>NC_135535.1:93950776-94278026 GCF_045843805.1 Urocitellus parryii | reverse complement strand
TATTCTAATCAGGGGGATGGAGAACAGAAAATAGAGCTATAAGGCACAAAATTGCATAGTGTGTTAGCAGGAGTTAAGAGAAAATAATAGAGCAGAGTAAGGGAGATTAGTAGTACCAGAATCAGGAGACAATTCTCTTGGTGGGTAGGTTTCACTCAAACAGGGACATTTTTAAGCTAATACTTGAAAAGCATGGAGTTAGCCTTGTGTTATCTCTAGGAAGAGTGTGCCCAGTAGCAAAAGCAGCCCATGCACTGCCAAGATCCTTGGGCCAGAGCATGACTAGCATATTTATATTCTGCCATGACTGGCAGAGAGGCCAGTATGACTAAGGAAGAGGAAGAGAAGGGAAAAATAACAGGTGATGTCAGATCTACAGTGTTTCATAATCCATTGAGTAAAATGCCTTTTACACTGAGTAAAATGGGCAGCCATAGCAAGGTTTGGAGAAGATTAAAAATATCTGGTTTGTGTTAATGTTTTCATTTTTAGAAAACAGGCTATACAGAGACAATAAAAAACACAGGTGTATCAGCAGGGGGAGTCCTGACAGTAATCCAGACAAGACATGGTAGTAGTTCAGTCCACAGCAGTAACAACAAAGGGGAGGAAGAAAAGACCAGATTCTGAATATATCTTGGAAATAGGGGTGATAGGATTTGATAAGAAATTGAGTGTGGAATGGGAATGTATAAAGGAGTCAGGGATGACAACGGGTTTTGGCCCTGGAAGGATGAAGTTGCAATCGATTGAGAGAGACTCCAGGTAAGAGGCTTCAGAATAGAGGAAACATCAAGATTCAGCTTTGGCAATACTACGTTTGAGATGAATTGCAAGTACAGGTTTGGAATAGACAGCTGCCCAGGAACATATGGTGTTCAGGAAAGAGTCTTGATTTTGGAGATATAAATTTGAGAGTTTTTAGCAAATAAATGGTGTTAAAGCTATAGACTAGGCCAAAGTCAGAGAGTAAATGTAAGTGAAAGAGGGCCCTGGGTGAAGCACTGGAGGTTTACAATATGAAGACTTCCAGGAAGAAAAGAAGATGAAAGCAAGAGATTGGCAAAAGGCAACCAGTGGAGTAGAAGGAAAACTAAGAGTGTGGTGGCCTGGAAGGCAAGAAAGAACCTATACCAAAAAGAGGTGATAACAACCCCTTCATTAGTGGATAATCAGGAGCAATAATGCAGTAATAACATAGCATGGGAAGTATGCAGTAAGTGTTGGTGCATAATCCTGACAGCCCAGGGGTGGTGACAGATGTAGTAATGAAAATGATGGTATTTATGAGGGCATACTACAGAGTTTTTGTGATGCATACAGAAGATATTTAGCAAGGACAGATCTAATTCATTCAGCTGGTCATTAAAACCAAGATATTGTGTGCCATGATCTTTGGCAGTCTAGTGAGACTTATGGATCTCTTTAGAGAATAATGCTTTCTAAGAGCATAAAATAAAACACATAGAATTATATAATCATATTGAAACACGATGCTCATATATTTTAAAAACAAGTATATTTTGCTTTTCATTAGCACATTAAACAGTTACTATCTAACTCATCATTTTATTTGGATGACTAATAAACAGTTCAAGATATATGCAGCAAGTCTGTTATATAAAAGTATCTGTAATTTCTATTGTTAGCAAATCACAACTACTGATGTGGTGGTTTGTTGTCTACTTTAATACAAGAAACTTTTAAACTTCAGTTACAGTTTGTAAAAATGAAGATTTACCTTTTTCTACTTAAGTTCATAGAGCTCTAAATTCTATCTTTGGACCCCATATTAAGAACTTCTGAATTTGAGGGGCTGGGGATATAGCTCAGTTGGTTGAGTGAATTTGAAAGTAAGAGATCCATATATAGGAAATCAAAATGGGAAAATGCATTGGTAGTATGTAATTTTATCACATAATGAGATACAATAATATTAGTATGTTTTTCAAAGAAAAAAATATTCTTAGAATAGCCTAATAAGAGCAGTCAGATAACTGAAGTAATTAATTTCAATGCTGGATAAATAATATCAAGTTGGTCCATCAATTTCACATGTAGAAAAAATGAGAGGCATGAGCCCAGTGGGCTATGTTCTCAATGCATATTAGTCAAAAGGCGGAGAAGGCATGAGAACATGTTTATCTTTTTGCCCAATTTTGTTGTTGTTGTTGTTGTTGTTTAGTTTGTTTAGTACAGGAAATTGAACCCAGGGGCAATTAACCACTGAGCTACATCCCCATCCCTTTTTAAATATTTTATTTAGAGACAGCATCTTGCTAAGATGCTTAGGCCTTCTCTAAGTTACTGAGGCTGGCTTTCCTCCTCCCAAGCTGCTAGTATTATAGGCATGTGCCACAGCATCCAGATCTTTTCCTTTTCTGAGAAAGTTAAAAAAAAAACCTAAATAGTCTTTTTTACTAACAGATTAATTGAAACCATTCTGGATTAGAGTCATGTCAGAAGCCAACCTATTTCAATACGTATCACCCTTATCTCAAGGGGTAAATAATAAGGATACCACAATATAAGAGAAAAAAAATTGAAGTAAGCAATTCAACTTGGTCCACTATCACTATAAGGAGGAAATCAGAGTGCTATAAAACAAAACTTAACTCGAAAAGTACTACAAAGGGACTTTCAGTTTATCTAGGAAAGTTTGTATACCTTACTAATGAAGGTTTTTTGAAAAAATATTATTTCCAAATAGTGCAAAGATTTATTTTAGGATCATGAATGCCTTTTGACAAAGATTATGAGCTGAATTCTTTCAGACTCAAAATAAGTTGATTAGGAGTCTTACAAGAGACTGTTTTATTTTGTTTTGTTTTTCTTTTTTGCACTGTATGAAACAAAGGAACACATAGAACTTATATCAGCTTAAAAAAATTTAATGCTGTCATGATAAACCTGTAAAAGGCTCTCTTTATTTTTATGTCAGGTAAAGAGTGCTCTCTCGAGCAGTTACGTTGATTTGTGTTCCTTTCAAACAGGGAATGTGGAGCAGGAACATTTGTCAACTTTGCATCCTTGGAGAGGGATGGGAAACTTCCCTATAATTGGTGAGTAGTATTTTGGAACAAGCCTGTAGATAGCTTATCTATGTTGTGTGGGCTCTAAACTTGATTTTACCATCTTTAGGGATAAGTAGTTTTGTCTGATGGTTATTTCATGATTTCAGTAACAGTAGACTTTCAATGGCTAGATTTCCACAGGATATATTGGTTTCTACAAACTTAATATAATACTGAAGTAGAGAAAATGCCCTAATCTATTCTGTATTACTATATTGAACAAAGAACTAATGCATTCATGCAAGGAGCCCATAATCATGCTGAGGAAGGAGGCAAATGTAGGAGCCACACTGAACAAGTGGTAGCTAAAGGCCTGAGGGGAGACTTCACTGAAGCCGGATAAGACAGAGCAGCATCTCAATGCCTGGGGACATAAGCCACCCTTTTGTTAAAAAATTAAGTAGAAATGTACAGCCCAGGGCTCTCAACTCTCATACTTGCAGGTTAATAATTATCAAAGCCAGAGATGTCCCACAAGATTACACGGCCTCATTTTTCTTTATACTTGAGTATTAAGGTCCTATGGGGAGGAGGTAGTTGGGGAATTAGAAAAGCATTTTCAAGAGATTAAATAAAATGATATTATACCTAACAATGAGAATTAACAGACCTATCTAGTTCAACTACACCCATAGAATCACTAATTAAGTAAACATTGAACATGAAGCCACTTTCCTTATATGACCTAGTTTTCATGATTGCTTGCAACAGAAACAAAGTATATTTAAGTTCATACATTTCCTATTAATCCTTGGTAAGTGATTCGCCCCCTGCCGCCCCCCATTTTCTAACCCCAAAATGGTACAAGAAATAGATTGAAAGACTAGACATTTTACCCTACAGAATCAATAAGAGAGGCAGAACTTTTTTTAGAATATAAATTCTACTTCCTTGAGTATAGATGATTCCCACTCTAGTTGTAAATCTGGTTGAAACAGGATTCTTTCTTTTTTTTTAATTGTTGATGGACATTTATTTATTTATTTATACATGGTGCTCAGAATCAAACCTAATGCCTCACACATGCTAGGCATGTGCTCTACCACTGAGCTACAAACCCAGCCCCCAAAATAGGATCGTTTTCAATAAGACAATACATTGTGCTGGCTTTTTTTTTTTTTTTTGGAGGGGGGTGCGGTTACTGGGCATTAAACCCAGGGGCACTCAGCCATGACCCCAGAGTCTTGCTAAGTTGCTTAGGGCCTTGCTCAATTGCGGAGGCTGGCTTTGAACTTGGGAACTTTTTATCTCAGCCTCCCTAGCCACTGGGATTACAAGTGTGCACCACCACACCTGGCCTGCCATTTTAAAATTTTAACGTGAAGAGAATTTTGCTATTAAAATACGATTAGTCCAACCATAAAGAAAGAAAATTTCATAATCCCTAGATGGTGAAATTTAGGAAACATTTAGTAGGTTTGTTCAAATTTCTCAGCACTCATCCCAAGATTAAGAGATGGATGCCTGTTTCTTGCCTGGCCAGAAAACAGGACTCATCCCAAGATATAGAAAGACTCATCCCAAGACTGGTGATATTACCATCTAGGAAATGACCCAATTGCACCTGTGACTCAGGAGAGCTAGGTATTAACTAACTTCTTAGCCATTCACAATTTGCAAAACTTATGAGAGACCAGTTTGGTGAGAACCAAGGGAAAAGAGAATTCACATCAGGACCTTTCTATAAAATCAAGTAAATTCTCCTACTGCTCTTGGCAAGGAGAGTTTTGCCGGCAGCAGCATTTTCTGGCTGACTGAGAATGGATATCTCAGTGGGGATTTGTAACTAAAGTGACAGGATGACAGCATCTCCCCACCATCCTGAGAATAACTAGAGCTGCAGCCCCAGGATATTTTTAAATCTACATGAATGGATGTTCCATTTTACAAGTGGCTTGAATATCTGAAATTGGACTCAAACCAGGCATTTTAAATCAAGAGTCTGAATTAGAATTAAAGTAAATTAAATAATTTTGTTCCCACTCTATTGATCATCAATGAGATTTTTAGACTCTGCTATTGATGCGCTGTTGATATTGAATGAGTGATAACTGAATATCATAACATTCTTCTGCTTTAAGAAACATTTTTTTAGAAATTTTGTAGAAACTCAAAATATAGAAAGTCACATGAAATCATGCAGTTTAGAATGTATCCCAAAAGCTTAGTCTACATCAGAATCATTATAAGTAACATGTCCATTTATACCTCCACACAGAAGTTGCTATTTCATTATCAAATGAGGTTATAACAGTTTCTTAAAATAGGTTTCAGCATTGGAAAGTTAATATCTAAGAATAAGACATACGATAACTAATGAGCCATTTAAGAGTCTCATTTAACTGAATGCAAAATGTAATCACCTAATAGCAGACTAATTGACACAAAGTAAGTTCAAGGAAATCTATCTGATTATAATAAGGTCTTGTGTGAATAAAAACTGATTTTGTCAATATTGTAGCACTTAAGCCTTTACTTTTTTAAATTTCACAGAATAGAATAATATTTAATTGTAATTAAGGTGCTTGTCATATTAATTGATCCCAGTAGGTAATTTACTGATTTCTGTTCACAGTTTATATTACTAACTCTTGCCACTTTTTCATCTTTACATCTGTTATCTATTAATGCTCACAGGCGTAGGAGTATATTTGCTTTCTTAACCCTGCTACCTTCATGTCTTTGGACTGATTATCTTTTGGCATTTTATATTAATCCTTGGTAAGTGATTTTTTTTTACTGTTTACCTAACACAAAGTCTTTAAAAGCTGGCTTTCAAAAAGTAAACAAAAAGAAATTTTTTCTTTTTGATTATTTCATTTATTGGATAGCATCTAAAATAGTTATTCATATATTAAAATGAATTAAAGCAGTTATGATACCAAGATGCCTATAATGCTTTTTCCACTTAAATTTTCTTCTAGTGATGTTCTTGGCAGGGTTTTCTTTCTTTTATTACTTGCCATCTATTTCTTCATAGAGCCAACTCATTGTCCTCTCATCTGTGTAAATGATGCTTCCCATTTTCCTTCCAATCCCCATCTATTAGAGAGATAGGAATGTGGTATGGTAGATAAACAAGTCTAAACTCTGTATTTGGGACCTCTTTATTAAAAATAATCTGAACTCACTGAATATTAAATAACTGACTATGTATAAGCCTCTTTGTATAATTACTTATTTTTCCCCATAATCCCATATAGAGTATTATAGTCCCATTTTAGAGATGTGAAAATAGGGATTTAAGGAGAGTAATTGCCCTAATGTCATACACTACCACATAAGAAATCTGGGTTCTTCCACAAGAATAAAGGTCATCGTATTATATATGCACACATTTATAGCAGCACAATTCCCAACCACCAAATCATGGAAGCAGCCTGGATGTCCATCAACAGATAAGTGGAAAAAGGAAATGTACTATATATACAAAATGGATTTTACTCAGCTATAAAGAATGAAATTATGTCATTTGCAAGAAAATGAATAGAACAGCAGAGTATCACATTAAGTTGAATAAGCCAGACTCACAAAGTCAAGAGTCCTATTTTATCTCATATGTGGAAGCTAGGGAGAAAAAAGGATTCTTATGAAAGTAGAAGGGAGACCAGTAGGATAGCAGGAGGAGGTCCAGGGGAGGTACTGGGGATTGGAATTGATCAAATTAAATTATGTGCATGTCCAAATGTGCCACAATAAAACCCACTATTCTATGTAATTATCACATACCAATATAAAATTGTCTTAAAATTTTTAAAGAAATCTAACCCCCCAAATTAGTGCTTTTCTCTATTAAAAAAGCAACTTCCTTTGTTATTTTCTTGACTTCATTTTTATAATCAAATCTTGAAACATATCCTTTCTGTTTTTCTAATAAATAATAATAAAATAATACCCTTGAACTCAGAGACTATAAGAATCCAAAAGGGTCACTTCTTTTCCCAAGCTATAAGAGAAATGGTAGCAGTTTCCCAGGGAGCTGACAAAAGTCCTTGTCCTAAACATTAACACATGGTATTTAGGTACTAAGATACATAAAGGCAGATCCAGAAATGTGGGCAACTTGAGAAGGACTCAAAAGAAATCAATAAAAAATATCTCATGAATCAGAAAGATGGCTCATAGAGAGTGGGACAGAGATGAAAGCAATCTGGAGAGGTATTCATTCAAAAAGACAACTACTCAAATGTTCTTCTACTTCTCTGAGCACAGAATAAATATAGGGAGCAGAATTTCAAATATAGAGAGCAGGATTTCAAATCACAATGCTTCCATATATAAAAATTTCAAAACAAACTATCAAAACAAAGAATGTTAGTACCAGTGCATTTTCTTTAAACAAAATGAATAGAAGAGAGCTTTGGAAGCAAGGTAGACAATGACGCATATATAATAAAGTCAAATGATGTGCTCTATGAGGGAGGCCAGTCACTGTTATCTGTTGTTATTTCCAGTTGTCAGTGTAAATCTCATTATAATCAATCATTTGAGTGTTTTCAGTATTTAGCATCCTCTGGTTTACAGTTTTGAGAAGTACAAGTAAATTCCATTGTAACCTCCTGTTACTACCACAGGCACCCTCATGCTGTTCTTATACTTGACTTTCAACTCAACATCTACCAATTGTCCTCAAGGATTTATCATTACAACATTTGTAATGAATGCCCTTGAAGTATCCTCCATGGATTTAAACTAAAGCAAAATAAAGTTGGATATAACTTTATGTTCATTTTCCTTTATTTCTCAGACTTTCTCATTTTCCACAATTCTTTAAGATTCTATCAGGTGGGCCTGTGCTTATATGCATGTCTTTCTTATGGTCCTACCAGTGAACACATCTTCTAATTTCATCCATCCTTTCAAATTCTGTTCTTTACGGTTGTGATCAAACAGCATGAGAATCAACTTGGGGGGCCGGTGGGGGGCGGTGGAACTCTTCAGTTTTTAGAAGAACCATCCTGAGACTGTAAATGGTTGTCTCTAGGTGAGAAGAGATGGCAAAACAGAGCATATGAAATAGAAAATTCCATGCATATCAACCAGTGGAAGTATACTGAATATAATTTATGTTCTCAGCCCTAAACTTGTGCTGACAGATACAAAAGAAAGCTTTATGATTCTTATCCCTTCAAGTAGAACTCATTAGTCACATAACCACTCAAATTCCCTGCCTTTGGCTTCCTCCTATGACTTGTGGATATTTTCATTGCTAATGAGTCCTTTTGAATCCTCCTTAAGATACATTTGTCTTCATATTTCATCTACCTTGTTAACACCTGCCACAGATAACAGAGCCACACCCCACATGCTTCCTAACACCCCGTTCAGCTTCCTCTCAAAACTGTTGATTTCTTGGAAAAACACATTCCTGTTGATTTTGTTAAGCCCTTCCCTTATTCTAGTGTTTTGTGTGGAAATTAGGAGACAGTGTTGCTCCAATCTTTACCCTGAGCAGTAGCAGAAGCAGTGTGCAGCACTGTGCCTGGTTAGGTTAGTTTCAGGATTGTATTTTGCAAGGATTTCTGACTTAAAGATCTTGGAGTTTGTTTCCTATTAAAAGAAATCATCTCATTGGAACCAGCTCTGTCTAGTTTCAAGGTTGTTCCTTTTTCTTGTTACTACCACAGGCAGCCCCCTGCTGTTCTTAAGTATTCATCTGCTTGTTCTGACTCCTGAACAGTTGGCATTTTAAGCATAAAGCAACATTAAGTTTAAAGTGTTTGGCTTCACTCAGGGTTGTTGTGTGGAATTTGGAGAATGACACATCCCTAAAGGTCTTTTTCAAATTTTAAGATGGTTTCTGTTTAGCTCATGAAAGAGTAAGTGGTGCTTATAAAACTGGAGACTTTTAGAGTTTCTCGTTTGAATCATAATAAATCCTATGTCTTTGCTATTGCTTCATGTTCTACTTTGGAATGAATGCCAGCATGGCCAAGATTGCCACAGCCATAAAGAATTAAGAAGAGTGTATCTTAGCTTCTTGAAGTCATTGGGATTTTAAACCTTCCCTAATACAAGTGACAGAGAAAATTAAAAAGAAGTGCATGATCCTATCTGTCTGATGGGTGTTATTTGTTGGTTATTAGGAAAAGCTTTTGTGGTGAAAAAGTAACACCCTATACATCACCTAAAATTTTCACTGCAGCAGTCACGCACACTAGCTCTTTCCATAATGTTGCTGAATTAAAATTGCTAGTGCAGGCTTAACTTGTTTACAAGTGAATTTTTTCCTTGTTTTAGTCTTGCAATTAGTACAGAAATTGAAAATGTAGGAAAATTCTATGGATAACTCTGTGGAGTCTCATAATTCAATCCTGTCACATTTGTTCCTGTATTCAGATATGGGAACACTTTGGAATCAGCAAAATCTAAACAGAACAATGAACATTGTGCACAAATCATAAAGACATATACTTAACTGGGGCAATATGTCATGCGAAATAAGTGATGTAGAATTTTATATTACATGGAAAGTGCATTCAGTAATGAGTAAGATTGAAAGAAAAAAATGTGTCTTCCCTCCATTAACCAAGTTTCTACACAGCTGTTGAATAGTAGCAGCTTAATATTTCAGCACTGAATTTATTCAGTGTCACCCTCTCACATACATTTGTTTTCTTCCTAGTTTCCCTTCAAGATGTTTGGATAGGAAGTGTTTTTTGTTCACTTCCAATCTCAATATATGTTGGCAGCCTCATGCCTTTACCAGAGCTGTATGCAGCTACCCTGACACTACTCTATCATAAAGTACTAAAGTAGCTGCCTCTTACTACACAGAGTAAATGTGGAGTTCTTGTAATTACTATCACAAGAGCTAAAATAAAAAGCATCAATAGGTATTTGTTTTAGTCAGTTTATTTGCTGCTAGGACTAAAAGATCTGACCAGAACAATTGTAGAGGAAGAAAAGTTTATTTGAGGACTCACAGTTTCAGGGGTCTTAGTCCATAAAAAGCCAGCTCCATTCCTAGGGGCTTGAGGTGAGGCAGAACATCTCGGCAGAAGAGTGTGGCAGAGGGAAACAACTCACGTGATGATCAGGAAACAGAGAGAGTCCACGCTCCAAATACAAAACATATACCCCATAGCCACACCCTCAAAGAACCACTTCCCCCAGCCACGCCCCACCTGCTTCCAGTTACCACTCAGATGATCCCATCAGGAATTCATTCACTAATCAGGTTAAGGCTATAACCCAATCATTTCTCCTCCAAACCTTCTTGCATTGTCTCACACCAGAGCTTTTGGGGGACACCTCACATCCAAGCCATAACAGTATTTCTTTAAGTTCCCAAATGCCTAAATGATATAGCTATGCCCAATATTACACTGGCTTTTTGAAAGGATAAGGGAGAAATAGAGTAAAAACTGGAATTTAAATTTCCCTCTAAATTTCAAGTATGGAAGGCAAAGAAAATAAGGAAAGCAAAATAGGAAAGGAACTACTGAACGGATTGTCTTCACTTAGAAATGGGAAGAAATAAAAACTACCCCCAAAACCACTTACCTTTATAGATGTTGCCCTAAATTCCTGACCTGCATGAGTTCTCTATCCACAAGCCTCTTTGTCTCGAACAGGATCTCACAAAACCAAGTCTACTATCCAAATCTTAATTGAATCATTAAATGAAATTGTGAGGATAACATGGCAAAGATGTGTGTTTCAATTCAGTTCAATTGAATAAGCGTTCATTGACCAACCACTGTGTGCTCCGTGGAGGTGTGGGGGGACTTTGGTCTTGCAGGAGGCCTGTAGGTACCTTACAATCTTACAAAATGAGAACTGCTCCATTTACCAAGTGCTGTGAAAGCACAAAGAAGATACTACTTCATTCTGTCTGAGGCCTTCAGGCAGAGAGGCATCCAAACATTCACAATTTTAATATCAATAGTTTGTTACAGGAAGTACTTCTATCACAGCCACTTATTTACTGCAGACATTTGTTTTCTGAAACCTTATGTGTTTCCTTTAAAAATATTTAAAGACCTTTGAAAATTCTTATAACAAACATTTACTACTATATTATACACTCAATTATGTTTTAACATTCATTGTTGATATAAGACGATAAAACACAATAACGGTTTTTCAATAGATACTACCTTAGCATTAGGTAACTTAGGTTAATTATCTTACCTGTTGCATGAAAACAATTACCCTATAGAACCCTAAAACAAAAGTTAATAAGTAAAGCATGCATTAACATTTCCTGTGTTCCACTTTATAGATTATTAACAAATTAATAAGACATGTAATTCTTCAAAATGTTTAAAACCTGATTCAAAAGAATAAAAGCAATGCTATTGGAGAATTGTATAAAATTACATGTCCACTTTGATAGCATGAATTCATATACCCTATGAAAATGTCAGAAAAGGTTATTTTAGTCTTTAATTAAGAAATCAACATATCTTCTCATCATTAGTCCCCCTCTTATTCCCCAATTCTTCCCTCTTGCCTGCAGAACCTGCAAGAGAGGTAGTAGATTTCTCTATATTTACAAAATACTTTAGCAACTTACTTACCAGGGGTTAAAAATAGTATTTCCAGAACTTAGTTCTTTGGCAGATATGAACTATGAAATGCAAGTGTATTCCTACAACCTAAGAATCTTTAAAATAGAATCTGAAATTATTATCGTTAGAGTTTCATGTAAGGAAAAGTAATTTAACAACACCTGAGGTGTATTTAATGAAAATTAAATAAAATTGAGGTGCCAGTATAATTATTTAAAGCTCTTCAAGTTTAATCATTATATTAATCAATTCTTTTGCCCAGATAAATTTGTCTTTTTTTTTAATTTCTCAGGAGTAAAAATGGTTTAAAGAAGAGGAAACTGACTAAGTAAGTTTTTTTTTTACTATTTCCTTTAAAAAGATTTTTATAATTATGATCTTAACCTTCCAAATCTTAAAAAATAAATTGCTTGATTTCAAGCAAGGGATGCTTAAGAAAGAGGTAAGTACATATTATGAATATGTAGTTGGAGATTCCACTAAGAAAGTTTATCATGGAAACCTTGTCAGGTACAAAGACTATTTTTACCACATGAAATCTGACGAAGAATGGATTATAAAAAAAAAAAAAGAATTATAAAAGTCTCGCAGAAGGAAGTGTGGAATTCTAAGCATATGAAAATCTAATGTTTAGCAATATCAAAGGTAATAAAAAAAACACTTGCCAGTTTGTATTTTGAAATTCTGTGTTTGTTTCAGGGAAAGGCTTTAACTTTATGATGTTATAATAAATACTTTGCTAATTCTGTCTCAGAAAAACCTCTATAATAAATAGGAGAGATTATTCCTCTGCCTAGATTGTGGTATTACATATCCACTAAACTGTTAAGGTTATGATTCTGTTGGGTGAAAATTAGCCATCAGTTGATTTCAAAAGCCTATTAGATTATCACCACCAGACCTTTTCTTAAAATTCCACACATAAAGATTAGAACACTTGCCAAGTACAGTGGTGCATGCCTGTAATCCCAGCAGCTCAAAAGGCTGAGGCAGAGGATCATAAGTTCAAAGCCAGCCTCAGCAAAAGCGAGGTGCTAAGCAACTGAGACCCATTCTCTAAATAAAATACAAAATAGGGCTGAGGGTGTAGCTCAATGGTCCAGTGCCCCTGAGTTCAATCCCCAGTACCAAAAAAAAAAAAAAAAAAAAAAAAATGGAACACTTTTATAAACTGAGTTCACTCTTGACAAGACTAGACTGACATCCACACTGATTTTCATGGCATAATCTGTGATATAATCCAAAAGAAAATTTGATGCAAACACACTGTCATTTAACCTTGAGTGGCATATAATTTATAGCACAAAGATGCAGGACAAGTTCCCTATTATTTAAAATTGTATGCATTCCATTGACATACATCAACTGGCATAGGGGGCACAAGGCCAACCTCCACAGATGAGAGTCACTGTCACCTGGAAGAAATAGTTGCCATAGCAGAAAGACTTTGTTGTCCACAACTATTAGTTGGGTTGTTAGTAAGCTAGAGAAGCATAGACCTCAGCATTCAAAAGACAGGATCTCAGGTCAAAAGGGGGAGACTCTTTCAGAGCTTGCTCCTCCCAAGACCCAGGCACAGACAAGAGGAAAAACCAGACCTGGGCAAAAGAGTTTAGGGGTGGTGGGACCTGGTCACAAGTCAGAACCTCACATCAAACCAACTCCCTCTCTCTTCTCATTGTCCCTCCTTCTCTGTTTCTCTACTTTCATTTGCCTTCTCTTTTCTTTTCACTCCAAATGCCCCATCACCACCACACAACATATCCCCCTTGGAACCTCTTTTTTTTTTTTTTTATCTCTGCTTACTTCCATTCCATCTTCTTTTCCTTTACCTCTTCTCCCCTTTCTCTCTAACTCGGTCCTGCTGGTCTTGGTTTCCCTCCAAGTTTTCTTTCTCTCCTCTTCTGCCATATGTTTTCAGCTGTCCATTCTGCTTCTTGATTTTGCTTTTTCTAACCTAGAAATCTGTTCTCAGAGTCTGCCTTCCCTATACATGCTCCCATTTTCTAGATGAAACTGGAAATGTGAAATCTAAATTTAAGGTCAATGTCCTGCTCAACAACAGCAGCCAGATATTGTAGTCTATTCAATGGCATCCATTCCAGGACAGGAGTCCCACTTGTTATCTTTGGGAAAGATAACAAGTTTGAAGTGGGGAAAGCTTTGAACTAGGACTCATGCTGTGTGGTTCTAGACAGAGTTCCACCACTTAGTGGCCCACTGATACTGACTTCCTTCCTTCCCTCACCCTTGGCTCTCTCACTGGGAGCACAGAGTGAGTGTTGTCCATGGCTACCTTGGGGATAACCAAACAAGATAACGTGAATATTTATGAACTGTTGAGTGTTTATGAGTATGAATTATTATTGTTAAGGAAAAAACCGTTAAAGTTTAAAATTGTTACCTGGGAGGTTTAATGTCCTCTAAAATCTTAACATAAAATAGTCTACCTGATTAGCCGATCCACAACTTTAGACAAATATCTATTAAATTCTATGTAATTCCTAATAAGACTTAAGATCACAGATAGACAACATAAGCTGCACAACATGGCACAAGAATAAGGGAAAAATCAACTATGGATCCTGCCAAGGTAGAAAGTCTTGGGTTTGATGACAGAATATGGCATCCTGCAGAATCAGAGAATGGGTTGGTATAGGTAGGTTCCTAAATAGATAAGCAACTACAAAAAATTACAGAGAATAAAACAAATCTTGTTCTCACACATACACACACAGAGAGGTGAGAAGTTCTGCTATAGATGTAGAAACATAAGCTTGCATATATTACTTGATTGAACCTCTGAGCCAGTTCAGTACTTTCATAGGTATGCAAGCTTCTGAGTATGGCTCTCTCAGTTGAGACCCTGATAACTTCATCCTGCTGACCCAGCCTCTGCTCTGGGGATATTGTAGCTAGCCAGACACACAATTCCTTATGTCATTAAAGTTGTTCAAACTCATAAGTTTCTTTACATATTGTATGTCAACCTTGTGGGATAGGTATGACAATAGTATTTAATCAATGACAATGATGATTCTCTGAAAAGTTAGGTAATTCCCAGGATCACATTGGAAATAAACAACTGTAAGCCATAACTCAAACAGGTCTTTGAAATCTAATCCTTTGTTCTTTCCCATATTCTAGAACTTTCTAAAAACAACACATGTGCATGTAGACAGGTATATATGAGTGGGCATATATAAAATATTTTATTGCTAGAGTAATAGCAAAGTATAAATCTAGAAATTTCTATTTCAGGGAAGTTTGATACATATGCCCCTCTTCTGAATTATATTGTATTAGAAACTGTTAACTTGCACCAAAAATTAAAATACAAATGAGTATTAACTTTGGAGAAGTAAAACTTTTATTTTCTTCAAGGAGAGTATGCATGTTTAAGAAGTGTGGTATTAAAACAGTATTTAATACTTATAAACATTTCTTTGTGTTTCACAAAGCCCGGTTCAGTTGGATGACTTTGATTCCTACATCAAGGATATGGCCAAAGACTCTGACTATAAATTTTCTCTCCAATTCGAGGTGAGTTGGGTAAAGCATTCTGGACCTTCTAGAATGAGTGGGACTGGGAAGTGTGGGATTTGTGTTGGGGCCACTGCCCTGCTCAATGGGCAATGCCTGCCCTATGGTGATCTTGGCCTCAGCTGCTGGCTCAGTCAAAGGTCTTCAACCCTTGACCAATAGACCAGAGCTTGAACAGCACAATTTAAGAGAAAGAGAGATTAGATGCAGGTTCTAAGATGAGCAAATACGGGTACAGGAGAAGTGATCATTGAAAACCAGGCAATTTTGAGTGTGCTTCTCATGCAGCTTGGGCCACAGTGAGGGTGGCTGGTGGAAGAAACTAACTTCATTTGCGTAACAGACTGGAGTGAGCTCTCATAGCCCTAGGATTACTGGCGTGCTACTTAATACATCTTTGTGCAATTTTAATTTCTTTCATTGGAAAAATTGGGGACAGAGAGTAACACGATTCATTTAAAAAAGAAAAAATTACCAACACCTCTCTCTTTTTTTAAGCACACGTATTTCTTTGAGTCTATAAGACTATGTATCAGAATAGATGGAAATGAGTAAGTGGGAAGAATAGTTGGTCCTTACTTATTCTTTCTACATTATCTCACAGCTCATAACAGCCAATTATTCTTCAGGGTTCCATAGCATGTCTGAAGTGGTCAATGATTTGGGATGAAGGGAAAGATAAAATGACATTTCTAAATTCAGTAGCTTTTTTTTTTTAAAGCCCAAGTGCTTTTCCTGCAAAAGCAGTTGCTTTTGCTTTATTCTTTGTATTCATTTATTCTTTCCCTTCATTTGTCAAGGATAGCTTTAGTCTATAAAAAGCAGCAGTAGTCCTGATGTAAATATTCTTACAGGGAATTTGGGGATGAGAAGAATTTTACATATTATCAAATACAAGCCCCTAATGGCCACCTGTGTTGTGAGAGATTCCACACAGAGCCTGCTCAGTTATCCATCGCCTGCAGGTGCTGTACAAATTATAGATGCTATACCAAATGTTAAATCACAAAGAACTAAAATTCAATTTGAATCAGAGACCTAAAGTGAGGACAGCATTTCAGAAAAATCTATCAATAAAAGAAGAATTTTTATAAGAAAACAAGAAGCTGAAATGCTGCAAAAAGAAATAATTGGATACTTCTGATAATGGTAAGGAAAATGATGATGTAGCTACACTTCCCACCTTCCCATGTTCTCCTAATTCCTTTGAGATTAAATTTGTTGATGGCAAAATTTATATCATTACCTCTGCTGGGAACTCACAGTTAATGACATCAAACCCACATGTAACTATTAATGTGTTTCTGAATCATTTTCTAGTAAGAAGGAAACATTGTTTTAGTTGTGAGTGACAAAAACATAATTTAAACATAATTTAACCAAAGGAAAGGGGGACTTGTTCAAAAGTCATTATGGCATCTCATATAATCAAAAGAAGGGTTGAGTAGCTAAACCATACAGGAGTATATGGGAGCATTCCAGTCCCAGCAATGTCGGAAACCACAGGCTACACCCCAGTAAACCTTCTATTTGTATTCTCATTTCTGATAGCCAACTTCTTTTTCATAGTGGAAAATAAGGCCACCAATGACACCTGAGCATCACCATCCTCTTGTTTTCATAATTTCCCAAAAGAACCATTGATCCTCTCATTTCAGGTTTGCAAATTAACAGAGAAGAATTTTTATGGACCCTCCTGGATCATGGTGCTCACTCAGACCAACTGCAGCCAGGGAGGGCAGAATCCCATAAACTCTTACTGGGGGAGCTAATGTAGCTGAATTTAGCTACCAAAGGAGGGTATTGTTCCTAAGTAGAGAGGGCACTGGGAGGGCAAACAATAAGTGATTTGCAAACTAGAGTTAATGCCACAAAATATGTAAAGCACAGGGAATGAAATTGACCACATTATATTATCATACCATGTGCATATATAAATATGTCAACAATGAATCCCACTATTCTGTATAAATATAATACACCAATGAAAGACATTTTTAAATAAGTAAAGTGTCCTAAATTTTATGTGCTAAATGTACGATTTATCATAGGCTAAGGGCTTTTATACATTCGATATGTAAATTAACACATTTAGGGTTTACAAGGATGTTAGGAATTTAGTAAAATGGGAATCCAATGCACTACCATTTGCCATAATTATTATTGAAAAAAAAAGTCACACTTTCTCAAAACCTCAGTTTCTTCACCTATAAAATGGGCAGATTGAACTAGATCAATGGCTCTCAACTAGTCAAGTGCCAGTCGGTCCCCCCAGAGGGAGTTTGGGAATGTATGGGAGTTGGTTTGGGTCTTTATGGAGGCTTGGGAGAAGGTACTAATAGTATTTAAGAGGAGAAGGACAAGGATGTTAAATGTTCTTCAGTGAGTACAACAACAAATAATTGTCCCAGACCAACAGGATTCCACTGAGAAATGTTGGACTAAATGTGGAACAAGGATTCAACCGAGCTTTACAACCCACGTGTATTACTCAGGGTTCTCCAGGAATCTAACAGGTTGCATAAATAGCCAATGAAATGTATATGAAGAAAGAGATTTGTCTTAAGGAATTGGCTTATACAATTGAGCAAGTCTGAAATTTGGAGAGCCTGCTATCGGGTTAGAGACCCACAGAAGAGGTGAAGTTGCACTCTTAAGTCTGAGGGCTATAAAGAGTTAGAATTTCTCCTCCGTAGGGGACCTGTCTTTTCTTTTCATGTATTCAACTGATTGGGTAAGACCCAACCAATTCATTTTTATTTGCTTTACTTAAATGTTCATCACATTTTAAAAATACCTTCATAGCAACTTCTAGACCAGTGTTTGACCAAAGAACTGGGTACTATAGTCAAGCCAAATTCACACATAAAAATAACCATCACTCCATGATTTGAAGAAGTATTTAGGATTTTTATTTATTATGAAGATTTTAAATATATCTTTATTCTTAGAACATTACTGATCATATATGTAACTTATTTGGTGCCAATTCTGTACATGCATGCATCTTCCAGTGGGAAAAATACAATTCACTCTCTAGGAGCCTTTTAAATCACAGACTTAGACTCTATGCTTTAGATCAACATTTGCTCAAGTAGTGGCCCACTGGTCTTACTTCCTTTTCGAGGTGACAGCCTCCAGGCATTGCCAACTTTCAACTTCACTCCACCCACCACATCTTTAGGTTCAGCGTCAGGTAGTTTCAAAGAAGCCTTGTGCTCCTATGCCTGATTTCTGGGTGTACGCCAGACCTTTTACATGGAAGTCCTCAAATTTTCCTGAGATACACTAATAGCCATTGAGGTTTAAGGGAAAAAAAATATTTCCAGCCCTTACTGGGGACCCAAGCGGGTACTAAGATGGCTGAATCGGGTCCATTTAGTGGTTGAACAGTTATTTGTTCTGCGTACCTGAATGCTTATACTACACGTAGTCACTTTGATCCTGACACTGAAAGATCACCCTCACACTGGGAAATTGCATCATTTATAAGCATTATGCAAATTGAAACTAATGTCTGGATTTACATATATTATCAATACAGCTATAAGTCATACATGAAGCTGTATAAGTTGCTAATTTGAGTTCACTGAATAAATCCCTTTTTCACTCTGCATCTGATTTTGGAGCTACTGAAAAGATTGATTATCTTTCTGACAAAAATATACATCTTTTCTTAAAGAAACTTGGGACCAAGGCATTAAAATCAAGCTTCTCATTTCTGTTGTTTCATATGAGAAAGGTTTTGAAGAATCAGACTTCAGAGCCTGACGTGTGAGAGCCCTCAACACACACCACATGTTGCTTGTTCTGCCTCTAATTTCTGGGCTTTGTGGTTGGCCAGGATGCTAGTAAAAGTCCTCATCACCTTTGTTCTGAAATATGGCTGCAAAGATAAAAAATAAAGCTGCATATTGCCAACCCATTCACAAGGGATGATCTTTGATTTCTGGTAGTAGCCTCATTTGCAACTGTTTTTACTTGTGTTTCAGTCTAGCTTCTAGCACTTGCCCAAGCATATATGAGGCCTTAGCTTCCATCCCCAGCATCACAAAGAAAAATAAAAAGGCACCTCAGCCAGGCCCTCTCCAACATTCTTATTCCAAGTGATCTTCTAGATCTGAGTTTTTCTCTCTCTTACTCCTTCCTTCCTAGATTTTGGTCTATTTCCAAGGGCCTCTACTAGTAACATGTGCTTTGACTGAAATGCTAGCCCTAAATCATATACAAGAGCCCAGAGACCAGCTAAGTATTTCTAGACTCTCCTGAGACTGATCCCTTCTTATCTCATCATCCATTACCCATCTCAGATTCCCATCATAACTACACCCTACTCTGTCTTTAGGATACCTGTTAGGAGTTGAACTGTGTCCCTACCAAAGATATGTTGAAGCCCTAACCTCTCAGTATCTAATAGTGTGAACTTATTGGAAATAGGATTGTTACACATGCACTTTGTTAAGATGTGCTCATACTAGACAGGGTGGGCTCTCAATCTAATATGACTGGTATTCTTATAAGTACTGTGCTCACCAGTGCCCCTGGAGCTCCTTGACTGGTAGCCTTGTAGAAAGACAGCATGGGAAGACACAGAGACAGAGCAAATCCCTTGACAAAGGCTGGGACTGGAATGTGTAGCTGCAAGCCAAGGAAGACCCGAGATTGCCAGGAAAGGGCAAGAAGGGATTCCCGCTACAGGTGTCAGAGGGCATATGTACCCACGACACCTTGGTGTCAGACTTCTGTGCTCCAGAACTTCAATACAAAAAATTTCTTTTGTTGTTAGCCCACCAGTTTTTGGAACTTTGTTACGCAGGCCCAGAAACTAATACAATACTTCACTAGATAGCTTGTTCTAAATGCTTTCCTCTCCTTTGCATTTACCTGAAAATAACCAGATGTTGCCCAGTACCATTGGATCATTTAAACTGCTATAGACAGAACCTCTTCTGTTTCTCCATACTTATACTCCCCCTATGAAAAAGTGGTTTCACTAATCTAGCTCATCTGACTCTCATGCCCAACCTTTCCCAAAGTAAGCATCAAGTATTGTCACTTGCTGACATTATTACAAACTCCAAGGCTAGAAGACAGTTTGTTCTCTTCTCCGATGATCATAAGGCAGGTTATGGGGTGAATGCCTGAACTCTCCCAGAGTTCATATGCTGAATCCCTAACTCCAGTGTGACAGTACTTGAAGACGGGACCTTTGGAGGTCCTTAGGGTTAGTTGAGGTCAGGAAGGTGCAGCCCTCCTGGTGGCTGCCTACAAACCAAGAGAAGAAGTCTCAGAGTGAAACCCACCTTGGCATCCTTGGTTTGGACTTCTCAGTCTCTGGCATGCCCTAGTTTCTAGGGCTACCATAGCAAATTACCACAATCTTGTTGTCTTAAGATAAGTGGAAATTGATTCTCACAATTATCAAAGACAGAAGTCAAGGTGTCAGTAGGATGACACTCCCTTTGAAGGCTCTAGATGGAAATATTTCTTTGCCTCTTCCGGGCTTTTAGTGGCTCCAGGAATGCCTTAGCTGGAGGCTGCCTCATTCCAATCTGCCTCCATGTTTTCACACCTTCTTCTTTTCTCCTGTATGGTCTCACCGAGTGACTCTTAATGGCTTACGCCAGCAAAGACCCTTCCTCCAAATAATGTCATATTCCCAGGTTCTGAGGTTTAGAATATGGACATAACATTTTGGGGATCATCATTCAACCCAGTTCAGATAACTACATTGCCTAGAAAAAAAAAATGATAGATTATATTAGAAACAAAATTGGCAAAAAGAAATTCAAAAAGATTTATGTTGGGTTCAGGCCATCACCTCCATACTTGGCCTTTATGAAGCTTTAAGTCTCTGGTGTTTCCATATGGTTGGAAAGAAAATAACTGTAAAGCTACTGAACCAGAAACTTAGTATTTGATTTTCCACTTAGTGACAGGCTAAATTACAAAGACTCAAAGCATTTGCGTTTACATGCAGCTCCTGCTTTGCTGCAGTCCAACTTTGGCAATTTGCATTTCCAATGTTCAGCCAATTAAGCCTCTCTTATCAACTGAGGGCATTTACAGGAAGGAGACAACACACAATTAAAGTTCTATCAGTTAGTCAGCTTCCATATGTGTGCCTACTCTCAGCCTCAATCTGTTTCCACAGTTTCTCTGGTATCTGAGGTCTTTTCCTGTGGCTTATCAGTCTGTCCCAGAAGCAGAGGAACAGGAGGGGGAGAGTTGTTGGTCTGTTAGCACAAATGGCAAAGGAGGGAGAAATTATAGAACTGGGCAAAGCAAAACAAAGACTTATAGCAGAAGCATTTCACAATCGTTATCAAGAGCACTGCATTAATACCGGTTGAGTTTATTCTATTTGACAGCCACTATAAAACAGTGAAGTATAGAGAGTTTATTTACAGATAATTAAACTGATGCTAATGAAAACTACTTCCCCAGTAACACACAGTATTTAATAGTACATCAAAATAAGTGAGATTATTTGACAAATTATCTGTAAAGACATGTTCTATAAAAGGTAGATATTTAAACATATTTTAAGCAATGAAAGCATCATTTGAATAAGCTTACAGTAACCAAAAGGAAGTGACCTAAAAATAACACTGATCTGGCTCAAGTTTGCTAAAAAAAAAAAAAAAAAAAAAAAAGTTTCTTACAGGACAATATAGTCATCCTTTGGAAACCTTTTAAAATGGAAAATAGTTATAAAGTAACTGACAAGTTTCTGCTTAAGGTCATTGGCATGCAAGGGTTTTCTCTGACATAGAAAAAAAATCTAATTTTGTGAGTTGAAGATCAAACTTGACAGTTTGTCTTTAAGAATGATTTCAAGCCAGATGCAGTGGTGCATGCCTGAAATCCCAGAGACTTGGGAGGCCCAGGGAAGAGGATCACAAGTTTGAGGTCAGCTTCAGAAGCTTAGTGAGACCCTGTCTCAAAATAAAAAAGACTGAGGGTTTAGATCAATGATGAAGCATCCCTGGGTTCAATCTCTAGTACCACACAGAAAGAAAGAAAGAGAGTGTGAGGGAGGAAGGAAGAAAGAAAGGAAATAAAAGAGAGATAGATGACGTCAACTTGCACCAAAATGTCTGATATTTTGTTATCTTGAAGAGCCAAAGCAATAAAGAATCAGAGGGAAAGAGAAATGTAGGCCATTTAGGTTGATATATCCATGTTGACTGCAAGCTGCAACCCTTCAAAATATGTCATGAAGCACAAGGGAAGTTGTTAATGTCCTTCTTCCATGTGAAAGCAACAGAAGACCAAAAACTTGATTTCTTTTTTTTTTTTTAATATTTATTTTTAGTTTTCGGCGGACACAACATCTTTGTTTGTATGTGGTGCTGAGGATCGAACCCGGGCCGCACGCATGCCAGGCGAGCGCGCTACCGCCTGAGCCACATCCCCAGCCCCCAAAAAACTTGATTTCTTAAAGCATGTTTTTCAAAGAATATTTGGATCAAGACACAAAGGGCACAAAAGAGATATACATGTACAGTCTCTCAGAATATCATCAAAAGTCTCCAAAATTTTTCAAAAGCCTTTTGAAGACTCCAAAATTCTTCTCTCCAAGAAGTATGCCTCTAGCTTATGACTCCTTAAAGCAATAATTGGGACAAATTCTAAAGAGTAAAACTAATGAACAATATTAATATCCTATAAATGTAAATAAAATTTATAGAGTGGTTTCTTGTACTACCTCACTCAGCATCTTATAGAAAGATGCATACTCTATAAGCAGCCCCATATATAGATGGTTATCTATGCTGTTTGCTAATATTTCTCTAAACTTCATGGAATAATGTAACCAGATTTGCTGCATTGGTTGTATACTGCACAACTCCAGCAAGCTCAGTTTCCGTAGACCACAGCGTGAACATACCCCCAGGAAATCCTGGAACATAATCACCTTATTTCCTATAATACACATGACATAGCAACCTAGAACCCCTTTTTCCAGTAAAATAACCTTTTTGAAATCAGTTATGTGTTTATATAAAAATTGTCATACCAGTGTATCCTCTGAAAATGGGATTTGTAAGAGTACTGTTACATGCAGTTATTTAGATATTTTTTCTTTCACTGATAGGTTCACCTATACACCACTGATTTATCTTTACTTTTGAGAGTCTATAGCCATATGTTTAGTAACTACTAATCCTAAGCTTTGTAACTTGGAGATTGTTCTCTATGCTTTAGGAAATATTTTTGTAAGTTACATGAATTTTAGTTACCCTGTTCCTCTGAAAACCTGGAAAGCATTTCTGTTTTCAAATTATCCACACCTTATGTGTTATGTACATAGATATTGCTTTCCCAAATTATCAATAAACTGCTCAAGGTATTTGTGTTGTGTTAGACAGTTCTTCTGCAATCATGCAATAGAAGAAACAACCTCAAAATCTCAGTGGCCTACGACATTTGTTTTTCCCACTCCTATGCGTGTGGTTCAGCTGGGGCAGTTCTGCTTCAGTTCTGCTGTGGGTCAGAGTCAGGTCTGTCCCATGTGTCTCCTCATCCTGGGACTGGGAGCTTCCCTGGGCATGACTTTTCACAGCAGATGGCAGAAAAGGGCAAACAAAGCTGAGCAAATTTATTGAAAACTTCTGATTGGACATGAATTCCTTCTAAGTCCACTGGCCAAAAATAGTTGACAGCAGTGGAGTGGAGAAGAGCTACTGCCTCCAAACAGAGCTGCTGCAGCATCATAAGGTCAAGGGCAGGTGATAATTCTATTACATACAGGGAGTAAATCATTATCCAATGTGAACAGTAAGCCAATGTGAACAACAAACCCATCCAATCCACACTATGTACAGGAATCGCAAATCTATTCTCTCTCATTTACAGGAGTTGAAATTGATTGGACTGGATATTCCACACTTTGCTGCAGATCTCCCACTGAACCGATGTAAAAACCGCTACACGAACATCCTACCATGTAAGACCATCAACTGCCAATCATAATTTTATCTTTCAAAGGTCAAAGGATTGTTATTACAGATTAATTCATTTCACCAATCTCCATGCATACCAGTTGTGATCTGAACCTCAAGGTCATCTCTGTGATTACACTGATGTCACAATTGCTTTGATGTCATTAGATCCTATCAGTAAATATTTCATTACTATGCTTTTAAATGAATTGTACCTGAACAGAAAAAAAAAAAAAAGACCATTTGGCCCTTTGGAGAGCAAGGAGACTTTGCTAAATTAGAAATCAAATAATTTGTGGTCTCATGAAGTACTTTATGAGAATTCACTGATAATGGAAGAAAGCAATTGGAAAGGGAGTACAAGGTGTTATAAAGTCTTTCTCTTCCTAACTTCTGGCAAGCTAAGTAGTTGTATAACATTTTGTAATAAAAAGCAACATTCAAATAAAAAAAAACTAATGTCAGTACTTACAGGACAATTAAACACATTCAAATATAGATTTAACAGTCCTTTCTGCTATGCTGTAGGTGAACTGGGAAAGAATGGAAAAATGGAAAGCAGGGAGAGTGAAAAAGCTATAGAAAGAAAATTCTATCCTGGATAAAACTTTATCCTTGATAAAACTAAGTAGTGTTACAGCAATAGCACCCCACATCTCTACACAGTTCAGAATTTACTTTTTCCACTTAAAATCCATCTACAAAAAGGCCCATGCACTGATAGATCACATTCACCCAAAGTTACTTAAATTAGAAATAGATAATAAAAATATTTTAAAACTAATGCAACTAGACACTTCATAAACTTGCTTTTTTAAAAAAAAAATCTTTTTATTGTGAAAATTTCCAAACATAAATATTATCAGCTCCACCTTTGCACCAACAAATTTTATTAGTAGTGAACAAACATACATGTGTATAAACACACACACACATTTAAAATAAACTCATGGGTTAAAGAAGAAATTGTCATGAAAATGTTTAATCACTTCAAAACGGAACCTTACTTGTTAAAACAATTGGTATGCACCAACGCAGTCCTCGTAGGTACATTTATCACCTTAACTCTTCATATCAGAAAAAAATAAAGACTAAAACTTAATGATCAAATCATCTAATGTAAGAAGTAGAACTCAAGAAAAATAATAAAGATAATAAGCTGAAATTAATGATGTTTTTAAAAAGGCTACAATAGAAAGGATAGTCTTTGGAGAGACACAGAAAGAAAAATGTTGAGTGATTTTACTTATGTCTCAAATCTATTAAAAGAACAGAAGCAACAAATTCAAATACATAAAACAGAGATTAAAATTATTGGTAGGGGATAGTAAGATACAGCTTGAAGGGTACAAAGCCACAGTTGCATAGGATGAACAAATTTAGAAGTCTAATGTACATCTCAGGTATTATATTGTATGACACTGAAAATTTGATAAAACAGCAAGTTTAAGGTACTTTTATCTCAGACATACACACACACAAACAAACACACACACGGCTCTATAATTAAATATTTAGTGACAACTAAATTTGGAAATATGTGAGGTGATGGATGTGTTAATTTGTTCAACTATAGCAATCTCAAACATCATGTTGTATACCTTAAATGTATACAGTAAAAAAATACATAATCAGGGCTGGGCTGTAGCTCAGTGGAGCAGTGTGTACTTAGTATGTTCAAGGTCTTGTCTTTGATCCCCTACACACCCCCCAAATCAATTTAACTTAAATTTAAATTTAAAATATTTTTTAAAGCCCATGGGTTCTCTCTTCTCTAGATCTCCCAAAGGTATTGAGCTCTGTGGATGTCCCTGGGTGAGATGGAGATCATGTATTTAGGCTATGTACTTGGAGCTTTCCATAAAATTTCCCTCATATTTTGTTTCCTGTAAATATTCTGCATGAGCTCCCCAAAACCTGAAGATATAATTCTTCCAAGGACAGAAGAGCTGGTGTAGAGAAAACAGCACTTGGAGATATTTATGTACTCATTTAAACAGGAAATTCAGATTGAAGAAGGCCTAGAATACCAGATTACTGTGAATTACCTTGCACTCCATCACTCACTGATTTGACTTCATATAGGGTAAAGAGGGTCTATTAAAGAACAGAAGCAATAAATTCAAATAAATTTTCCTTCCACCCTGATTTTTACTGTTTCCTTTTCTCCTTCTCTGTAGATGACTTTAGCCGGGTGAGACTAGTCTCCATGAATGAAGAGGAAGGTGCAGACTACATCAATGCCAACTATATTCCTGTAAGTAGAAAAAAATCAGGCATCTAAGTGCTGGAGACTATGACCCAACCAATGGCCCAACGTAGGCTGTATGGATGTGTCACACAGTTGAAAAGAGCCATTCCCCACCCAGCAATGAATCTCTGAGAACAGTTTCCATTATTCCATCTCTGAATCAAGACTAGGGGGTGGGGGGATGTTCAGATTTCTTTGTAAAAGACTGTGAATAGAAATGTAGAAAATTGTGCTATAGGTCATCTTTCTTGTGTTTAAGTTTCAGCTTCAGCCACCAAACTCAAAGGGCTCCCAATCTGAGCACCTGTGCTTTAAAATACCTATAAAGATCATGTTTGTTGTCATAAAAAGGTGTGGCTGGGATTTTACAGATTCCCACAGAACAATGCTTCAAACTGCACAGACCTATGGAGTGGGTTTCTTTGATTGCCTCTTTGATTAGAAAAGGAAGAACATTGCATAGGCCTGTGATCCTTTGCCACTTTTATCATCAGTAAACTTTCCATTTTCCCCTTGGTGTGGAATGGCATCTGGCGTTGACAGTGCTGGTTGAGTGATAACTTTGTCACTTTCTTTCAGGGATACAACTCGCCCCAGGAGTATATTGCCACCCAGGGGCCGCTGCCTGAAACCAGAAATGACTTCTGGAAGATGGTCTTGCAACAAAAGTCTCAGATTATTGTCATGCTCACTCAGTGCAATGAGAAAAGGAGGGTGCGTGTCTAACCCGGCTGTTACCGCTTTGCAGAAAAACAGCCTCTATCCTTGCTGAAGAGCTTGCTCTGTAGCAGAAACTATCATGCTTGCTTTGCTTTTCATCCTCCTGATAATCCTATATGGTTCTTCAGAAACAAGTACCTCTGCTTTCCCTAAATGAGCACAGACTTAATTTCTTACCTCGCCTGTTTTCAGAAACTATGTTCTTCTCGCTCCAGGTGAAATGTGACCATTACTGGCCATTCACGGAAGATCCCATAGCTTATGGGGACATCACTGTGGAGATGATCTCAGAGGAAGAGCAGGACGACTGGGCCTGTAGACACTTCCGGATCACTTATGTAAGTCTCCAAACAGGAGGACAGGTGATGTCCCCAGGTCGACCCCTCCCCTACCTCCCCCCACCATAAATGCCAAGGAGACCTACCAACCTACCTCTGTCATGTAAGATCAAGAGCACCTCAGGCTTCACAACACTGCTTCCTTCAAAAAAAATCCACCTTTAATGTAGTTGCTTTCCACTTTACAAAGGATGGTGCAGATAAAGTGGAAATAAAAAGTCTTCACTGGTCCATTTCAAGGGAACCCAGGACAATAGAAGACTTAGTTAACCAAGCACCATCGAGAAGGGACATGTCCTCATTACTTAATATTAATAATGGATATAGTTACATTGAAACCAGGGTGTACGCTTTTGGATTTTGTTCTATTTTCCCTCATTCTGTTCCCTTATTTTGCCTTTCATCCTTCAGATGGCACTTCTAGACCTTATTAATCATGGTTCATAGCTCTCTTAAGTGCTATCCACTTCTGATGGTTAGAATGTCAGAAAAGTCTATTTGCCTTGCAGGGCCAGCTTTCTCTCTGATGACAAGTCTTTCAGCACGAACTGAATATTTCTGTATCAGACCCAGGTGCTAACATCAACCGAAGTCATCCTGTTGCCTTCTACCCATAAACAGTCCTTAGAATACAGACTTTTCACTCGTATTGTTCATTTGAACATGCTGTCTGTTGATGACAAAATTTAAGAGGAAAATCCTCACCTTCCCTGCATAGAAACAGCCCTTCCTCAGGGTTTAGACCAGGAAATGGCAAACTGCAACCTGCAGACCAAATTAATCCACTGCCCGTTTTGTGAAGCTTATAAGAAGAGAATGTTTTTACATTTCCAAATGGTTGGGAAACTTTTTTAAAGAATATTGCATGTGAAATATCATATATAAATGATGTGAAATTCAAATTTCAGTGTCCATTGATAATGTTGTATGGGAACACAGTCCATATTTGTTTGTGCATTTTCTGTGACTGCTTCTGTGTATATCAAGCTTGCATGGCAACCGAGACTGCATGACCTGAAAAATCTCAAATATTTACTATCTGACTCCGGAAAAAGTTTGCTAACCCTTCATATAAATAATGGAAACAAAGATTGCTGAAGCTTAAACTTAAACACAAGAAAGATGACCTATAGCACTATTATCTACATTTCTATTCACAGTCCTTTACAAAGAAATCTGAACATCCCCCACCCCCTAGTCTTGATTCAGAGATGGAATAATGGAAACTGTTCTCAGAGTTTCATCGCTGGGTGGGCATTTATTAACTATATTTTATTGGTATTTACAAGAGATGAATCACTTAACCACTGGTAGTTAACCATTACTTATACTGCAGTGAAAATGTAGGCAAAGTGGGTTTCATGCTGTTCCCTTCCTTTGAACTGCCTGTCTCTTCCTTGTTCCCCAAGCACGTCTGTATGCAAACACAGTCAGCTCAAATATCATCCTTATCTAGCCTTCCCTAGTCAGAGACCTTCAGTTCTTTCCTCCTCTGCCATAGCATCTCACGCATACTGCTCTATCGAAGCACACTGTGGTTATAATTCCCTGTCTTCACATCTCCCCTCCCCCCTGGGATGTTGAGTTTCAGAAACAAGAACTCCATTTTTGTGTAATGAATCCGTCAGTGAATGAATTATTTCAACAATAATAAAGCACTATGTATGTCAACAGACTTTCTATCAGAAAAGCATTTCACAATCTTAATGCCATTTCAACGAAGCTTTCTTTATTGGCTATTTCAGCCAGAAATCAAGTGCAAACTGTTAGAGAATGTAGAACAGATCTTTCCTTAGGTTTGCATCTGGGAGAATAAACTGCAGAGTACAAAATGGGGTTTGTTCCCATGCCTGTTCTCTTAACAGGGAAGAGTCACATAGATCATTACATGGTCAATAATTTGCTTCTTGTCCTTGGTCTTAAATAGTGACTTATATTTCAATGGCTACCACGTGAAAGGCTTGAACAGCAGGTATGAAGTTGAATAACAGTGTTTTCTTATAAGGCAGTTCCAGTGGATGCATGCATGCATCTGGTACCACAGTGCCCCCTTTTGGCCATAAGCGTGCAGAATCTAAATTTTAAGCTTCACAATGAAGGTTAAATTGGCCAAAGAACATTGTACTGTGCTAATGAATGTATTTTTCTATTTGTTTCATATATTGTTTATGCTATTCTTTACTCCTCCCCATATTGAAATAAGTAAACTTTCTAAATACAACAAGATAAAATTACATAAATGAAGAAATCAAAATATGAGAAATTTGGGGTAGCTAAGTACGATAATATCAGAAGGGTTTTCTCATTTAACAAGAAAGTAAGAGAGCAGCCACAACACACTGCTTGTCACTTTTCAGTATCAGAATTTGGCATGAGCTAAGAGTTAGAGACTAAAGATTGCCAAACACATATTGGTGTCCAGAGTATGTGTGCTATGCAGATGAGAGAGCTATTGCCAATTCTAGAACACCTGCCCTGCATCTGTGGAGAGACTACTGACAATTTAATGGATTTCTGATTTTATATCACCTTTCACTTTTTAGCTGAACACATATATACATAGAGATATATAATAGTATAAGTCATAAGCTAATTATCATCAGTACTTGAACATGGCTAGCATTTTTGTGAATATTTCTGTGCAACCCAAGTTATCTAGTGACTAAGTATATTTAATTCTTCATGGTGTTGAACGATTGGTATTCTATGTGATTCATTATGCATGAGTTACTTTCTTTACTCTCTTAAGACAAGAATGAGGGCAGCCAGCATCTTTGTAGCCTTCATGCTGTGTGTATTTAAAACAAAGACCTTGAAAATATCTAGGGAGGCATTGCATGCTGCTGTAATGTATGGCCTTAGATACCAAGGGGACAATGTGGTTAAACTGATGACATTGTACATTTTATTTATGTATTTGCTTATACAGATGCAAATTTTGTTCTGCTCAAGACCTCTCAATTTTGCTCTTTGCAATTCATTTCTCTTTGATATACCTAAATGTAAACTTTAGCTCCCAAACCCACATACACGTTGAACTCTGCCAGGTTATAATGTATTATTCCTCCCTCTTACAGCATTCCAGGCTCCTAGCAAGTTTAGGGGTAAGATATGAAACCAGATTTTCACAAAGCCTGGATTTGAAATCTTCTGATAGTTGAAAACAAGAGGAGAATAAATCATTCTTTCAAATGAGTGTGGACCAAAAAGAGTGGATCTTAAAGGACTCACATCCTAGTTAATATGTATTCAGAGGGAACAGCAAGCTATTTGATGGGCAGATTAATATGAATAGGAGTAATAAACAAAACAGATTGACTCACTAGAGATTCCCAAAACTAACCATATGAATGATTGAGCAGGTGGTAATTATGTAGTGGTAGAAATGGTAATCACATGTAACCATCCTTCACAAACATTATCACACCATCTGTACAATGATTTGTTATTGGTAACTTAGGCCCTTTTCAGGTAAGAGTAAAACCGAAACTCAGCAAGTTTGTCTGGGGTCAGGTCTCTGGTATCATAATTCAAGACAGAGATTCTCATGTAAGTGATTTTTTGACAGTGTATTCTTGGGTAAAGCTGTCAGGGGTCCAGGAAAGCAGAATAGGGCAGGGAAGAAATCACATCCTGTTGTGAGTTCACCTGTAGTCTGACTCAGCCCGATTCCATTGATTGTGCTGGAACATGAATGGCACCATATTGATGTTGAATTTTTGAACACTGGCATCAGTCAGTCATTATCTATGGGCTGCTTTCAGCAGGAGAATGCAACCTCTTAGGCATTTTCCTATGAGGCAGCTCCCTGTAGTGAAGGACCACTATCAAGAGAAGGGTAGAGCTCTGCCGTTAGAAGCAACTGGAAAGGGATGCACCAGACTGGCAGAAGGATCTAAGTAGGGCACCAGCAGTACCTTCCACAGTGTTAATTCTTTGGCAAGGCTGCTGCAGCTTCTAAATGGCAGAGCCCTGATCTCCTTAAGCTCTTGTCCTTAACTACACAAGCATGGATTTGCCTACCTGCCCTACTATCGAAAGCTTTATACAACTAGTATATTGTTTTCAGGACTTACTTTGTGCCAGACACAGTGCTTGGAGCTGGAAAAGGAAATACACTGACCAGGAGTGGAATGTCAGTGGTTCAACCTTCTTGCGCCATGAACTCTAGATCTTCAGTGGAGGTCTGGGCCATCTTGGCAGTGGGTTGAGACATTAATGCTTGTTTTTTGGCTTTTTTCCCTAAAGGCTGATGAGATGCAGGATGTGATGCATTTTAATTACACTGCATGGCCTGATCACGGTGTGCCCACAGCAAACGCTGCGGAAAGTATCCTGCAGTTTGTACACATGGTCCGACAGCAAGCCACCAAGAGCAAAGGCCCCATGATCATTCACTGCAGGTGACCTCATCAGATGCATTTTCTGTTCAATATCAGGGGTTTTTAAATAAATGAAATAGCCCATCATTTCATAACGTGCATCAGATTTAATAATACATGAATTGTGATTTTTTAATCTGTGGTTACTTGATGTCTTACTATATATTAATTGTTTATATTGTGGGTATCTTTTTATATGTAGCCTATGATATTATTATTATTACCATTTCAGAAGAAAAACAAACTGAGGAATACAGTGGTTAAAGGATTTATACAAGTTCATTCAGCTAGAATGGGGAGGAGATTAGGATTCAAATCTAGGCGCACAGGTTTCCAAAGACCATGCCTAGATGTCATATTATTCCCAACAAGGATTCTAAGGGGTTGTAACATGGATAAATATAAGGTCAAATAATAATTAGCTTATAGCAGTTCAAAACAATATAAGTAGACACAAAATCAAGAAGAGGGAAAGAAAAGATTAAACTATTTGGCATATTAAGATAAATATATTTGCTATGCTTGCTCTTCAATTTTGTTTCTAAATTTCCAAACAGCTAGCATGAAAGGGGTCAAATGATCCATTATGTTGTCAAAAATCAAGGTTCACACTAATTCAGTTACCTTTGAATTTAATCTTCCCTTCCCACCAAGTGAACTAAGCTCCATCAAAAACCATCTCTGTGACTCAGAATTGGTGTCAAATTTTTATGCAACCTCAAAAGATTCTACCTCTGACTGCATATCAGAGGTCGAAGAGGGATAAAGGTGTTAAAGGAAACATTGGCAGCTGGGCCCATAAGAGCAGTTAAATCTATAATCCCAGATCCAGCATGTTGGTCTTTGTGAATTAGAATGGAGAGGCTGCGAGTGTGTGTGTGTGTGTGCGTGTGTGTGTGTGTGTGTGTGTGTGCGCGTGCGTGCGTGTGTGTGTGTGTGTGTGTGTGTGTGCGTGTGTGTGTGTGTCCTTGGTGGGGAAATGCTTCATAAGCTACTAAGTTTCTCTTTAGGGAGGATATCATTGCTGTCAATCCACCTCTGGCTTTCACAGTTTAAAAGCTGTGTGTTAGCAGATGAGATCATCTCTTCTCAAAATGGTACTTTGCAAGAGCAGAAAATAAAGCTGCATGACCATGGGGTCAAACTCAAATAATTCGTTTCACAGCAGCTAGCAGATTCGGTGCTGGATGTGACTTTATAGGTGTCCATTCAGTGGCGGATTATTTTATCTGAGAAGTCCCAGGAGGGAAGAGTTGTTGTCTAGTAGAGAAAGCAAATTGGGCTCTGAACTCAAGGCTTTTAGTGTTGGATTTTTCTCCTAGCAAATTCCACATACATAAAGTTAAATACTTGGGCCAATTGTGGTTTCAACTTCCTGTTTTACCAAAATTTCATCATAATTCAGAATGTAGAACCTTTTGGCTCTTTTGTCTATGAGTGATCAGAAGAAAAAAAAAACTGACTTTAACCTATAGAATTAGGCACTGTTGTGGGCAGTGAGTTGACTGGCACATATCAGTTTAGTTCTATCCATACTCTGAGCCCTGGGATCTGAGGACCAAACAAGACTGGGCCCAAGTATTTAACTTTATGTATTTATTTTAAGGCAATTAGCTAAACGATCCCTGGGAGAGGGAGATTGAAGCAGGCCTAGGACCCACTAGAAGAGCATGTGTGCTGCGAGGAAGGAGTGAGATGGTGAATTGAATTCAGGGTTGAAAGTGCACAAATCGCCATGACCCCAGACCTACAGCCAAGGCGTGGACATCTCAACTGGACTTTTGAGATAGGCATGAGGAATACAACCCTGAGGCTATTCATGAGATAGAACATTGTTAATGTGTTCCATTCCTGAGGGATAGCCAAGGCTGTGCAAACCCATATCTCCTTAAAGCGGGGAACAATAATAGTCAGAAATATGACATTACCAGGAAGAGCAGCCACAGCTGCATTCTCAAAAGTCAGTTAACTGGAAAAATTTAGTCTGCTTTTTTCACAGTGATGCAAACTTTTTTTTTCTTTTTAGAATATCTAATTTATTTTCAACAGTAAGGAGTCACTGTGTGAGTAACTTATGGTGTGAACCTTCTTTTACAGTGCCGGCGTGGGGCGGACAGGGACGTTCATTGCCCTGGACAGGCTCTTACAGCACATTCGGGATCACGAATTTGTGGACATCTTAGGGTTGGTGTCAGAAATGAGATCATACAGGATGTCTATGGTACAAACAGAGGTAGGAACACAATCAATATATACTTTTTCATGTTCCCTTGTCTGAAAACTTACTATTTTCACCCACATATTTCAAAACAATTGTCTGGATTTTCTTTGCATCTGTCTTTCTCATTTTCTTATTGTATATGTTTCAAACTTCTTCAAGATATGAAAGAAATAGATATCAGCCCTAGGAAAGTGTATGGGGTTCCACTTTTGCTGGCGTCATATGCCCTTTATGTGGATGTGTTTGCAACAGAGTAAAACCTCTTCCAACAGAATGCAAGTTCTCGAGAGGCAATCTGGGGAAAGCTGTCTGATGGAGACCACAGAACTGATGTGATTTAATTCACATTTGAAATGCTAGAGTGGTTCAATAAGCACCCGTGGGTGCAGAAACCCAAGTGTAATTGTTTGTTCGTAAGCCTAGTCTCCCAGCTGTACAAGCGACTCCTTAGCTTCAGGCAGACAATGGTTCCTCTCCTGGAGGAGTGGGTGGGGGAGGAGGAGTTGCAGAAAGGAAGGCAGCCTGGCCAGACCTCTTACAAAGGGACTAAACCCTGCTTAGGACTTCCTCATGCTTTTCTCACCCAACACCACTAGGTGTCAGAATGATTCAAAAAGCCCCAAGTAATGGCTGTCTCTCTAGCTCTGTGTGTTTCTCCTTTTCAACACTGTGCACTTTTCTTTCCTCCTACCCTCCCAAGTTCATCTGAGCAAAGCTTGGCATACATATTTCAACGTATTTATTTCCCAGTTGCACCAGGATTGCACCACATTCAGAAGTTTCATTGTGAGCCCAGTCAGTCTCAGGCCTGCTGTCTTCTAATTTGTTGTGGGGACATACACATCACCTTGTTATCACAGGTTTTAAATGTCTGGTTTCCAAGAGAAGCCCCCTACCTAGTGATTAAATAGTACTTTATTAATCAACCCGTACTTTGAGCTTTCACACCCATAAATTTATATCCTAATATGTGATTAAAAATTTCCATTATATACATATATAGAATATTATACATTAATATATATTAATCCCCAAGCTTCAAAGGGCTACTTCTTATTTTAAGTATCTTGGATTTGATGGATTGTCTGCCCCAATTTGCTTAATTTATACCTCTTAGGACTTTATAGACTTTGATGATAGCCTGTTTGCTTTTGATTTTTCCCAACAACAGAATCTTAATCTCTTTTTAAAAACTACCTTCACAGAGCAGACTCTTCTTCCCAGTCTCAGCTCCATTATTCTTCTTCAGTGTGATGATCACACAACACTAGAGCAGCTACATGGGGCTTTCTGCAAAGGCAAGAGAATATTTTGTTTTCTCCCTTTCTTGCCCCAAATTTTAGACGTCTGGTTTCTTGGTCTATGGCAGCATTTCAGGTTGACATCTCCACAGAAGCAGTTTTTTAAAACGGGATATACCTTCCCTGAACTTTCCTTGGGAAATTTAAAGTCAGCCAAGAGGGCAGAGGTTCTCCAAGTTACTCATTTTCCCAGCTGTTCTAACTGTACCCTTGGGTCCCTTGGGATTTTGCAATGGATGCTTTCCAGTTCCTGTTATTTATTTGTGTCTGCTTTGCTAGTTATATCTAGAACATCTTGTTCACATACCTTTTATTTTTCCTCATTCCTCTGCTCTTCAGGGTTCAAACCATATTTTTGAATATAGGTTGATTTATCCAACATTGTCCTTGAGCACATTCACATTCAAATCCTGCTGCCTTTAATTGACTAACAAGAACAAAAAAAATGATTCTTTTCCCATCAGTCACTAATGATTTGCAAGAGGACAGAATCACCCTCCAGTCATGACCTGTCTTTATGTGCACAATCAACCCAGGAATCAAATACCATGTTTCTCCCCATTGATGGTTTCCAATTTTCCAACCTTTTCTTCATCCATCACCTTGACTCTGCCACTCCTACCCACCCTAAAATGGTAGAAACAACTAATTAAATCAGCCACATCCACAGGCACCTATTTACATGCTGTTTTTGTTGAATTTTGACCTGCCTTCTTTCTCACCTCACGAGATACACCTTGGGGGACTTCTCCACACAGATAGGGGGACAGTCTAAAAGACCTCAGCTGTACCACTGCACAAGTCGCACCACTCTCAAAGTTCCATTTCTCAGCTCTAAAATGTGAATGACAGTTTTCATGAATTGCTATAAAATACGCGTCAGGTAAAATGACGGAATCTAGATGAGTGCCTTTGAAACTGAAAAGTGGAGGGGCATTTCCTCTCTTGGGCTCTCTTCTACTTTTATCAAACATTGTGTTTATTTTGTTTCCTTTACCTCTAATAGCCTCTCCCTGGAGGTCAGTGAGAGTGTTGCTTTGAGCAGACTGTCCTCCCTATGGGCAGCTTGAATTTCCCAGAGACTCTCAGGATGTGTCTGAAAATAAATAGGTTTTTATTTGCTTTTCCTGTTTTTTCTTTTCTTTTCTTTTCTTTTCTTTTTTTTAAAAAACACAAAGTTTGGCCCCTGGGTAGTTACAGAGTGAGAGTCCAGGAAGTCTCTGGCCTTCTGTCTTCCCATGTTGACTTAACACCCGAAACAATTGAAGTGATGTGCGAGATCCTCCGAGGGGGAGCTCAGTTACTGCTGTGATGCTTTCCAGACCTGAGGTAAAATGTGTCCTGGAAGCTTGCTGAGAAATACAGAGCAGGCAAGGTTCCAAACCAGTGAGGTCTGAGGTGTTGCTTTTATCCTTTGTCTGAAGCTATTTACACAGAGGCTTCTTCAGCCCCTTCGAACCTCTTGACTGGATCTTATGTAGAGGGTAAGATATCTAATGAGACTACTTAGAAACTCCAGGAAATAAAGAAAGAGAAAACTAAGAAGTTACCCTTATTTCAAGGCACAAAGACAACTAACCTTATATTTTGGTGATTTCATCTCAGCTTTCATTCAAGTGTAACTTTTTGCCATATACATACATATGTTTTTTTTTATATATCTATATATAGAAATGTATACACATATGAGTGTGTGTGTATGTGTATGTATACTTGGTACTGGGGATTAAACCTAGGTGTGCTTAACTACTGAGCCATATCTCCAACTCTTTTTATTTACTATTGTGGATACAGAGTCTCACTAAGTTGATTAGGTCCTTGTTAAGTTGCTGAGGGCCTTGCTAGGTTGCTGAGGCTGACCTTGAATTTGCAATCTTCCTGTCTCAGCCTCCTAAATTGCTGGGATTACAAGTGTTTGCCACTTCACGCAGCCATATATATATATATATATATATATATATATATATATATATATGTGTGTGTGTGTATATACATATATATATACATATATATATTATTTGCTGATTTTTCACTTAGCATTTGACAATGTAGATTTTTCACTTAGCATTTGACTATGTATTATATCATGGATTGCCTAAAATTCTATAAATCTCATTTTAAATACTGTTTCATTATAGGTACACCATTGCTTACTTAGAGCTTTCTCCTTTACATAAAACATTGAATTGGATATTTTCCACTTTTTATTATTATCACACTATGATCTGCATTTATACAATTTATTAGCACTTTATTATTTTTAGCTCCACCAACAATAAGTAATAATGACTGCTTCAGCACACTCATCATCATTGAACTATTACCCTTTTCCCTCCTTAGCTTTGCTCACTTTAAAAAACAGTTGGGAAAAAAATAGCTGTTTTAATTCATATTTTATTTCTTGACCATTTTTGTCCGTATTTTAATATTTCCTCAGTTTACTTCAAAAACCACTTAATAGTCATAAACTAAATGCTAGGAATTAAGAATAAAAAGACATAGTACTTGCCTTCCATAAATATCTGGCCTAATGGTTAATAAACTATACTTATCTGTCTACTTGCATGTATTATTGATCTATGTGACTTTTTTAACAAAAATAAAGTTATAAACATTTTGTCATAATTTTGGAAAACATTTTTATCTCCTAGTTTCTAGTTTGACTTTAATTTTATTCTTTTACCATTTTTTTTTGCACACAGTTTGGAATTTTTATTTGTAATTTATTCATGTCTTTTAATTTTAGAAATTCCTTCTGATTATTCCTAGAATAATCATAGAGGAATTAACCTATAATAACCTTTCTTCTGTATTTTTATCATTTTATTTATTAATTTTGTTGGAATTTATTTCAGTATATAGTTTAGATAGCAATAAATTTTTTTCAAAATAATCTCATGATTAAGTGATTGCATATTAATCACTTTTAGCATTATGTAGTGATGAGCTAACATAATCCTTGGTGACTATAATTGATAATACTTATTATTTACTTGAAATTTGCTTAGAAAGTAGATTTTTAAGTGTTCTCATCACCAAAAAAGAGGAAAAAAAAGTACCTGTGTGAAGTAATGCACATGTGTTAATTTGTTTGATAGTAATAATCCTTTCATGATGTCTGTCAAATGACCACATTGTATGTCTTACTATATGTACTTTTTATTTATTATACCTCAACAAATCTAAGAAAAGACATTCCAATGGGGGGGGGGGCTGAAAGTAGTGCTGTCCTAAGCTCTACCATTAATTAAAAGACTGCTTATAAGTGATTGTCTTAAATTTTCTAGTTATACACTTATCTCTGCCAATAATGAAAATGGTTTCCTTTTACATCAGATCCTGATCATTAAAACTAACATAGTAATAAAATGCATTATCTTTGCACATATCTGCATGAAAATGTCTTGCTTTGAAATCCACTTTTGTCTTTTGCTCCAGGAGCAGTATATTTTTATCCATCAGTGTGTTCAACTGATGTGGATGAAGAAGAAGCAGCAGTTCTGCATCAGTGATGTCATATATGAGAATGTTAGCAAGTCCTAGTTCTGAATCTGGAGCAGTAAGTAGAGAAGAGCCCATCACAGGTGCTCTGTCTTATAACAGTAGGAGGGGAGGGGAGGGCATAAGTCATAAGGTAGCAGTAGTCATTGGTATTGGCATTAGTAGTCTTTTATATTCACACTAGTCTTTGTGTCCAAGTCTCAGCACACAGGGAGAAACAAATACCATAGCATATCTTTGAGCTTTAGTTTGGGGGTAGCAACAAGCAGGATGATTTGAGCTCCATTCCCTCTGTCTAGAACCTTAAACCATTCTGATATTGGATACATGCTTGCAATAGAGGGTTACTACTCTATCTACTCAGATATTTTGTTCCAATATTTATTGATTACAAGGGTCATGTAAGGATTACACAGTTACCTAAACTGGAATGGACACTCGAAAAAAAGAAAAACAGTATTGAAAATAGAGTCTCAGGATAGAGGAGTCTGAAAAAGCCTTTATCTCACCTATTCTGTGAGTATGTACTTGAGAGCTCAGTGAAAACAGTAACACATTCAATTTCCTGAACACAAACTGCCTAGGAGATCATATTTTGGATGTGTAATTTTGGGTGAGGTAACAAGTAAGCAGACTATTTAGAGCAGTAAACAGGATGTAGGTGATTGTAAATATGCTGGGGCTGGGGGATGACAGAGTGGGAAGAGGAGTCAGTGCACTGTGGGAGAAATATTGCAAGGATAGAAAGCATATGGGTCAGTGGTGGCAGAATAGGATTAGCATTGTACCCCTATATCCATCGAAGAAGATGCAGAGGCAGCAGAAATAAGCAGGAAGGATAAAGAATAAGGAAGGACAGACTTAATTGCAAATAGAAAGAGACATTCAGACACACAGAAAGGAGTCACACAGATAAATTCACATCCACATGGGCTGTGGGCTGAGTATAATGAAAGCTCATGGTAGAGTCAGGGGGAGGTTGCTGGTATCCAGGCTGCTTACTGTTTTTCTCTCATTCACAGGAGAGGACATGATGTGCACCCATCCTCCCTTGCTTCCAAACTTTTGGGGGGCCCTGATAGTCATTTTGCTAAAATGAGCCCCAACTTTGTAGTATGTGGCCAAGGAGATAATTTATCTCATAGAAGCACCGGGAAGACTTAGCCTTAAAGAGCCTACAGTGTCTTTTGGACTCTTTCACTTCTGGACATTTAATGGACCAAATTCAACAGATCATCAGAAAGGTCAAGATGCTCTGCAAAGGGCAGGAAGTACAATACTTCCAAAGAGTTTAGTTGGCCCTTTGCTGGTTGGGCTGAGTTGCTTTTTTTTTTTTAAGTGCAATAATTTTTGTATGTGTGTGATTTTTATCAGAAAGTTGAATTGTTTTCCGCCTACACCACTCATCAACTCCATAGCCCAGGAAGGAACAGACATTATTAACATTCAATTTACCTCATTATTTAAAAGAGGCATGGCCACACAGGAAAAAAAAATGATTATTCTACTTGAAAGAAATTGAACCATCAATATCTGTATTCCAACCTTGAAACTGCTAGATCAGGAATGGGGAGGGTGGATGGGGAAGAGGCAGGAGTTCTACCCACAGATCAACCATGTATCATTTCCTATTCCAAATATGAAAAACTGTACTTCAGCTTCAAAGTAGAGTAGAAAAATATTTGTCTTAATTGTTCTAGTTCTTGATGGTTTTCTTCTTATTAACAGTTGGGTGTTTTCCTCCTTGGCCCTTTGGGACTAGTGTCACAGTCCAGGTTCCTTTTCAAGAAACCAGATCTGGTTCAGAAGAGTTTCAACTCTGATTATAAATTCCATTGCTGTCTGAGCAATCTTGGTGCCTAGAGTTTGCATTTCTTTTTCTGTTGACCTGCAAATTATGTGAGAGCTCTTCCTCTGAGAAGTATAGGCAGTGGAAATGCACTTTCTCCCCCGCCCCCCAAGAGCTGGGAACTTAACGAAGTTATGGCAATGAACTGCAGCATGCTAGGACAATTATTTGGCTACATTCTTTTGTAATATTGTCAGGCGTCTCTGTGGATTCTGGCAGAGATTTCATTTTGTTTTGTTTTCTTTTGGGTTGTCAGTTTCATTTTTTTTTAACCTGTGTAACGTGTAACATTCTATTCTTGGGATTTTGTATAATTACAGTACATGATTGTGTATCGTGACATGAATACTGTCAAAATGGACATTGATGGCATCGTGAAGCCTGTTATTTTGTGCCACTTTCTGAGAAATAAGAGGCAAAGGTGTGGACTAAGGAAAATATTGAGTTGCAATTAAATACAAGCTGGCTGCTTCACTGTGGCAATGTGGCCCTCCGGAGCCTTCCTGGGTGTTCTTCCAGGAGGTTTCCTGCCTCTTTGTTTATCTGATCATTGCCCCTTCCCCTGGCTTCCTTCCATGTCGGATCGTCTTCATGAAGTCATGGATAGAATCTGAGTTTAATATTTCATCAGTGACCTTAGCGTTGGTAAAGGATGCCAAATGAACAGCTCTGCACCCCACCGACTCTCATCACTGAGAAAGCCTGGCCACAGCAGACCTTGGCAAAGGTCCTTGCGTGATCCAGCCAACAAGTCTCAGTTTCACCTGGTGGGGAGGTTGGCAGAGGAGATCCACACATGGTGGGTTAACAGCTTGGGCTCTGGGGGGATGGTCAACTGTTACTCACGGACTTCACTCTACTTGTTTGCCTGCTGCCATTTCCTCCTCTCCTCACCCCACGCCTTTATTTCCCCTTTTGGACACTTTAGAACAGACATGATTCATGGAAGGTAGTGAGCCCATGTGTGACATTCTTAGATTCTCACACATGGACAGGGCAGGGGAAGAGTGTGGGAAGGGCGGATGCCATGGATGGGTAAGATGGCAATACATTCTCCGCACTGCCAAGGAGAAGCTTACAGAAGCCTTGTAGCCAGGAACACAACTTCCCATGAAACCAAGCATTTCATAAATATTTCATGTTTTTCTTGAGCACCTTTTCACAGTAGGGATTAAATAATGCCAGATCAATTTTCCCAGAAGAAAAGAGGAGGAATACAGCGTTTAGATTTAAGACTCAGAGTCAAGACTATAGATAGAAAGGTCCCATGGAAGCACTGGGTTAATTCCTTCAGAGGTTCATGTAGTCATCACTCTGTTCTTCACTGGGGTCCTCGGTTTCAAGAGTTTATGGTGGGAAAAGGATCCATCTAGCAAAAGACTTGGGCTTTAATCTTGATAATTACTTTGAAACTTTTCTATGCTTAGTCTCACTCAACAAACTGTGGAATGATCTAATAATAGCTCTATGTTCTGTAGGTATGAGTATTGGATATGATCATTCATCCAAAGGTGCTTTGTATCTTGTCCTCTTCTGTACCCTAGCACTACTCCCACCATCTGTTCCCACCCCAAGACACAACTTTCATATTCAGATGGGAGGCTTCCAGGGTCTCTGTATTATTAATTCATTATTTTTTAACCATTTGAGTAATACTTGGTAGGGGAAAAAAAAACACAGAGGAATTTGCACATGCAATTCACAATAGCCTGTGTAACACCAAGAAAGAGGTAAAGACTTTAAAATTACAAAATATTTGCTTCTGAGTGCTATTGAGATCAAATTCCTTGACTGCAAAAGACAATTTGTGCAGTTGAAAAACTACTATTAAGATCTAATTTACAAATTTAAAAATTAACACCAATATATCCATCACTGTACATTGTATAATTTTATTTAACTTGAAAAAAAATAATAATGAACGGCAATTTTTTTGTACAGATTTCTAATACAGGGTCTACATTTTCCCAGTGCAAATTTTAAGTGAAAAGGGTACTAAGATATTTTTAATGTCAGGCTTTTAAATGTTTCTCCTTTCCTAAAGCTGTCCCTGTCCTCAGAGGGTGACATATCTCTCAAAGGAGGCTCTGATGTCAACATGAAAATGAGGCTTTGGATCTGAATTTTTTGCAGGCCACATGATAGCTGCTTGCAGGAGAATTGGGTGTTAGCCAAGGAGTTAAAGTTACGGAGTCCAATCTCTTAAGAGCCAAAATTCTCCCTGCTTTCTAGCAAGGATGCCTTCCTTTACACCTCGGGAAATGCCTGATGCAATGTACTTCAAATAGCTGGCCGGTTTCCTAGCGCACAGATCTCTAGGCTGGCTCTTGGCACAGGGATAAAGTCCAGGAGCCATGCCCATGACTGAGTATGACATTTGCTTTGGCCAAAAGGGTTAGAAAGCAGCAAAAACATGATAGGCACAACTGCAAACTTCTACACCTTGTTCTCAATAGCCCCACTTAGGTGCATCTGAAAGGACGCCATGGCATCTCTGACCCCTGGCCTTGCAGAACAGTAGGGTTTTTGTTTTCAGTCTCAGTTGGTGCTTATCGTAAGCCCTTATCCTGATGGTTCACTTGATTAAAGATGGAGTATAGTGTTTAGCTCTGAAAGCTGCGTGGTAACAGACATGAACAGACTGAAGGTTGTCCCGGCAGGATCACCAGAACCTTTAGAAATGTGGGGGAACAAGAGGTCACTGTAACAAATCCTGGGAAAACTGGAACTAGTAAAACTGGAGTAAAGAGACATTCGCTCATTCCATCACTCCTTCAGCAAACATTCATCTAATCACGTAGAAGGAGTCAATCAACCAGCTAATGAATGATTTCCTGACCACTTGCAATATGTTAGGCACTATGGTGAGCACAAATGGAGCCATATGCTGGCTTCTAAAAATACATTAAGAATCAGAGTTTCCCGGTTGTTGGAAGGACAGAGAAAACATTAGTCAAGTCTTTCCCAACATTTTCTTCCTATATCTCCCAAAGTGTTGTCAATTTATCTTCTGGATATGCCCATATGCTTTCTTTTTAGTGGCTTATATGACAGAACAATGGTACCTGTTGCCCTTGTTACTTTTCGACCACCAGAGACTCTGACATGGTCCATCTTTCTTGATCAGCATCAAAAAGGTAGTCCTACTCTCCCACTCAGAGCGGGACTCTCAGCCTCACAGATCCCTGGCAGATGGCTCAATCTCGACGACTGAGCACACCCAGCATGGGGAATCACTACCTCACCAAGCAGCCCATCCCTTCATTTTTTAGAAACCCATTTTCTTTCTTCTATTTACACATCCAAGGACATTACAGCATTAGGAATGTATGAATCGTGGTTCTCATGGGTCTTACAGACTGGAAACCCAAGTCTACTTCTTCATCTCAGTAAAAAGGCAGGTGCTATGTGTGACACTGCCCATGGCTGCTTTGAACAGAGGAATGGCTTCTTTCTTGGCAGCAAAGGGGTGACATTGACACCAACTTTCAGGGGAGTCATGGCAATTTCTTTTTAATGTGCTTGGCTCTTCATAGACATATTCTCCTAACTTTGGAATAGAGTTATGAGGTAGGAATACCCACTCAACAGGTAAACAAGAAAGGTTAAGAGGCTGGGGGTGTAGCTCAGGGGTAGAGGGCTTGCCAAGCATTTGCAAGGCACTGGGTTTGATTTTCAGCACCACAAGGAAGGAAGGGAGGGAGGGAGGGAGATAGGAAGGAAGGGAGGGAAAAGGCCAGCCAGCCAATTAAGTTAAATTACAAAAATTATTGGGTCATATAGTGACAGAAGCAGGATTCCTGACCAAGCTTTGTCCAACCCCAGATCCTTCCCCCCACACGACTTCATGTTGCTTCTCATTATACTTCTCATTAATAAGGTGTAACAGAATAGAATGAATTGCTTCATCTCCAGGTTATATGTTTAATATGAAAAGTAACCTGTCAAGGATTTTTTTTGTACCAGGGGCTGAACCCAAGGGTGCTTAACCACTGAGTCATATCCCCTGCCCTTTTTTATATTTTATTTAGAGACAGGGTCTCCCTGAGTTGCTCAAGGCCTTACTAAATTTGAACTTGCAACCCTCCTATCTCAGCCTCCCAAGCCACTGGGATTACAGGTGTGTGCCACTGTGCCTGGCTTAACCTATCAGTTTGAGAAATGGTACTGTGTGTGTGTATGTGTGTATGTGTGTGTGTGTGTGTGTGTGTTGCTAGGGATTAAACACAGGAGTTTATGCATGCTAGGCAAGCAATTTACTGAGCTACATCCTCAGTCTGAGAAATAGTAACTTTCTAATCCTCTAAGAAAAGCATCTCATCCCAGGCACTGAGGAAGAGACTTGTGACTAAGGTGGATTTGACAAGGTCCCACATTCAAGGATTTCACGTTCTAATGTTCTGGTATGGGAAGTCAGAAGTGAAAATAAGGGCCACAAGATGTTACAGATACTGTGATAGAAACACATCAAACATCCAAGGAAGGTCTGGGAGCCAGGGAGGAGGACATTGGTGGTATAGTAGTGAGCATGCTGCTGCCTTCCAATGCAAGCCCAAGGGAAAGACAGGTGATTTTTTTTTTTTTTTTTGGTGGAGAGGCTGGGGGTCAGAAAAGAATATACTGTCACATTAAACCACACTCATGACATACATTCATTCCTACATTCAGCAGACATTCTTAAAATTCCCACTATATATCACTCACTTGGGTCCAGATAGTTGACCAATCATCCAACTCTGCCTCTGTACCTTTACTTCTTGGTAAAAGTGATAATTTCTTTCTAGGACTCCATAGATGGCTCCAGCTCAGAGATCACTCAGAAAAATCCAGTGGATGCACTGTTAATGCACATGTAAGACAGCTCATGAGAACGACATTTTCCAGAGCTTTGCAGTTCAGTTGGAGCCATGTGACGGAGTTCTAACCAATGAGATGGGAGCTTTCTGGCCCAAGAACCATGAAAATCACCAGAAACATCCCTCTCTTCTTCTCTTTCTCCCTACCCCACGCATCCACTTTGACAGACATGACAGTACCAAAAGATGGAAGGATCCTGGGTCCTTGAATGAGGAAGACCTTCCTTTCTTGGCTCACGATGTTATCAGGGAGGAGCTCTCTACCTGTGATCCCTGGTCGTCTGGTGTTTTCCGAGTAGTCAACCTGCCCTTCATTTATGTGGCAGCACATAATAATTAATAATTATGTTTCTTCTCAGCCAAAATGGGAGTTTTTCAGGACAGTGGTGTATGACTTCCCAATAAAATTCTCATAAGATAGGTTAAAGATGACATAGTTTAGTACAAGGTTAACCCACCATGCAGAACAAGGGCTCAGGGAAAGGCCACAGAAGCAATGAGGGTGCTGTCAATAACTTTTTAATGGAAATAAATAACGTTCTTCCCCAGAAATGGTTTTCCTCCAAATTAGATGTCTCCTAATCTTGTTTTTGGTTTGTTTGGTTTTGTTTTTATTTGTTTACTTTTTTTAAAAAATTGCTTTCAAATCCTGTAACAAGGCCATTGCTTAGGAAACCTACTATAAAAATGTTAAGCTTTACATGCATCTATTGGTTCTGAATCAGAGGACTCTATTCCTACTAACAATGGGCCTCAGAGTAGTTTCACACCAATAAAAGCCAAACACACAGGGAGCCCTGAGGCTTGGCATATGGGGCAACACCAGGCAATCCAGTGGCTTGCACTGTGTCTGTCCTGGTGAGCTCCAGGGTTGTTGATTGAAGTTCAAAGCCAGCTGACATAAAATGGAAGAACATCAAACAATCCAAAGGGCTCTTTAAACTAGGAAAATTTATGAGCAACTACTAACTTCACTATAAATACAAAACAGATTTGTCTTGGAAGGAATCCTTCATGTCCTAAGCAAAACTGTATCACATTGTCCCTTAGCCAGCAAACATGAGAAGCAGTAACAGAATAGGGCCAGTAGTACAGCAGAGCAGAGCAGTTTAGAACAGGAAACTGTGAATGGAAAGAGACTGGAGCTAAAACCCTGTTCCCAACTGTGACTTCACTGTGTAATCTATGAAATGAAACAGTGTTGGTACTTTTCTCAGAGCATCTTAGTTCAGGCTACTGTAACAAAGTACTATAGAGTTGGTGGCTTAAAAAGCAGAAATTCATTTCTCATAATTCTGGAGGCTGGAAATTCAAGATCAGGGTGCCTACCTGATTGGCATGCTGAGGGCTCTCCTCTGGCTTCCAGTCTGCTAACTTCTCACTTTATCTTCACATGGCAGAAAGAGTGAGAGAGCTGTCTGGGGTCCCTTTGATAAAGACATTAATCCTATTCACAAGGGCAATTAATTCCCGAAGTCCCACCTCCTAATATCATCACAATTGGGGTTAGGATTTTAACATACAAATTTTAGGAGGACACATTCAGTCCATTGAACAGGACTTCAAAAAGGTAAATAGCATGTTTAAAAAACCAGTACCTGGAATAACTTAGTATATTATATGATCACCCAGTACATGCCAATTTCCATGGTCTCCAATGCCCATCCTGGAGTTCTTTGATAAGTTTAATAAGAGCATCTGAAACTGGTACCTAAGCCAGGCTGACTCAGTTTCCCCAGGGTAACACCTAAACTCCCTTCCCTTGATCCCTATACTCAGAGTCACAGACCTCGCAATATAAATATGTTGTAGACATGTGGTACCAAAGCAGGAGCTGCTCCTCCAGATGAGAATCCTGGATTGCCAGGCCTGGCTTTGAATTTCATTCTTTAGCAGCAAATGCATGAGCAATGTGTGTGTTTTATGTCCAGTGTATGCAACCCACATAGGAGGGGTTCCTTACAAAGCAATGCTGGGGCAGGGTTCACAGTGAAGATATCACAGTTCTGAAGACAATCTGTGCAGGTTCACTGTACCCAAACTGTGTCTAAAAATCTCACTTCTTCTAAGAGGAGGAAGCTGATTTGTATAAACCTTAATGTGCAATCATGCCTTTACTCAGAGTCACAGACCTGTGACTGTGTCGAGTTAAGAACAGAGGCTGGAAGGAAGAGGCACCACATGGTGAACGTCACTTAATCCCTCTGTGAACCAGTTTCCTTGTTTGTTAATGGGAGTAACAAGCACTTCCTCCACAGGGTTCTGTTGAGGATTAAATGTAAAGCCCTTGGCATGGTGCCTGGTGGTTTGGCGATGCTGAGTGGCATAATTTAAAAAGTATGGTTAGAGTCACAGAGCTCTGCACTATGATGCTTAGAAGCCAGGTGACCTTCAGAAGCCAGGGGTCACCTACTATATCTGAGCCTGTGTTCACTCACACACACACACACACACACACACACACACACACAATATTTGCTTTTTGGAGTTGTGTTAAATCTAAGAATTGGTTGTGTAAAGCACTAGCCAAGGGTCTGGCAGAATAAGCATTGAATAAATGCTATATGATTCTTTAAATCCATGAGTCTCTCTCTTTCTCTCAGCACATTTAGACCACCAAACCATCCTGCTCCTTCCAGCACCAAGACATGCACAGGGTGAGTGTGCCTCTTGTGTTTCTCCATTCCCCGTGGGCACACTTACTCTGAGCACTCTGGTCCGGTTGGTTTGCTCCCTCCAACAGCAGTAATAACCCTCCTTGCTAAATGCTGCTACACTTGGAGTTGATAGCCCCATAAGAGGTGGAGGACTTATATGCACATAAAATGTCCCCGAGTGGTACAGGAAACTCCAGTTGGACAAATGCTAAAAGAACTGGGATGCCTTACATCTAAATTCTGCCATAGAATAAGACTGGTTTTGTAGATGAGGAAATAAACCCCTTTCTTTTGCCATTTTCCTAAGGTAAAATATGTCCACATTTATTGACTACAATAAGAACTTGCTACAAGATATCAATGCTCCAACCTGCTCACCTTGCAAAGGGCAGTACTTTTTGAGACAGAAAACAGCCTATGGCAGTTGGCTGAGTCCGGGGCCCAATAACTCTGCTGCTTCTATTCATTTATATGAAGTAAATCAGTCCTTTACCACCAGCCCCCTAGAAGCTAGTGGGGACCCTCTCCCCATAGTCACTTGCACTAAATGTGTACATATTGCCAGTTCTGGCCTGGCTATTCCAGGGATGCTAAGATCAGTTAATTTTGGCCCTGATTTATTAGTATCTTAAATAATTTCTACTTCAAAACATTAATGTGGAACTAAAAGAGGATTCCAAAAATAAATATTCCTATCTAAACAATAAGAGGGTGTCCAGCTACCTGAAATTCCCCCAAGATGTAAAAGACTGTTGAGACTAAGAGCTATATTTCCAGGTCTGACTGTTGCCAGGGAACAATAAGCACATAGTGAGCCTTCACGATTCCCTGTAAGGGTCTTCAGGGAGGAGGGAACTTATGGGATCAGCAATTTCCAAAAGAGAATGTCTCCTTTTCAGCTTCATCCAGAGAAACTGATTCTACCTGTGGTATGGATACAGTGGTATGCTACATAAAATTCCATTTAAAAAAATACCATTTCTGCTTAAATATTTTTTAAACACTGACCTATGCTATCTGGGAGAAAAGAAGATTTGTATGATATTTAGAAATCCAAGAAAACTGAGTCCAAATTTAGTTGTTCCCAAGTGACCTTTTTTACAAACCACTTATCTGAGTCTTTAATTTCCTCATTTGTAAACTGAGGATATATATTAAATCAGCAGCATACACGAATTCAACTAATTTCCCTTAAGGATAAATGGGAGGGCAGAAAGCCTTAGCATATGAGTAGCTCAAGGTAAGAAACTATAAAATAGGACACACTGAAATACCCATAGATTTTTATTTCTCACGCATATACGTGTGTCTGAACATTTGTGTGCACGTACATGTGCAATATGGATTATACCCAGATTTTCCATAGATCAAAAAAATCTATCTGTTCACTTTTTGGAGATAATAGGAATGACCAATGCTTAGGAAATTGTTTCCCACTCCAAAGCCATCTGAGAGAGAAAAGATTGTTTCAAGCCTTTTCTACCCAAGACAGCCCAGAAAAGGTTCAGGTATTGGGCCAAGTGACTGCGGATGCATTCAGGAAGGAAAGAGCCCATGGGATCAGCCTGAACAGGACCATCTGGGCCTGGCAGAAGTCCTGGTGCATTGCCCGCCTCCTCCCAGCACCCATCTAAAGGCAATGTGCCTCAGGCTGTTCAGGAGCATCAGCTGTTCAAATGTCTCAATATACACAGGAATCCAGCACGAGGACCTCAAATCTCAGAGCTCTTGATAGCCACATCTTCCCCAATTTAGCTCATCATCTGATTGCATAGTTATTTCTGTTTCTCTTATCAGAACTTGGCTATGTGAAATAAATCAGTCCTTTACCACCTGCCCCCTAGAAGCTAGAGGGGACCCTCTCCCCATAGTCACTTTTTTTTTTCCATTTTGAACCTTTCTTTCACAAATGTGATGAGAAAAACCTGGACATTTAGATAATACAAGATAAGCTTTTCCTAAGCATGCCCACTACCTGTGCCCCCCAAACTGAGGACTTTCCATAAAACTAAGCTCAGAGCCCTGTGTTTTTCCTGTCTTCGACTCTGAGGATGGAAAGATCAAAGAAGTAAATAAAGAAGGTTGTGAAGTGATGTGGGAACAGGTCTTGAAAATGTAAGAGAAGAGAAGGGACTGGGGAACCAAGAGATTGAAAAGAGAATGGGTGAGAGAAAAAAGAGACACAGGTTTAAAATGGAATTCCTGTGGGGGACCCAGAACTGAATACAAACCTTTCTCTGGGCATCTCCTCCAACCACAGCTTTATGAGCATTTTGTTTGGTTTGTTTTAAATAAGGAAAAGACTATCCAAGAGAAAGACTGTTTTCCCTTTTCAATTCATCCCAAGGGGGCATTTATATAACCCTACAAAGATCTTTCATGCTGATATTAACTTAAAGGTGTATCCTCTGGGAAAAACTAAATGTCACAAACATAAAATTACAGTCTCTGACAAATCAGTACTGCTAGTTTTAGAATATAATTTTCCCCTAGGAGATCAATGAGATAAGCTGCAGGGATAAATTGGAAAGCAGTTCTTTAGATTGTATATTTTTTGAATACCTCATTCTTAAAGTAGACAATAAGTGTTTACTGAATCAACATTGTCTTATGCTGAGAAAAAAGCCTTCACATAAACTCTTTTATTGAATTTCTACAGTTCTCTACTATTGTTCCAGTTTCCTTAAGCAAGCATTGAGAAACAGGTAAGAAAACCCAACCTAGTGATATTTCTACCCAACCCTCACTCAGTATAGCCCCTATACATTTAATTTTAAAAATGAATCTTAAAATTTCCTATAATTTTCTTAGAGAAAAATATGAAAAAAGGAGTTTTTTAAATAATTAGAGGACCTCTCACATTAGTTTCCCATGATCTAGTGCCTATTAAAAAAGAAGGAAAAGAGATAAAATTCTATGGACTACTTTTTATAAGCAGACCAAGATCACAATCTTTAGAGTAAGAAACTCACTGGCTCTCTGCCCAGGGATATTCCCCAACTTCAGTGCAGCAAGCTAAGACCCAAGCAGAGCAAGTTAGTTCCAATGAGCTGAGGAGGCAAAGATCAGAGTTCAGGATTCTAGAAGCAGCTGAAATTTCTAAGGAAGGGGTACCAGAATGGAGGGATTGGGCAAAGAGTGGTTGCAGAAGTTGGTGAGTCTACCATGAATTCTTGACACAGGAAAACATAGCCCAGAGTTTATCAGAGAGTATCTGCTTCAGGATTAAGAATAGAATAGAGCTGTCAGAAGCCACTGTGTTGGGGGACACTGCGGTTCAATCCAGAAAGAAAGAGGAGACTTATTTGGCACCTTTTAATAACCTGGGAATCTAGCTGAGATGTCAAGTATCCTGGGCATCATCTAAAGCAAAACCCCAAGAAAGGTCACACCTTAGAACTCAGGAGCCCACTGCAGAGTAAAAATGATTCAAGTACAAACAAAGCCTAAAGTCAAGCCTGACAAGATTTGCAGAGGAAAGAGAGTTTTTAGATCAAGTCCCAAGTCCCAATAAGTTAGAGGATCATGAAAAAAAAAAAAAGTTTCCCATGCTCCAGTCTAACAAAGCACAAATAGCCTAAACAAGACCAAGGTGATCAACCAGCATGAAACCCACCCACTGGAACAGGACTAAACATACACCAAGGTAGATAAAATATTCCAGAGCATCTCAAGCATGTCTTTTACAATGTCAAGAATAAAAATTATGACTAATTCACAGAAACAAAAAAGAGGACCCATATGGGATGGTGATAGGAAACAATCAACAAAAAACTGAGCATGGAAGGCCCCAAAATTGGACTTAGCAGAAGTCTGCAAAGTTGTTTTTATGTGTTATAGAAATAAAATAAAGTACATTTAAAGAAGTAAAGGAAATGGTATTTTAATGAATGAGCAGATAGAAAATCTCAGCAAAGTAATGGAAGCTATAGAAAAGAACTAAGTGCAAATTCTTGAAATGATGAAATAATTGAGTCAAAACTTCTATGGATTGTCTTAAAAGAAAATTGAAAAACTGAAGATTACAGGAAAAAAGAATAGGGGGAATGACTTTTTAAATTAATGGAAATTCAAGGATTTTTGAAGCTAATAATATTAGTTGCTTAATATATAGGTAAGAGGAGAATAAGGTAAGGAAAGGAAAGAGAATGGAGAAGAAAAAATAATAGAAAGAACAAGGTCTTCAATGATGGGAAGATATTAACTTTAGATCCACAAAGTCAATGAACCTGCAAATGGGATAAATACAAAGTAAATATTCATCTGTCAACTCTATTCATCATATTCATCTGTCAACTCTATAATAAAATTACTGAAAATGAAAGATACAGAAAAGAATCTTGAAAAATAGGGGAAAACATGAATGGTGGCTGAGTTGTCATAAGGAACAATGGAAGCCAGAAATCAATGGAATGATATTTCTAAAATGCAGAATGGTAAGTGGTAACCTAGAAATTTATAAACAGTGGAAACATACTTTAAAAGCAAAATAAAACTGTACTCCCAATTGTGACCAAGGAGAAGTCAAAGGGACTAAATTTATTCTCCAACGTAATAAAATAAAATATATTCAAGAGTTTTCAAGATATTTGGACACTATACAATGAATGACAGTGATTGCTGAAAGATGGAAAACACATGAGATTATCTCTACAATTGCTTCAGCTTTCTTCCTGAAACACATTTCTTATGAGGAATGTAACAGACTTGCAGTGTTGAGATGATAAAGCTTACAGTATGAGAAGGTCAAGAAAACTAAAGTTCACAGACTGCAGTGAAGAGCAAAGATCTGCATCAGGTCCCCATGGAGTTTTCAAATGAGTATTCATCAGTGTATGATATGAGAAAAGTGTGAAATGCCAAGAAAGGATCCACCTGAAAATACCATATTTTCTTTTTATATAATTATTAAATCTCAGAGACCAAACATGACTAGTAATAGTACTTATTCCTAGCAGCCAGATTGGAAAACATTCTAAATTTTTTATTGGCACACATCGTTGTACATATTGATGGGATTTATTGTTATATATCCATGCATGCATACAATATAACAATATAATTTGGCCAATATCACTCCTCAACACTTCTCCTCTCCCTCCCTGTCTTCTACCCTTGGTCCCTTTCCTCTACTGATCTCTCTTTGATTTTTAGGAGATCCACACCCACCTTTGTTTTCCTGTTTCCTGTCCAGCTTCAACATATGAGAGAAAACATACAGTCCTTAACTTTATTCTGAGTTTGACTTATTTCACTTAATGTGATCCTCTGTAGTTCCATTCATTTTCCTGCAAATGCTATAATTTCATTTTTCTTTATGGTTGAATAAAATGCCATTGTGTATATATGCCATATTTTCTTTTTATATATAGATTTCTACTTGTATGTGGACACAATACCTTTATTTTATTTATTTTTAAGTGGTGCTAAGGATCAAACCCAGTGCCTCACACATGCTAGGCAAGTGCTCTACCACTGAGCCACAACCCCAGGCCCCATATTTTCTTTATCTAGTCATCCATTGATGGACACCTTGGCTGGTTCCATAATTTGGCTATTGTGAATTGTTCCACTCTAAACATGGGCATGCATATATCACTGTAGTATGATGATTTTATTCTTCAGGGTAAATACTGAGAAATGGTATAGATGGGTCATAAAATGGTTTCATGCCTAGTCTTTTGAGGAGACTCCATACTGATTTCCATAATGATTGTACTAATTTACAGACCCACCAATAGTGTTTATTATTAAACATTTATTATTATAGCATTTATTATTATTTACATTCTTAAGGACTGCCATTATGATGGGTATGAGATGAAATCTCAGTGTACTATTGATTTGCATTTCCCCAATTGCCAGTGATGATGAATACTTTTTCATGTATTTATTGGCCATTTGTCTTTCTTCTTTTGACAAGTGTCTACTTACTTTCCCATTTATTAATTGGGTTATTTTTTAGCATAAAGATTTTTGAGCTCTCATATATTCTAGATATTAATCCTCTGTCAGAAGAGGAGATAGCAAAGATTTACTCCCCTTCTGTGGTTTCTCTTCAAACTCGTAATTCCTTTACTATACAGAAGCCTTTTAATTTGATGCTGTCCAATTTATTAATTCTTGGCATCATCATTTCCTGAACTTTAAGGGTGCTATAGAGAAAGTCACTGCCTATGTCTAAAAGCTGGAGTGTTGAGCCTACATTTTCTTCTAGGAGTTTCATGGTTTCTGATCTAATTCTGAGGTCTTTAATCCATTTTAAGTTGCTTTTTGTGCAGGATGAGAGATAAGGGTCTCATTTCAATCTTCTACATATGGATTACCAGTTCTTGTTGCTACAGCTCTGAAGTATAATTTGAAGTAATGTATTGTGATGCCTCCCAACATTGCTTTTTTGACTGAAAATTGCTTTGGCTATTCTGGGTCTTTTATTCTTTCAAATAAATTTTAGGACTATATTTTCTAGTTCTGTGAAGAATTGATGACTAATATTTTAACTATATTTGTATGGCTGACAAAGTTGAAGAAATATTGAGCAAATTAAGTAGAGACCTGGAAGATTTTTTATATATACATTATTTACAGACAGAAACTATAATATCTGAGATAAAAAATTACAATGGAAGTAATAAAATCAGATTAGAAGTTGCAGGGAATAAAAAGATTAGTGAACTTAAAAAGGTTCATGAATAGAAACTGTCCGGAATGAAACACAGAATGGGGAACAACTGGATAAAAAATTAATAGCATCATTGAGCTTGGGAAAACTTCATATGTCCTATAATATACACAATTCTAGTCTCCTGAGGAGAAGCAGCAGGAAGAACAGGGGAAAAAAAAAAGATAATGGCTGATTATTTTCCAAATGTAGTAAACACTATAATCTCGAAGTTCCAAGAAACCAAGAACAAGCAGAAAATGACATAACGGCATACCATAATCAAATGGTTGAAAATCAGCCTGCTGATATTCACTTTGGCACCAACAGTTGTTGTCAGCAATGGGTGATTTGGTTTTTACTCCCACATTTTGGGTTCCAACAGCATGATTACCCCTCAGAGATAGCCAGCATCAACCGGCCAGAATTCCCTCCACACAGGTTTCTCTGAGCTGCACAGGGAGGCTCTCTTCCATGCTCCTGAGATACCAGCACCTACCACACAGCGCCTCCTCTTCATGGATCCAAGTTTAAGCTTCTTCTCATGCCTCCCTTCTTCTAAATGCTGGTAAAAATAACCCCTTCCCTTTGCTCCCAATCCCTAGGAGTGGGATCTGCTTCTTATTTAAGCCCTCTGTGATATCTCTACGTTCTGTTTTTACCTATTTAAACAATTCTTCGTATTAAATGCCCTGTTACATATTTTCAAATTACAAAGGATGATTGTATCACATTAGAAAAAGTCATAAACTTCTTAATTGTTGTTGTATGGAACTTCAAACACACATAGAAGAGTAGGTACAGAGGCCAAGCAGCCAGAAGTTGGAATGAGTTGGAACTGAGTTATTCTCTCAGCTTCAAATCCACACCTTTATTATCATCTTCATTATATGGGGCTTTACCAGGTGAATGCTTGATGTTCTGCTTAAAGAATATGCTACAGGGAGAGAGAAGGCAGGAAGGGGAACAAGGGACTTTTCATTCCTGTTTTAATTCCTCTTTTTACCAACATCACCCTCACATTAGGTCTTCACTCAATAAGTGGCAAATGATTTTCAGCAGCAGTAGTTGGTTCAGGCTTCCAGTTTGTCTTTCCCCCTGCTCCAGAAATTGCTTCAATAGAGAGCCAAGCAGAAGCCTGGTGTTATGCTCTCCTCAGAAGTCCACATCCCGAATCATGGCTTTCCTAAACTATTTCCTCAATGTGGGAATTCTTTTGAATTCCTGAGGCAAGAGCATTTATGCTGTGCCTCCTTTCAGTTTTTTGATGTTTTAGGTTTTTTTGTTTTGTTTTGTTTGCTTTTTGCCAGCTTTGTGGGCTCTTTACCCAAACTTTTCAAGTACTGGTGATCAAATTCCTCAGATGTCTAGATAAAAACTATACAGTGCCTCTCCCCCAAACTTTTAAATTCCATCAATCTCTCCTCTTTGTCCCCACAACTCTAAGTGAGGTAACTGCTTCCTGCAAGTATTACCTCTTTGATGCACTCCTTTGGTATTTTATAACATAAAGGCATACATTGCACCAATTATTTTACTATCAAGTATGTTTACTTTTCATTCAAGTTATCCTAATGTTTTAATCTTATTATCTTCTGTCTTCATGTTTTCAGATAATTTCAATAAGCCTAAGGTATTTCTTAAGCGGTGCTTAAGAAATGTAAAAGGCCTGAACTAATTTTACTTTGTCATCCTCATGTTTGCTCTACTTACTATAAGGGTCAGTAGGATAGAGAGGCAAAGATGGGAGATGAAAGACCCCCACATCCTTCATGTCCTGGGGAAGTCCAGCCTCTAAGAAGCTATAGCTTCTCATTTATAAAAATACAACTCACAGGGTTATTGTAGATATTGAGTCAAGAATTTATGTGGACGCATTTATCAATTGTAAGAACAGTGTAAATAAATTTTCACCACTGTTACCAACTGTGACTAGATGGTAAAAGGTAAAGATGATGGATAAACGAGGTGAAACAGGAGAAACAATGGAAGAAAATATTCTGGAGCAATTTATACCCACTCAGAAATTGACTAGAACTTAGTTGTTGGTTTTCAAGTGACCAGTATTTTTTCTCGTTCCAGTCTATCTAATTCTCAGTCTACAGAGCAAAGATCGTTTTTGCCAGTAAGACAGAAACCATTTGTTAACATACAGCAAATACTGTTTATTGTAGACTTTCCAGCTGACTCATGTGAAAAAGGCACTATGAAAAATTAATGAATCTAGATAATCTCTCTAAATGAATTTATGTTAAAATATACAACATTCTTACATAACATCTGCTTTATATATGTGAAATAATATAACATTTAATGACAAAAATCGTGTTTCCAAAAATAACATTTGTTGAAGGTTAGGTATCTTTCTTTTCTTTATCTAGAATCTTTCATAAGATTAAAGTATGTGTAAATTATATGTTTCTTATCACCAGAAAGACTTGACACAGACAATCACATGAAATGGCCCCAATATCGTTGAACTACTTATATCAATATTCATAACTGAGGCCTTCATTAGGCAAAATACTGTAATGCACACCAATGCAGGCTACTTCCTGTGATAGATTTTGAATGTATATGACCTCTTTCCACTTGTGCTTTCTTATATATAAGAACACAGTATACATAATAAGCAGAATATAAACTAAATCAAAATACAAGCTATGCAAGGAATTGCAATCAACAGAGCCATGACAAATAAAATGTTTTGAGAATGCTCCAGAGGTTGTTATTTGCATGTCTGAGGGCTGACTATACAGTTCATTTGATGCTTTAATTTTTAAACAGTTGGCATTAAGAACTTAAAATAAATCTAAATATTCTATCATTAAGCATGTCAGAGGAGAGACCCAAGAATGCAGAGGCCAGCCTCAGTGAGCTACACCATGCCTGACACCACACGTACAAAAAAAATGAATTGTTTAGATTTTGAATCACGGACAATAAATTCCTACTTATACAATAAGATGGGGTGAAATAATTAATTGTTAAAGTAGGAAAAATATTCCCAAAGGTAAAAAAAAAATTCAGTCTAAAATGTGTCAGTTTTAATAAAAATAATGGGCCCAAAAGCAATTCGTCTGCTTACTCAGGTATTGTTTTTTATGGCAATAAATTATGTATACCAAGAAAAACAGATCTGACATTCCCTTCAAGGCTTCTTAAAACAAAGCATGTTGTAGTAATGCCAAGAAAGATGGAGTTTAAAAACAAACAACAAATTAGTGACTGCTTCCTTCATCAAAAGATTCCACTCCCGAATCACTAGCAGCAGCACTGATCTTTTCCTGTCGTCTTCGCATGATTTCTTGCAACTCAGAGCTGCCATTGCTATCCTGAAAAACAAACATGGTTCAGACAAGATGGTTACTGGTTTGTCTCAGCTGTGGGGCATGTAACAAAGCACCTCAGGGTGAAAGTCAACTGTGGTTTCTTGTAGTGTTTCTTCAGGAAAACTAAAGGCTTCCCTGCACATAGGTGAAGCTTCTGGAGCCCACCAATATCACATTAACACTGCCTGTCGATGGAATTCTGTCCCCATGTTTCATTTCAACATGGTAGAGAAGGACCAATAGTGAACATCAAGTGCTCTGACTCTGGGGGGGGGGAGTAGGGAGGGGAGGAGATATGTGTATAATAAGTACAATAACAGGGTAAATTATCAAAGAACCCTTTCTGAGTCAAACAAGACACAGTTGCATCTTCCTTTAAGGAGACATTATTGTTGTTGTTATTGTAGTACTGGAAACTGAACTGAGGGTAGCTTTACCACTGAGCTATATCCCCAGTCCTTTTTATTTTTGGAGACAGGGTCTTGCTAAGTTGCTGAAATTGGCCTCAAATTTGGATCCTCCTGCCTTAGCCTCCCAAGGTGCTAGGATTACAGGTATGTACCACTGTGCCTAGCTCCTCTGGATTTTAAAACAGGCCAGAGTAGGCCCAGAACACACCAAGTGTAAGAGCTATGAGATGTAACCATTGGAAACCAGTACTTTTACATAGCCTATTTTAAGTAGAGGAGGATATGAGAATCTTAAGTAAATCCAGTCTAGAAAACATGTACTCTCCTTTCATACAGACAACTATGACTAAATAATTACTACTCAGGGCTCACTGTTTTCAATGATCTCTAGTTAATATTCTACCCCAATTATTTAGAAGTAAAACCAGGTTTAAGACACATAGCTAGGGTTTTAAGACTTTATAACCTACTAAGACCTCCAAACTAAATATTAAGAACAGGCAAAAGAGTTCTGGCCTCTTAAAGCATTTATGAACTCAGATGTGATTTTTTTTTTATTTTGGCAAAAATTAAAATTTCTATAGCAGTAGTTAATGCAATAAAATGAGATTATGCTTTTTGTTCAATATCCAAAAGTATATGCTCAAGCTTTGTTATGTGAATATTTATAATAAACTAATCTGCTTAAAAATGGTCATTGATGATCTCCTGTAAAATTTACAAAAGCTGAATCAAATTTAACTCAGCTTTGTAAGAAAGGAAAATTGGCCAATGTGGACCAGGATAGTTGTTTCCAGAGTTTCAATTTGCAGTCCATACTCTTGACTAATGCCAGGAAAAAAAAAAAAAAAAAACACTTTGAGTTGTCAAGTCTTACCTCTAATGCAGCTTTTTGTACAGTGATTTGGCTAAAGACTCTGGCCCCTTCAGGGCACACTGTTCTCAGTTCATCTTTGTTGAGAGAGAAAAGTTGCGCACCATTTAATACTCCAAGACTATTGACAGTCCTGAAATACAAAAATTTTAAAAACAGAGCATTAAAAATATTGCCTAGATAGAAATAAGAGACAAAATCTTCTGTTTCTGCTAATAATGTTTTTGTAAGGGTTTCATACATGGAAACTCTTAGGAAATGTCACTTTAGTGCTTGGTTAAAGGCAATAGCAAGTGACTTTCATGATCAAGACCCAGAGGCTATACAAGATGACCGATTGTGAAGCATCAAAAAGGAGCCAATTGGGTTTAGTTTTACTATTGTTTAACATAAATTCCTTAAAATTGGGTGTTTCATAGCAGGAATAGACAGCTTTCAAGTTATGAGGCAACTGACTAATCATTATTGCACCTTTCAGTTGTGCTGAATGAGTTTATAAAATGTCAGGCTTCTTAGAACATGTATTATTCAAAGATTTCATTGTATCAAATAGACATAAAGGGTCTATAGACTTTTAGATTTTTAGATACATAGGACCTTTATTATGGGCTTAACTAAAAGAAAAGCACTATTAAGATTTTAATTGATGACAGGTAGTCAACTGCTTTATTATTTTCCTGAGACACTATACCCTGCAGAAGGAGGAAACCTATGCTACATGTCCTGTCTACATGATCTGAGGAGTTTCCTTAAGATCACAGTCCTACCCTAGTGTAACTTGATGAGAGAGAAAGAGAGCTACTACCAGAGTTCCCAGGGGCTGACAGCTGTGTAAGGGACCAATGATGAACAGATTCTACCAACAAGAAAAAGGTGGCATCAACTCATAGTTATTTCTACTGTATCTCCCATGTTTTTTCCTTTTTAGCTATGTATAGTCACTTCCTGAGTATGGAACAAAGAATGCAGTCTGGGCTTTTATATTTTTTAGCCATTTATGAAATGTAAATGACTCAATTGAAAATAAAGCATGCTTCACACAAAGAACTACAAAGGATCCAGAGACAGACTTACACAGGGTTAAACCCTTTTGACTGTAACCATGTCTTCACCTCCTCGGGTGTGGAATCATAGGTGATGTTGACAACGGGCACATTCTGCCGTGGCACGTGGAACTTCTTCTGAGCAGCACTCCGACCAATGGTCAGCCTGTGGATGAGCTCATCCTGTACTTCCTCCATCTGAGACTTCCTTCCTAGACACCAATAGGAAGCAGGGTATGTTTGAAAATCCCTTACATTATGTCCCTCTTTCTAGACCCCAATCCCAATGATCCTTTGACCCCAATAGGTTCACAATCTAGGGCTCCAACCATCTTCCCAGTATAAGCTCAATTACCAAAATAACTCTCCTCTCTTCATTGTACTCATCTGGTAAAGCCTCAGCCCCAGTGAATCCACCATCCTGCATACTCTAGGCCTGCACAGCTGTCAAATGGTCCCATGTTAAATTCACCACTATTACAGTGGTGACCCTGAAGGATCTGCTCAAATCCCTAACAGTGACAGTACACTTCTTTAGAGTTTCTCAATTAGGGACAGTTTCAATGCCAGGGACATTCGGCAATGCCTAGAAATATTTTTGGTTGTCACAGCCGAGGGTAGTAAAGAGAGAAGGCTGCCACAGCCACACAGTGGCTGGAGGCCTGCAATATGCAAAACATCCTCCAGGGCATAAGCCAGCCTCCCACCACAGGGCCCAGGGTGAGAAACCTCACCTAGACCACATATATCTACACACTGACCCAATTATTAATATCTGACCCAATTATCTAATAACTTCTACTTTCTCTGTAAACATCCAGCTCTATTCCCTAATCCTCACCCTCAAAATCTCACATCCTAATTTCTTTTTCGGGAGGGGGGGGGCTGTTGAGACACCAGGGATTGAACTCAGGGGCACTCAGACACTGAGCCACATCCTCAGCCCTATTTTGTATTTTATTTAGAGATAGGGTCTCACTGAGTTGCTTAGCGCCTCACTTTTGCTGAGGCTGGCTTTGAACTCAAGATCCTCCTGCCTCAGCCTCCCAAGCTGCTGGAATTACAGGCATGCACCACCATACCTGGCTCACATCCTAATTTCTGAATGAAATAATGGAGTTAGAAGAGAACATCCACATGCTCCCCTAGTGGTTCTTCTTCCTCCCCACATACCTTTGCCCATTATATTACAGATGAACTGTGTCCATGCTCCAAGGCCAGCCCATCTATGTACACCAGGCACCAAATTCTCTGCCTATTCAAATACTTCAGCATCAATTTCCCCCTTTACTAAATCATCAGCTCATTTAAATATGCAACAATTTACCTATTATTTCTCTTACCTTTAGATAAGTCTTTACTAGGTCACCTCCCAAATGCCATCCGTTTCTCTGCTCCCTTGTAAGCAAAATTCCACGAAGCATCACCTCCTTTAGCTGAATCCATTCCTATTTTTCCATTTCCTTAGATTCATTGCAATTCAATTCCTCTCTCTTCTACACTTTGTTAAACTCGTGGCCAATTCATTCCTAGCCATAATCTCATTTAACCTGTCAGCAAAGTTTGAAGTCGGAGATTCCTCCTTGAAACACTTTCATCTTGGGGTCTCCAGGACTCCACACTCTCTTGATTTTCCTCCTGCCTTCCTGGTAACTCCTTTCCAGTATCTTCCTCTGAATGGTCTCATCTCTGAAACTTAGTAATATTAAAGTACACCAGGAAAAAAACTGTGCACCTCTTCTCTGCCTATACATACTCCATCAATGATCACTGTGCCTCATCTCATTTAAAGGCTGATGACTACCAAACTATTGCTCCAGTTGTTATGGTTTAAATATAAGCCCCCACCAAAGCTCATTTGTTAAACAATGCAAGGACTTTCAGAGGTGAAATGACTGTTATGAGAGCCTTAATCTAATCAATGAATTAATCCATGGATATGGATTAATTAGGTGCTAACTGTAGACAGGTAGGGTATGGCTGGCAGTATGTCACTGGGGGAGTGTCTTTGAGGTTCATATTTTGTCCCTGGTGAGCAGAGCATTCTCTCTTTGCTTTATGTTTTCCATTTCCTGAGCTACCTTCCTCCTCCACACTCTTCTGCCATGATCTTCTGCCTCTCCTTGAGCCCAGAGCAATGGAGTTGGCTATCTATGGACTAAGACCTCTGACATTGAGAACACCAAATAAATTTTTCCTTCTCTAAAATTGTTCTTGTCAGTTCTTTTGGCCACGGTAGTGAAAAAGCTGACTAAAACACCAGTCCTGACTACTACGCAGAAGTCTAGATTCGCATGTTAACTTGCCTACTTAATATATTCATTGGATATCTATTAACTCTCTGAAATATACCTCAAATAAAACTTTTCATACCTAAATTCTTAATTTTCTTCCTGAAGTTTTCTTTTATTAAGATTCTGGACTTTTTTAGACTTCCCAGCTAGTGAATTCTATCTTTCCAGTTTCTCTAGTTAAAAATACCATGGAACTACACTACACCTAATCCATCCTAAACTCTGCCTATTAGAATCAAGTCTAATCTACTCCATTCCCTGATCCTCACCCTCATGATCTCACTTAATGGTAGGAATATCCTGTTAGTACCACCATCAAAATATATTCTAAATCCAGAGCTGGGGTTGTGGCTCAGTGGTAGAGCGCTTGCCTCAGAAGTGTGAGGTACTGGGTTCGATCCTCAGCACCACATATAAATAAATAAAATAAAGGTCCATCAACAACTAAAAAGAATTAAACACACACACACTTCAAATCCAGTGATGGAGACATAGCTTAGTGGTAGAACACTTGTCTAGCATGTGTAAGGCCCTGGGTTCAATTTCTAGTATTGCCAAAATAAAAATAATTGTATCTATCTAGATAGACAAGAAAGATGGATAATCTCCCAAATCCAAATAATTCTCCTGAACCCCCTACTCTAGTTCTCAATGGCTTCTCTGGTGCTTTCAAATTTAAAGGCCAGTCAAGCCTCCTTAGCCTGAAATGTTGTCCCCTAAATATCCAGAGGGTTCCTCCTTCCTCTCCTTCAGATATCCCCTGAGCTATTTAAACTGTAGTCACTCCCTCCCCCAACAGCACTCTCCATTTACAAAGCTTATATTATTCTCCAAACTAACACTCTAATATCCTCTTGATATGTCACTGTATATCTATCTCCTTTCATTAAAATGCAAGCCTGAAGACAAAAAGAGATTTTCCCTGTTTTGTTTAATTCTATATCCCCAGTACTTGGGAAATGTAGTGATTCCATAAATGCTTACTGAACAAATTAATGAAGGAGGCATTCTCCTGAATTTTTCACTGTGAGAGACCTTGCAAATCATCATATACAAATCCCTTAAATAACCAGATGAAAACATGGAGGCCAAACGGAGAAATGATCTGTCCAAGTCACATTGTTAATTAGAAATAGAATTTAGCTAGAACTACATGTTCTGACTTTCAGCTCAGACCTGTTTTATGGTCCGAGTCATTGAGACTCCCTTTGATTAATTTCACTACTGTCCTTCTCCCCCAGCCATTTATGCTTCTGGGGAAGATGCATGGTTGAACTACCACTTTGAGGATGCCAGGGAAAAAAGCAAGTATACGAATGTGAATAATGTGTTTGCGTGTGCATTTTTAAAGTGTGTGTATACATACATCAGTACATTAAGTTATATGTATATTGTTTTCAAGAATTAAAAACAATATCTGTATATTGTTTTCAAAATGTTAAAAACAAAATTACTGATACAGTAATCCAATTAACTAATCAACTTGGGAAGTGGCAATGATCTGCTCCCTCAGGGAGGTTTTTGTGACCATTATTACATTGTTGTTCTACACCTTTTTCTTTTCTTTTCAGGTAAAATGTTTTAGAAAGTGTTTGGTATCCCTGTAAAATAGGGGAAAAGTGTGAAATAATCACATAGCATTATTTCAGTCTAATTTTTTAATACCTTGAGTATTTAGAAAGTCAAAAGAAGAAGAAAAGAGGGAGGGAAGAGGCAAAAAGTAAAAAGGAAGAAGTACAAGATAAAGTGAGAAAAAATACTATTGATTATTGCAATTAAGTATCACAAAACCTGTATTTCATTAGGTGATTCTTAAATTACTAAATTATACAGTGTATGAGTCTGTCTGAAAGGAATTTTTAAAAAGTATCACCACACCAAATTATTTATTTTCTCACACACTGACTTAGCCACCACACTGAGGATCACCAATCTGTGGCATAGTCTTCTTCCAGGAAATACAAAAAGCCTCTTTCTAACATGATCCTGGCTTTTGGTTTCCATTTTCAATGTTCAAACACACAACAAATCAGAACTAACTTCACGCCTCTTTCTAAAATAACAGTTCTGATTACAACAGATTAAACTCAAATAGAAGGACTAACATTTCAAAGGAAATGGAAGAAATGCAAAGCACTACGGTGTTAGTATCTTCAATAGTGATAGGTATAGAATCTTTGTGGATTCTGCGATAAACTAATTTAAACAGCTTATGACACATGGCTCCCAGCAGCTACTCTAAATAGGTAACACACAGTCACACAGCAGCAAAGGGGATCTTAACTGTGGCCATTTGTTATATTTTAAAAATAGGCATGATGGTTCTTGTCCACCATGGCTATTTGATAACATTTTTATGGGTATTCACTTTCTAGTTCCTCCTATTTTATTTTTATGAGAGGTTTAGGCAAAAAACAGAGAATGTACATAGCATAAATGGGCATTTTTGAGACAAATCTGGCTCTCCAATATACACACAATTAAACATGTCTGTTTGATTCTAAATGATTGTTACCAAGTTCTAACATTCATTGAGAGAAAAAAAAATGTCCTTGAAGGAGTGCTATTAAGAAATAAATAAGTTTTATAAAAAATTACTTTTGTTTAATGTTAAACTATACCTTTGAGATACTTTTAAAAAGAACTTCACAGAAGTAATTACAAATTTAAGGAAATAAGTGTATGTATTAATTTGGGGAGAGATGTTTATATTTTATATGTCAATGTCATCCTTTTACTTATGAAAAACAGACTTGAAAATGATGAGTTACAATTATCAAGAGAGTTCCTCTATCTTTAAAGTATTCTAACTATGCCTCTTTCCCATTAGGTTATTCTTAGCTTCTTAGAGTTGGACAAAGAACAAACTGTTCCAATCCACATACTGTTCCAAATGGGGACTGGATGCTTATGAACTATGACCACAGGCCTGGAAAAAAGAGGACCATGGTGTCAAAGATTATTGTGCTGACCTAACAAAGGAGGGAAATGTCACAAACTTGTGGGAAGAATGAAGAAAGGAGCAGTCATTTCCTTAAGAGGAAAGTTTTCCTTAGGGAAATCAATAAAATATTTATAGAACTTTCTCATCTCGAGGCCAAGGCTGTAGCTCTGTGGTAGTGCACCTGCTTGGCATGTGTGAGGCACTGGGTTCGAGTCTCAGCACTGCATATAAATAAATAAATGAAAATAATAAAGATCTAAAATAATAGAAAATAATAAAGCAACTAAAAAATACTTAAAAAACAAGAACTTTTTCATCTTAAAATTATTAGTGTCTTTGTAAAAACCATCTTTTTGAAAAATCCACATGTAGCACATTATATTTTATTATGGTTATTCACACTTACACAGTCATACACACAATCATTTTTGCTGAACAGAAAGAGCTAAATGCTTTTGTAAAATTTCATTTTTCCTTTAGTTTTCTGGTAAGGTCAAGATATGAATAAGAAGGTATTTAAATCAGCTACACCCTGGAAGAGAAAGTAATGTATAAAAGTAGGCCTATGCTTAATTTCCAGAAGTTAAATAGTATTAGTTTTAGTTCTTTTTTAAATTGTTTCTATCAAGAATGATCACAACGGAGCCGGGCACAGTGTGCATGCCTGTAATCCTAGGAACTCGTCAGGCTGAGGCTGACGGATTACATATTTGAAGCCAGCCTCACTCAGTAATTTAATGAGGCCCTGCCTCAAAAAAAAAAAAAAAAAAAAAGGTGGAAGCATGAAGCTGGGGATGTGGCTCAGAGATTAAGCACCCCTGATTTCAATTCCCAGTATAAAAAAAAATCATAACAAAATAGATATGGCTAAAACTTACTAAATGAAAAAACAGTAGGGTGAAAAGGATTTGAAATTTTAGTTTTTAATATGAATCAGGTGTCTGATCTCAGCAATAAAATTAATATTTGAATATGTGTGTCTGGAAGTCAGAAATGAGATCTGGTTTGAAGAATAAGCTGGGAATTGTTCTTTTTTCACAACATAAAGTATTCAAAAAAATGGAAACAGATTGAACATTTATAGTAAAAGTATATTTATATATTCACATGGAGAAAAGAATACAAAACCTTCAGAGTCCTAAATTGACAGATTTAATATAATATAATATAATATTTAATATAATAGATATATCCATTTTACACACATGCACACTCACACGCACACACTCATCTTTCTATATGAAATGTCTTCCTGGCCTTTAGTTTTCCAAGAGTAGTATATGACAAGTATAGGTAAAGCAAAGTAATATTACAATTCTTTAAAAACAATTTGGATAAAAAATATTTTAAAAAAGAAAAAATGGTATACTACAAAGTAAAATAAAAACTACATAAGATTTACCTCAGTTTTCAAAACTTCCTGTTCTTTCCAATACTAACAAAGATAATTAAAAGTTGGCCAGATTGTCTTTTGTGTCTTTTTTGTCAGTTTATTTAAATTGGTTTTCATAGAAACCATTCTATAAAAAATCAAATTTACATTTATGAAAATATGAACCAAACCTGCAGTCTAAATTACATGAAATCTGAATTTGAAGGGTATGTTTGAGATCATTTTTGGCAGACAATTATAGTAAGCTAGTGAGATTGTGCATTTGAGAATAACAGATATGAGAAGCAGAAAGAGGAAAACAATGACAGCAGAATATATCTACTGACTGCTTATAATGTATCACATGGTGGTCAAATCAACCAGACTTTCAACCTCAGCACGGGTGATACTTTGGACCAAGTAATCCTGTTGAATGCAGCTGTCCTGTGCATTACAGAATGCTGCTAAACATCTCTGGCCTGTACCCACTGATGTCAGTAAACATGCCCCAGATGATATCAAATGTCCCCAGGGGAAGGGAGAGAAAGGTAAAGTCACCTCTGGCTGAGAAGCACTGGTCTAAACACTGAACATGCATTATCATTGAATTTGCACACTCATTCTATGAAAGCAGACACCATTATTTTTGTCCCCACTGTTCAGACACTAAAATACAAAGAGGATTATTCAATTGTTGAAGGTCACAGGGCCAGTAAGTGATGCTTTGGTATACAAATTCTAGTATATGGAACTTCTGAGCAAGCATTCAACTGCCACAACATTGGAATATGTGTAGAAATACTTACAGGAGAGAATGGAGAGAACTTCCTGCTAATCAGTTTTTAAACAATGAGAAACGAGGTGAAAAATCTCCTTAATCTATGAAGACCATGCAAGTATAAAGAAGTACAGTTCATATTTAATAATATCTAGTAACAACAGAATCAAGAATAAACAATATTTTACTTAACAGTGCTTTTAATTCGCAGAAGAAACTTTTTTGCCTCCCTGGAAACTTACGGTCCACGGGCAGTTGTTTGTGTCTCTGGCTGTCCCGTACAATGCTACCACCACTGTCACTGGAGCTGCTGTTCTGACGTGTTACATTTGCTGGGACCTTTGACACAGGAACAGGTGCTGGTACAGAAGGTGGAAGGGGGACAGGAACAGGAGCTGGCGTTGGAGGAGGTGATGGGGCAGAAGGAGTATCAGCTGGTCTTGGACCATACTCCATCCTTTGTTTCTATAAAATGACAAATAATTAACTTGAAATTTTTGAAAAGTACCTATATTTAGGAAATAAATTATACATTGACAGGACATCATTTGCTATTTATTTTAAGCTTATTTGCAAGTCTATAATAATTTTGCATATGTGTATGCATACATACACACACTTCTGATCCTATATAGTGAATAATAATTAAAAATAATCTTTTAAACATTCTGCATATTTGTTCAAGGTCAACATGTAAGTGTAACAAGTAGCAAGGATACACCAAGAGCAAACAGTATTATAATAATAAATGTCAAGAAAACTAAATTTGGTCTTGGACTCATATAAGACCAGGGTAGATCAAATGACTTCTGGTTTTACAGAAAATAATTACTAGTGATTTCAATGGCACTGGAAGTCAATGTCAATAGCATTAAGCATCACTTGCTCCTTATTTTAAATATATACTATAAGTAATTTATTAAGGAGAGGAGCAATATTCTCATAAGGACTATGCTCTAAAATAAATAATTTTTAAAACATTCATCTCAATTATTTCAATCTCCATGCTAATTTATTAAAATCAGATTTTTCTTGTTAAAATGGGTATGTTGTAGGGTGGATGGTGTGAGGATACAGACATGGTCTTCAGGGCTGGGGTGCAGCTCAGAGGGAAGCTCTTGCCTGGGATACTCAAGGTCAAGGGTTTGATCCACAGCACCACACACACAAAATATATATATTTCCAAACTATATTGTTATATTGTGTGCATGTATGACTATTTGACAATAAATCTCACCATTATGTACAACTACAATGTACCAACAAGAAATATTGAGGGAAAAAAAGTTATGGTCTTTGGTTAATGTGGATGACTGCAACTCACAAACTATAAAAAAAAAAAGGTATGTGGGGATTTGTATTTAAAAAGGCAGATGTGATTAAAATAAACAATGCTTCTCAATAATTTTTAAACCATAAATATTGGCTATTATAAAACAGTATACATATTCCTTACTAAAAACACAACAGTTAAAACTTTAAACAAAATACTTTTAACTAATAAATAACTGCACTTGTAAGAGGCTCCAAATTCTCAAAAGGCACATCTTCTTTTTAGAATCAAAGAGAGTGATGCCTTGTAATTGAGGTATGATTTAAATACTGCGGTGGTACAATTTAATTATCCTAAATTTTAGGATTAATATATAAAATGCAATAAGACCTTTTGGCAATCTGGTCCTTTGATTAGAACAGTATTTATTTCTACATTTTAAATTGGCCCAAATATAAGGTAACATTGATTTCAAGTGATTCCTCCTCCCCAACTTCCACAGAAATAAAAAACAAACACACACACCACATTTCAAAATTAAAATTACTCAGAAAACAACATGCTGGCCTTCATCATGACTGCCTTCACAGCAAATGAACAGCACCTGTGGAACTGCACGGGGAGGAGCCTGCGTTCTCCTGAGCCATCTCTTAAAAGCCAACACTTGCCAACCAGCAGGGTGGGGAAGGTGGGAAGGGAGTAACGCAAAGATGGAAGCAGAACTGAAAGAGGCCATTATAATGCTGCCAAGTACTGGGGGAGTCAGAGGGCAGGGAGGAGGACACAGGCAGCAAGGGAAGAAGAAAAAGCAAAGAGGGGCAAGATTCTGCCATGAAGTTAGATGGGACAGAAACAGATTGCTAATTCCCCCAGTATTCAAGACCTGAAGCATTTCTAATATAGAAATAATATATTAGAATGCATTATTATTATTACTACTATACTCCACAAAATATTCTTCCTATATTTGGGCCAATAATATATTTAAAGCAACCAAAATACCGCAAACATCACCAAAACTCAATACTTAGCACACACCAAAGTCACCCCAAAATATATTCAATGTTCCCTTGACCAGAATATTCTTTGCATGTAATTTCATAAAGGGTTAATGAATTCTCACATTAATGTTTCAAAAGTGTCAGAGTTTATTGTTTATAAAGCTTAAATAAACCAAAAAGCGATAGTTCTGCATTGCACAATATGATTCATATTTTCTGCTTTCATAAAAAACAAGAACAGCCAGTGTTTTGCTATCCATCAAATAATGCTATGAGCAACTGAATACACTGTATGTTATTGACACAATCAAGCCTAAAGACAGGCTCACCAAATGTTCTGTGCCTCACGTCATTATCTGTCACTGCTATATAACACAACTTTATTGGTATGATCTAACAGAACAAGAGATTTTTTAAAAAATAAAACCAATATAAAAATATCCAAGCCCATGTGAAAATTTTTCATGATTTATATCATATTTACTTGCATATTTTCCTTTTTCTCCTCCTGCTTACAACTTCTGACATGAAAAACAAGAAAAAGTGTCTTCCTTGTGCTAAGAAGGCAACCAAGACAGCCATTCTGTGAACTGGTTGGTAAGCCATGACATAGAGGAAGCAGAATCAGTATTGATTGCTGACATCACTTTTGTTTCCCTCCCTATCTTCTTCACTTTACCTACTGTTCAATTTCTGCCTCTTGGCTGTTTCTGCTTGAAAGTTACAGAACTGATGACTTCAATGCGCCATCAACTTATGGAAAGTCTTAGAGGAAAAACCACTCTGAGCTGTTTCCTTCTGTGCCAAAGGTTCTAGAGCTCCAAATACAGATGAAATCTTGACCAACTCCTTCTAGTTGCCGGGGACTTTCTTAGTAATTAGCACTGAAAGTCTCGCATTCCCACAAACCCCTCAGCTTCAGACAAAGCTGTCAGCTTGGCAGCCTGGGGTGGACCCATGTTTGTACCATGAACAGTCATTTCCTAACTCTTACCCATTTTTTCTCACAAATACAGAGTTCTGTTCAAGACAAAAATCTCTCCTTTTGTCTTTCTCTGGAAGAAGTTGGAATTACTAGACCTCATAGGAAATTTACTTTCTTATTCATAATTAAGTTGGAATGAGTCACTTTGATTTAGCAATGAAAGCTGAGTGAGAATTCTCAAGGGTTAAAGTTATTGAGAGATGAACTCCTGATTCATGCAAGACACTACTTCAGGAGGGAAATTATGCAAGTAACAAGCCCCAAAAAGCCATTAAAATTGAACTGTTTTTGAAATTTTAACCTTCTCTGAATTACACATTTTTCTCTAAACTTGGTCTCTCTGGAACTCTGCAATGAAAACTAAGCACAGCTGGAACATTTGGAGGGTGTTAAGTCCAGAGATTGAATCCAAAAAATTATATTAAAAGAATTGCCAGGAGGGAATGAGTGTGGGTTACCTCTGAGAGCTCGCCAAGTAATTGCTATTAGGAAAACGGAGCAAATCACATTAAATGAGAAAATTAACACAGGAGATGGAACTAAAATAATATCAATTATAATTTACATAAAATATCAGAAAACAAAGGAGCAAATTGGTTTTTGACAGTAAAATTACTTGCCCACAAATCAACCAATGAAGGAGGTTTTAAATTTATATTACTCTTATCTAGCCATGTAAAACTGATCACATAAATTATACCATAAGATAAACAGTTTAGAGCAGTATTTCAGTAGTAACTATTTGGGCAATAATCTGTTAAATATTAAAATATATATTAATTTTATTCTAATAGCTTATAAAGTATACAATTAGAATACATTAAATGTAAGATAAATTCTTATCTAATAGTTGACTTTATAAAAGGAAATATACATCATGGCATAATTTTAGTTTTGAACTTGAAAGCATGTAATTGTGTGCATGTGTATGTTGGACAGTAATTATATATTTTAGAGTGGGTATTATTCAAACTGTCACAAAAAATATATGGGGAAATGTCAATACATGAGGCAGAATAAAAAGTAACCATCCTTAAGGTAAAATATATATAAACAGAGAATAAACAGTGGTTACCAGGGTAGCTGGGGAGGGAGGAACTAGGGAGATTCAGAACATGTGATGCATAGTGGTGAATATGAAGGACGAACATGTAGGAAGATCTAATGTGCAATGCGAGGGCCCTAGTTAATTAATCATAGCATATTCAGCATTTTTCCTGACTGGGTAGACTATTGCTGTTCTTGGAGGAAATGGGAAACTATATGATATCAGGGATGTATTAATTTGTTTTACCTCTATAACTATTTTGCTATACGGTACGACTGAATATATATTTTTCCTCTTATAACATTATGTTGCATACTTTAAATATACACAATAAAGTTTGCTTAACCAACAAAAAAGTAAACCCTGTCTCTAATTACTGAGCTTAGTCTTCTAGATGAATTTTTTTAAAAAAAGAAACTTCAAAGAACTGCATATTATCAGGAAATAGGTCTGGCTGGAAGAACATGAAGGCATCATTAAAAAAATGATCACTCTCTGTCCAATATTTTCTGACTATCAGCATTGACTTTAAAACACAAAGTATGTACAATGTGCTGATTAGTAGTGTTGGTTGCTCATTAATTCCCTTTAGAAATTATTTCCACCCTTAATTTAGGGATATTTAAACACGCACATAAGAAAAACAAATTCTGTATCCGTAATGGATTGTGGAGGCCATATAACATGACTCCTACTTTACAACCAAACAAGCTGAAACAGAAAAATAAAATTCTCTCTTTAAGGTTCCACAGCTGCATCGTAGCAGAACCCTCAACTAACAACACACAGATTTGGACTTTTCCCACAGTATCATAATAGCAAGGAAAGAGAGAAGAAGGGAAACTGTGTTGAATTCACAAGACCACAAAGACTGAACATTCACAATTAGCTGAATGTTAGTAGAGTAAGAATATCTGTAATAGTAATAACAAGGCTAAATACTTAATAAAAGACTTTTTTATCACAGGGTGTATTAGAAATAGAGTAGGGGAGGAGGTGATTTCTGCTCCTGACACACAGCACAAGAATCTCTATGACAAAGGGTAGTAGATGCACAGTCACTAGAATTCTGGGAATCAAGTCAGAAGAAATATTAGGAAACTGTATGGTAGGTAGATTCCAAGTGGAGAGAAAGAACCCAGGATGTCCATCTGCCACCCAGCCAAACTACCACAAAACCCTAGAGTGTGCTGTAACAAACTTTAAAAACATCAAAAGCCATGTCATTTCTCCATAATTTCTCATAAGCATTTACTTCTCTTCCCTGTGGTTTTGTTCAATTTTAAAATTTTCCTGTATCTTTTGTAAATTCTTTATTATCTTCCTCTTTATTTTTAACACCATTGAAGCCACAGGGAAAACACATTAGGTGGGAATGGCTGTCTTCAGAGAGCTGTAAAAGATCACTCAAAATGTGAGGATATTAAATAGCCTGGACGCTCAGGGAACTCAGGTGACAATTCAACACCTATTCACTGCCAGTGCCAGATAGGAACATCCTGCCATTGGAACAGAATTTCTGACAGAAAGTGCATGAACAATTAGCCTTTTACCCCAAAAGTTCTGCAATCCACATACACTTCTTCTTTAGCAGAAATGTAAAATTATGGATGAAAATAAGAGACATAAATGTGTATACTTTAAAAATACTGACATTACATGGAAATAGTTTACATCTAATTCCCTTATTTCCATCACTCACAAGATGTCCACTTTCTAAGTGAATCATACTATTTGGGTTATTTTCTAAATTTTTTTGGAGGGGGGGTACCAGGGATTGAATTCAGGGGCACTTGACCACTGAGCCACAACCCCAGCCCTTTTTTGTATTTTATTTAGAGACAGGGTCTCACTGAGTTGCTTAGTGCCTCACTTTTGCTGAGACTAGCTTTGAACTCCCCATTCTCCTGTTTCAGCCTTCCGAGCTGCTAGGATTACAGGTGTGCGCCACTACACTCAGCTCCTAATATTTAAGTGAAAGAATGGGCAAAATCCAAGAAATGGATACATAAGGTAAAAATCTAATTCTAAGAATTATGACTGATCAAATCAACTATTGATCACAGTATAGTGCATGGTAAAGCTCTTCTGAGAAAATGTCACTTTAAGCACTCATGCAGTGAAAAATTATAACAACCTTATGGCAGCTCTATTCCCTGGTACAGCAGAGTGCATCAGAGCATAGGGTCTGAATCCTGGGGGCTGGGTCCTCATCCTTGCTCCATGCAGCTGTGTAATCATGGGCAAGTTGTTCCTCCTGTAACTGAGTTCCCCATGTCAAATGTGCCGACTTCACAAGACTATTTTGGGAATTACATGAATTAATATTTTTGAAATGCTAAAAGAATGCCTGGTGAAGCATGAGCACAGACCACTGGCATTATCTCCTTGGGGTGTAACATCATTGCTGCTTGTGGGTGTGAAAGCCTGCTTCAGGAATGAGTCACAGAGGTCCTGCTGCAGTACAGGATGGGATCTAAATGTTTCTGTTAGAGGAAACATCTTTACATTCCTTCAAAGTTTTTCTACCATTGGATGGAAGAGACAGATGGAAGGGGAAAGTGTATAGGCTATATGTGAGGAGGGAGGAATGGTTGCTGCTCCTAATATGGCAGCACCAAGGAAAGGGAAGAGCCCTGACATATGATCCAGGACCTGAAGACGTACAAAACAGGTTTGCAGGGAGGATCTACTCAGTGCTGGACTTCCTATTATTCCTTCTACCTAGTGCAAGATGATGGCACTCAATAAATATTTATGAAATTAATGAATGAAAAAGTTAGCATGATATAAACTGTAATCTAGTTTATAAAGTGAAGGCATTAACATTACTGGAATCTACATAAATATGATATCTTCACTGTCATTCTGAAATAAGCAGCAGTATTTTTCTTTAGATATTTTAGTAAAGGTATATCTGTAACATTGTTGTAAAGATATAAAAATGACTAGTATATATTTCTAAGAATGCTTTCTTTTCCATCTTACTCTATTCACTTTTTAAGATACGTTATAAAATGCTTCTAGAATATGAATCATTTCAGAGCAGGATTTGTGCCAGATAGCAGACTGTCAAGCTTACCTATTAAAAATTTACACAAGATCTTTGTGCTTTTGTTGAGCCCAAAATTTCCAGTAAGTGTTAAAAAGCAGATTGTTTTTAATAGTTTCTAAAAGTAGGGCCCCAACATAAACAATTCTTACACACACACACACACACACACACACACACAAAGCTTCTACACACATCACTGTATTCGTGGCATTCAGAAATATTCAGAAGACAGCAAGACAGTGTTGAGAAGTTTTACAGGAAATAGTCAAAGCAGTCAATCCCTAGAAGGACCACAAGTTTCTATTTACACAAAAATAGCAAAACACACTCCTGAAACTTGTGAGCACTTAAAAATTCTTGGTTGTGCCAAAGTTGACAAAAATGTAAGATGAGGTTCTGTTAAAGAAAAGAGGAATAGATTTTATGTTTTCCAAAAGTACTCTCTCTCTCTGCCCATAATATGTACTAACCATTTTGGTTTGGTTTTAGACAGAAGCAAGCTTTAAACAGAAAAGTCAACTAATGGCTCAAGCCAGGAATCAGAACCAAAGAACAAAACAAGAATGGATAGCAAACAGGAAAAGGCAATAGACGTTAGACTCTTTCTTAGGAAATCTCAATTGGGGAAAATACTTTGAATTTATATTATTTGCAAAATTAGATACCTTTTTTTCTTTTTTGAAGTCTGCCTATTCCTAACTACCCTGCACAAAAGTAAAAATGAACTTGAATAATTATTTTTAACATCTAATATAAAGTCTTGGCTTCTCACACATGGAATTAGAGATACCCTTTGTCACTAGTCCTTCTTATGGCTTCTCATGAGTTAAATATTTGAAAAATCCCATACATTTTAAGGACAAATAGCAGTGTTCTAGTCTAGTCTTAATTTAAGGCATACTTCCTATCACTATTTAACACATTTTGTCCCATTGATCCAGATGTGGAACACCTATGAGAACCTAAATATAATAATGTATTTAATAATACATAATCATGTAATATGTAGTATAATTATGTAAGAATAATTACATTATAATACAATCATAATATAACAATATTAATATCATATATATAAGCTCTAGATTATGATTTCTAATCAATTTTACAGCACCTGGGTCAATTTCATTGAAATATTCACAGAATGGAAATATTGAGACTTAACTGGGTTACAGAAAAGGCAAAAACCTTAATAGGAAAGAAAATGAAAAGCTGACATTCATAAACCAGACAGAAGCCTATATTATACCAGGTAACCACATCTTAAAATAAGAAAAGTACAAACTTAGAAAAGAAACACATAAAAACTAAGTAGAAAAGTCACTTCAAAAATCCACAGGAATGGAGCAGATCATACCTTGAATAACTCAAACTCCTTCTTTGGCATCAACAGCTAATGACAAATGATGAACATAAATTAAGTACATAATATATATGCATGTTAGGCCAGGCAAAACTTAAGTACAGGAAATAGAATTTCCAACTGCCATCACTTTAGGTTACAGAGCTATAAAAACAATGCAATAATTCTTTATTTTAAATTTTTCTTGATGCAGAGATTCTAATAAAGTCATTCCCTCTGGACAAGTTCAGGATCTGCACTAGGCCTGAGCATCATGAGGAGCCACATGTGCAAGTAACTCATCATGGCAGCAGGACAATGACCACAATTCTAGGCTGGATAATCCGTAGTTTATCAAGCCTGCTCCTGGGATAAAAATAAACCTATAAAATATCTATGAAGCTTCAACATGAATCCATGATATGATTATGGGGTTAGACATGATCCTTTTCTCAAGACTCTGAATGTTAAAAGTAATTATTCCTGGAGGGAAGGGGTGAGAAGCTACCCTAGGTTCAGAGATTATGTGCATGTGAGAGTTCATCTACTCTGGCTCTGTTAGCAGACTTCACTCTAGAAAGTCCATCTGAGGACTAAAATCTCAGGAGTTTAACAGGGTGTGAATTCAGCTGTTACGATGAATGAAATGATCAAGGTTATTGAAACCTTGAAAACCTACCATGGGCCTCAAGAAGAATTCAATGATTGAGATGAGAAATTCTAACCTATCTAACCTATATATCATAAACATGTTTTAACTTTAAAATCAATAGGAAAAAATATTATAATCCAATTGAATAAAATATTCATGTATTAGTCTAAAGTGAGATGAGTGCAAATTCAAGGCTGGACAAGAGCAGAATATTTAAGAGACTCCAAAGGCAAAGGCTGTTAAAAATGAACTGCTGGACACTCTAGCCACTGTCTTTGTGCAGCTCTCAATCAAAGGGAAGCCATTGGTGGATGTGAGTATTCGGGGTAAAGAGATAAGTACTGTTTTGATCCAATATCAGAAAAACTATAGGTTGGCTGGGGGAAAGCATACTGAAGAGAAAGTCATTCAGTGTTAAACATTTTAAGCAATTTCCTTAGGGAAAAAAAAATCAAAAAATATATACCTCTTCACTATGTCCTCACCATTAGCCCAGTAATTGCTGTTGAAAAAACTGTGAAGCCAATTAAATCTCAAAATGAGTATTACACAAAAGGTATTTAAATACTTTCCAAATGATGAATTTGAAATTTTGTTAATTTTGTTTAAAAATCATAATTACCTGTATGGTATGTGTGTAGGGTGGATCAGCACGTCCTAATCCAGACTCTGGAGGTCTCACAATATCCAGAATATTATTTGGCACAAACCCAGCATCTCCACTTGCATTTCGAACCTTCCACCATTGTTTCCTATCATCAAGTATCTGTCATCATGAAAGAAAGGCATAATTACCATTAAAAAAATTAATGAAGTTCAAATTTCATTCCTAGACTTAAACCAAATTTTTTTCACTTCTGATAAACAAACTCAGATCAATCTATTGTTGATTTACTTAGGGATTACTCCAAGACAGTGTAATAGTATAGAATAGGTATGGATTTTCTATGGTGAATCCATTCAAAATCTATATTACCACCCCAGAATGCATCTACATTATTTGAGGTACTTACAGAGCACTAAAACGAACATCTTAGAAAGTCCTATTGTCTTCATTTGTAGAATAGAAAGGTAAAGTAACCATTTTTTGACAAAATTTATTGTGATCATTCATTTTACATATTCAAGAAGATGAACTCTGTTACAATCTAGGAAAAATCTGGGTGTTGGCAGTACTACTGCTCAGTACTACTGCCGAGTACACTTGCACAAGGATACTGGGAGAGAAAGAAGGGAATGTTTTCTCTTATTAAAATGCAGCACTATTAAAATGTTCACATCTAAATATGAAGGTTAATTTGCCTTGATTCCAAAATGAATAATGTCCAGAAGAAGGAAGACAATAATGTAAGTCAAGACATTCATCCTCTTTCACCCCACCCTTATTCCAAATAGCTTCTACTTGAACCTATGACATTATTATGGGGTCATATAATAGATAAAGTAGCCACCCCATCTAAATAGATATAAATATCTATCATATGCTGTATCCTTAGTCATATAACATGAAGAATAATTTCTTGACCTTGGCATTTTCTTCAGGAGGGCTTAAAAACACATCAAAAGAGGAATGCAATAAATCCACTTTATTTAGAGCATAAAAAGGTAAAATTCTGTTACCTCTAATATATCATCCTTCAGAACTGAGAGCTCACTGTTGTTCCTTGCTACGAAGTCATACTTGGATTTGGCATATTTCTTCGGTTGTGTTTTGAGTGGGTCATAATTTCTAGAAAGAGGAAGATAAAAGACTATCATTCTACTAGTTCTTCTTAAAGGCCAAAAGCAAAAGCAAAACATTAAGACAAGCTAAATCTTACCAGAAAGCTTTCTGACAAATTATTTAGATGGCAGTTTAGTTTTATTATATTTTCCAGAATACAGGGAATAAAAGCAAACTATGGGTAAGGCAAAAATAAGTGATGTAAAATCATAAGGCTAGTTGGTACAGAGCCTATTATAGAATCCAAACCTATGAATTCTTAGTCTAATAAATACACATATTGCATATTGTTTTATTAGTCATTATCTTTACCATGAAAGAGCTAAATAAGAGTAAATGCTATTTCTTATTTTTCATAAAATTAAAAGAGACCAAAGATAACAGTGGTAATATAAGTTATATGTTGATTTTGCTAATTCAAGCAAGATCTCTTAGTCAACTAAAAAAAATATTAAAAATTTTGACTGGTTGTTAATTTTTAGGAAAGTTTTGTTAGGTTATCTAAATTGCAAGGGAAGGTATGCATTAGGCACAGGATCACTAACATTTTGAAAGAAATAAATATTTTAATTCATTATAAACTTTTATAAACATTAAGAACACAGAAAACAGATTTTTTTAAAAAAACTTTCTTCAAAAACTAAATGTCTTCTAATTAGCATTAACAGATTAAAAATATAATGTAAAATTATTTTACACATAAAAACCTAATGTATTAAGATATATCTATATTTTCTTCATAAATTTCAATAAAATTTAACTCTTTACTAATTTTACTCTCTAATCTCCTCCATTTATATTCCCACATTTCCTCACACATCTCCTCAAGAGAGAAAACAGAAAGCGATAAGATGTTTAGTCATTCCTGCCCAGCCAACTGGTCATTCTTCTTACTACCTACCCATGTTCTCTGGAAGGCTAAATACCAAGGTCTCAGGAGGACAGCTATAATATAAGGTATCCTGTCATCACATATATTTGCTACCTCTTTGGTGGGAACTCCATTTGAGAAAGGCAACTGGGACAAGAAGAAATGATGACCTATAACCTGCACAACTTATTATTTTTGGTATGTTAAAAAATATAGATTTGAGGAAAAAGTGAAATTATAGCCACTATTATATATTGTTAACAAGTAAAAACCTGTGTTCCATAGATTCCCTATCCCTATCTCTTTAGGAATAGCTCTGTTTTCACCTACTTTATATATTCACATTATATTATATTAAGATCTCATCTGAGGAATAAAGGAGATTCCAAAATTCAGTCAAACAAATGTCAGTTCTCTTTCTCTGCTCCCCGTGTTCTTTCTCTTATGTTCTAGAAAATAATCACTATAGACAATACAGAATTGATTTTATAACAAAAAGTAGAATAACTCTGCCACTGGCTATCTGAATTGTTACATTACAAAGAAAAATCTGTGGCAGTTGTATTTGAAGACTCTGCTATCTTGTATGCCTCAGAAGTGTTTACCTAGAATGCACCTATTAACTGCTACAGAATTTACAGATCTTCATGGTTTACAGTTTTTTGTCCTCTATAGAGTAAACCTAGACATGATAGTGATTATAGTTATTGATTGGAAAATCACAGTTTGTGATTTTTAAATGTACTAGAGAGTTTCTTAAGAAATTTAGAATGTATCAAAATGTTTTGCCTCCATTTCTGATTTGGAATAATAGCTATTCCACTTGGTATAGAGTAGATGTAGAGAAGGCAATAATTTGGGAACATTTCCCAAACACGAATTGCATCTGAATATCAATAAAATGCAATCTCTCAAAGGTAAGGATTCTACATACTATGAAACCAGCCTAAGTATTCAGCAATAGATAAAAGATGGGATAAATAAAATGTTGTATATATACACAATGGAATTTTATTCAACCATAAAGAAAAATGAAATTGGGGCTGGGGATGTGGCTCAAGCGGTGGTATGCTCGCCTGTCATGCCTGCGGCCCGGGTTCGATCCTCAGCACCACATACAAACAAAGATGTTGTGTCCGCCGAAAACTAAAAAATAAATATTAAAATTCTTTCTCTCTCTCTCTTTAAAAAAAAAGAAAAGAAAAATGAAGATATGGCATTTGCAGAAAAATGGATGGAACTAGATACCATCCTGTTAAGCTAAATAAGTCAAATTCAGAAGGTTAAGGGTTATGTTTTTTCTCATATGCAGAAGCTAGAGAGGAAAAAAGAAAACAAATGGATGGATGTCCTAAAATTCAAAGAGCAATCAGTAGAGGAAAGGGACTAAGGGTTGGGAGGGAGCAGAGAAGTGCTGGGAGTGATACTGGTCAAATTATATTTTACATTGTATGCATGTATGGATATGTACCAATAAATTCCATCAAAATGTACAACTGTAATGCACCAATAAAAATGTGGAAAAAATAAAATAAAATCTATAACCTAGGGAAAAAATTACAGAGTACTACAAAGATTTTAATCATTCTCTCTAAATTTCTTAATTTTATATTTTATATCATTATTTAAGTTTTACTAAAAACATTAATTGCATTAAATTTATGTGAACTGCCTAAATCTACTTTAGAATTTGATAATGTACCAAGGTTAATAAATCAATAAATTAAAAGTCAATATACAAAGGTATCATACTTCCCTGATAATCTATAATAATCATAAAGATCATAAAGTTTTAAAAGACATTGTATTCAGCTGCCCATATGAATAGTAGAGGTTATTCTATCAGGGATACCAAACCTTGTAGATCTGCAGGGGGAGGTCAAGGAGGTAGTGACTAAAATGTTGGATATAATATCATGTACTTATCCAGTCATTCAATCAATCAAATAAATACATACTTACTGAGTGGTCACAATGTGCTAGAGGTGGTCATAAAATGGAACATGATAAAAGTTTTCTACTATCTATATTCATCATAAGGCTGAACTCACATGAGAAATATACTTAAGTGTTTTTCTGGATACTTGGCTGTGGAAAACTATCCTGATTTATTAGAGTGACAGAACAAAAAGAAAAGGTAAGAATCACTAATCTGAAATAATTCCTAGATAGCTATGACAAAAGGAAAGAAAAAAAGGAATACAGGATTGAATAGTGACTCAGTCAAGAATCTCAATGAAATTCTTCAAAATTTTCACCTCTATCTACTAAAAAAATAATTAAATATTTAAAACTTAGATTCATATGCTGGCATTTTTAAAATACATTATTCATCAATGGCTTTTTTAAATTTAATGTTACTGGCACCCTTAGAACAATATCTCTATAATTTCAATGCCAATTAATTAATACCTCTGTCACCATCCCTTACAAAGAACAAAAATTGTGACTCTTACCTTCTTCAGTTTCTATAAGAAAAGGATATATTAAAAATAAAGGCATGCAACACTCATGACCAGAGAGGCTACAACATAGGACAGTACTGGGACCAGCTCTCTACCCCTTCATCTGAATGACCATCTTCCTATACCTCTATTACCAGAGTTCTACCTCCTATCTTTCCCTTTTATGCATGATCTCTATGTAAATCTCACTTGCTAGAAAACAAGATTGAAAAAAAAAAGTAAACCTATTCCTTTATTTTTTCATCTTAATTCTCCATCTCTAATTATATTTTTAATGGTAAAAAAATATAGGAAAATAAGTGAAATGTAAAAAACTGGAAAGTAAAGATAAAATATGATTACACAAAATGGCAAAAATGGCAAGGCACTGACTTAAATATTTAGTTATATCCTAGTTTAAATATTTCCATCTAAAGGAAGATTTGTTGCGTGAAGGAAAAGGTAGAAATTTTTCCCTTTAAAAGTTATGGAGCCGGAAAGTCTTTTAGACAACATCTGGTACAAACTAATTGAAAACCTTCAAGATAATTCTTTCTTCTTAATGTATGCATTTTTGACAGAAGTATCTTTTCAAAAAGAGAAGATCAACCAAACAAAGGTATTTGAAGTAGGTGAGAATTACAGACTGGAGGTCTAGGTATCTTCTGCACCTCAAAGCCAGTCCTATAAAGAAACACCTGAAACTTTTCAAATCATTAGAAGATGAAAAGTAGACAATAGAGATACTGTCACTGGTTAGCACTAAATCAGAGACAGTATTTCATGGCTCCTCAGATGGTGCCCATTAAGTGTTACCTATCTGCATGGCGATTAGGAGTTGGCTTAAAAGCACCAGCAGCTTCCCCATGGTCCAGATGGGGCCCTCTTGTATACATGTTGTTGTGGATTGCATATCCATCAGCTGGAGGATACTCAGAGATAGTGGAGTGCTGAAAGACAGAGCAGGATAAGTTAAAGAATCATCAAATACCATTCAAATGACCACTAACATCCACCATATTATAATCAGTTTCTATTTTCAAGTGATTATCCATTATGTTATTAAGTTATGAAATTGGGATGATACATTTTTGTCAAAGATCTGCTTAGGATAAGAAAAGTTATTAGTTCAAAGACTAATTTTTACTTTATTTTATTTATTTATTGGTGGTGCTGGGGATTGAACTAAGGGCCTGGTGCATGCAAGGCAGGCACTCTACCAACTGAGCTATATCCCCAGCCCACAAAGTCTCAATCTTACTTCTGAAAATAATCAGGTATAAAAGCTCCCCAGATGGTACCCATTAAATGTTACCTATCTGCATGGCAATTAGGAGTTGGCTTAAATTTTAGTAATAGATGATATTAGATTTTAGTAATAGATAACATTAGATTTTAACTCTTGTATAAAACAAAATTGGTTGGGGGAAAAAAATCTCTTCAACCTTTGCTCTCTGAGTTTAAGAAATAAACCTCCTCCACTTTAACAAAGCCAATATTATAGCATTAAAATACTCTGAACTCTTAAATTAATAGCAACTTGTTTTTAAAATTGTACACAGATCACCATTTTATTTTATTTTTGTTTTTTAATTTTTTTTTTTTACAAATGGCAGTACTATTATCAGATGTACTGATAAGGAAGCACAGAAAGGCACAAATATATTCATCTTGAGAGTCAAGAGTCTGGGAAAAGGCAATGTTGGAGTTATTTCTTTTCTGCAGTTAACATAATTCAGACATGAAACTACTGGGTGCTACAAAGAGGGAAAGCTGAGGCCCATGGGTCCCTGTGATTACTATGGTTTTAAAGCTGCAGAGGATACATCTGAGATTGGGAGAAAAACAAACAACATTACCATCTAAAGATTTCATATGGTTTCCTTATGTACAAAGAAGTACGAGGAAAGAATGACAGACACTGAAGCATTTTAATTCCTCAGTATTTAATTGTTTTGAGATATTTAAAACTGGGGATGTTTCAGGAAAGTCTTCAATAGATGGTTACTATAGCTAATCCTAAAGAAAAGGCTGGCAGAAATGGGGCTGAGTTAATCCATGGTGTGTTGATGTCAAAATACCCATGTTATATTATATCAGGTAATATATTGCACTTTGTGTACAAACAGCAGACGATTTTCAGCCATTTAAACACATAAGCTCAATCAATTCAGTTTATCATTTCCCTAGGAAAGGCAGAGACTCTAAATTTGATTAGTAATTTGTTTTTATTAAGACTGTGCTACAGAGAGGCAAGAAACAGAGTCATCCCCACCTTTTGCCTAGTTCTGACCTAGAGAGTATGGAATTGGCTAGTGTGAAATCACTGGGTCCTGAGAGAGCTTGGGAGTGCTGGAAAGGAGGTGAGAAATGACAGTAAATGACGAACTATGATGGCTACTCAGTGTGGTTGAGGGCTGCAGCTGGGTCAGTGGAAGTCAGGAAGCGAGAACTGCACATCTGTCCCTCCACATCACCTATGCCTTTCAATTCCAGACAACATCTCCAGATCCTGTATTACCCAAGACTTGTTGTAAATGTATTTATTATAGTAGCAATAAAATATAATAAAGTCTCCCTTGTATGTATGATTACATTTTTCATGCATTTTAAATCACCATTACTTGGCCTCTTTTTCAACAAAATCTCAAGAAAAAAAATCCCCTGGAATGGCCAGCAGGCACTTTTCATTTCATTTTTTCAAACCTCTGGATGTCCACTTAAGTGATAAAATGGGAAAAAGTTTACAACAGGAAAATAACTCATACAAGGAAGGATTCTCAATAATTTCTCTTTTAAAATTACTCACAGAGAGTAGAGAAACTTACATCCTGGAATCCCAGAACACAGTACTCTCTCTTTAAATACACAAATTGAAAAGAATTCCCCAAAGTGAATTTCTGAGGCATACATTTACAGTGAGCATATTCTTATTTAAGATATGAATACTATAAACTAGAAATTTTTTATTTGAAAACAACTATAACTATAGCAACAGCAAGTGTATCATACTTTCATGTTGGGTTATTTATTTTTCTCTACAAATACTCCTTTCTAAATAGAAAATTCACAGTGATGAGCTCTGAATTAAAAAGTAGAGGCAGGGACATATGCTTGCCAACCAATGCTCAGTGAAAGGTCATCTCCTCAATTACACATTTAGAGGGAAGAGCAAGTATGGAGCCTGCACTCTCCTCATATGCAGCTGGAGGAAAAAAACAATTGGGAAAAAAATATATTGAGTATTGTGTTTGCTTTATTTTAAAAAATGCAAGAGTTTAACCAACTTTCTATAATATTATTATTGTCTAAGAATAGTCCCCTGGGGGAATGATTTTAAGAAATCTAATTTATACATGTTTCTCCTTAAGTGGCCACAGGCTTTAATTTACTATGATTTGCTAATTCATTTCCCCATATCAGGTTTTCCATATTATAAATACCTGTGTAGTATGAGAAAATTAACCTAAGGAATTAAATAAAGGAGGAAAATAGGACTTCAGGAGCATCTAGTTATCATTTGCTATTTCATTCCCTTAATTTGCTCCCAAAATAGGTTATAATATAAAGCTTAATAAACACATTAAAGACACATACATTTTATGATATCCTGAGGATATGACTGTGTTTTAAGTGATCATATGAACCTGAAAACTGAAGTCCAGAAAAGGATTTGGTCCTCCAGCCATGCCCACAGGACTCCAGAAGTTTTGAACTAGACAAAAAGAAAGGGCTGGGGATGTGACTCAGTGGTACAGTGCTTGCTTAATATGTTCAAGGCCCTGCGTTCCTTCATAGCACAAGGAAGGAAGGAAGGAAGGAAGGAAGGAAGGAAGGAAGGAAGGGAGGGAGGGAGGGAGGGAGGGAGGGAGGGAGGGAGGGAGGGAGGGAGGGAGGGAGGGAAGGAGGGAGGGAGGGAGGGGAGAACAGGAGGGGAGGGATAAGAAAGACTCAGGGTTACCAGGGCTGGGGAAGCAGTGGCAGCAGGGACAGAATATTGCACTTTATGTACAAATAACAGACAGACTGGGGCAGAGAAACTAACAGTAACTGATTCTAGAACAATCTTCAGATGAATGAGAACTTATGATCACAATGCATAGATCATTGGTACTCCATCTACAAAAAGAACATGGTTAAAAATGTTTACCTCATTGGACAATCTTTTCATGTCTTGCTTGCGCTGATGTTCTGCTACATTTGCCACAGATTCAGCCAAGTGGTACATATCTTGTTCCATTGGTGCCCCCATGAAGTTCAACATGGGGGGCTCCCAGCCATTGCGGAACCGTGGAACATATGGTGGAATAAATTGTTCTTTCGGCCACTCTGCTCTGCAGGAGGGCATTAAGTCATATAAACAACAAAATTAAGAAATGTATCCATGTTGATAATGATCTTCAGTACAGTTATCCACAAAACAAAACAAATAATGCACACTCAAAAAAACAACACATTCCTCATTGGCCTCCATTCACCCAACAAGGAAAGTAAATATGTTTCTCATATTCACACCAATTAAACGAAAGAAAGATTCAGTTCTGTGGCATGATGTGTTTTTACTACTTTGCCTAAAGTCTTCATTAAACTCAACTTTTCAACATGGATATAGGTTTTAAAAAAATCTGTGTGGGAAGGAGTGTGAAGCCAGAAGTGTGATAAGTATTTACAGCATAAACTTCTCCTAATCTAAAGTAGTTTCTGACTCTCACCTTTCCCTTTGCTCCCCTTACATCACCATGAAACACATGATAAGAGAGATCTTTCAAAAGAGAAAAAACAGTCAAGCCTGTTATTAAGTTTCATGACTTTTTAAATTATAAAGTTCACTAAAATGAAACAGATGACCAATTTTACAAATTAAATGTATCAGCTCAGTTTTAATCGGCAAAGTCCACTATCTATAATTATAATCACTACCCATTCATCGTCCAATGACTATGAGAGAGACTTATTCCTACGAGCTCCTGATCACTCATGAACCACAAAAGAACCAGGACAGGATTACGGCTTCACTTTTGCTACAATATGTTGCTTCATCTTTAATAAATGATTTAATTCTTCACATTGTATTTCTACTATGATGAAATGAGTTATTTTATTCAGATTACTATGTACCTTCATGATTCTTTTATTTTTATGAGTTTTTAAATCAGCATATTCATTTTGTAATACTCTTAATCAGGATCTGAAATGACCCTTTTCTCACGTTAAGAACTAACAATATATTTCCTTTAGATGTAGATTTTTAAAGGTTCATTAATTTTCTCATTTTAAGGTAGAACCCAAAACAAAATAACTAAAAAGCCTGGGCTACTTTTATTGTATGAGAACTGATAAATTTAATAAGCTTCATGGGGAAAAAATTAAATCCCACCAAGGCTTCATATAAAATTATAGCCTGCATATAGTTAACAAATTTAAGAAATCTATTGAAGCAGGTTTATATAGTATGACATAAAAACTGTATTATGGTATACAGTATGACATGTTGATACATGAATAATAGATAAGCAAATACATAATATATAGATACATAAATAAATCTAATAATAATCTCACTATAAAAGCAGCAATTTTAGTGCTTTAATAAATTTTTGTAAATCATTCAAAGTATAAGTTATACTCCAATACAAGCAGTAGCCAAAATTCAGAAAATAAGTGGGAAAGGTTAGTATGTGTTTCAATAGAAGAAAAACGAAAACAAGTTTATGAAAATAAAATGTTTTAAAAGTAACTTGTACCTGATGTATTAAATTAATTCAATCAACTTTAAAAAAAAGAAAATAAGGTGTGCACTTGGTCCATACCTTTAAGCCCACCCAAAAACATTAAGACAAAGTTCAAAGCAACCAAGTGACTATACTGAATGACTGACTCTAACAGAATAAAGAGATTTAGATAAATGAGCAAGCAAAAACTATTCACATGTGAAATTAGAAATGTTTTTATAACTTGGTTTACTTGGCAAGCATTAGTCTTGCACTTGTTAATGATTTGTCTTTCTCAATCACTTTACTGAAAAACACACAATTTCAAAAATTATCCACTGTTCCCTTACAGTTCCACTGCAATTATTCTGGCCCTGGAGGGACGCTGATGCTAAGGAACCTCTTCTACAGTGTGCATTTCCCAGGATGCCACTCTGTCTGCAGTCACTGGACACAACTACCACACTGATCTTTTAGAAACAGAGATGCAGTCACATCATACTCCTGTTCAGTTACTAGTTTCTCCACAGCCTTCAGAACCAGACCTAGGTTCCCTCATGACCTTGGAAACCTTGTAATCTAGCCCCACTTACCTCTGAATGCCTAACTTAACGCCCTCCTCCTCCATCCCTTCTTCACAGTCATCCACCACCTACCGTCGCTCTCCAGATAAACCGGGCACACTCCGTGCTCTGGACTTCCCTGCTTCCTGCGTTCCCTTGTATCTTTCTTTCTAATGGGAAGGCCCTTCCCTGATACATGGCAGGAAGATCCTACTTATCCTACTGAAAGGCAGTTTAGCAAAGGAAACATAAACATTGACTACAGGTTCACATCCTTGCTCTGTCACAAGTAGTGTGACTCTGGGCAAATCACTTAACATCTTTGGTCCTCACTTTCTTCATCTGTAAAATAGAGATAATAACAGCCTCCATGTAAAGTGTATGGAAGAACACAGCAAACATGCTGGGTGTGAACACCACATATGTGTGTGTATATATTGTGTGTACATATCTGTACCTACTAGAATTATTACCTGTTGTTTGAAATGGCAGATTTTTCACAAAAGCTAATTATCATCCTCTCTCAGTCCTCGTCCTGATCCATCTTGCCAACCAACCACATTCTGCTTCCGCCTTGCTCCTGGCACTCACCAAGCCTTACACTGCTTATACTTCAACCTCCTTCACTAGACTTAAAGCTTTTTAAGGTTTTAGGCTTTTCCATCCTATAACATCTAGTCCTTTATACATAGAAAGTTAGATAAATGTCTCATTAGATGAATGCAATAAATGAAAAACAATACTTACAGCAGTACAGGTATTAATGCTAAATTCATATATCTCACCTGGCTTTCATCCAAGTTTCGCCCAGTGACATCCACAGCTGCCGTTCATCAGTATTGACAGTATAATTTAAGAAATCAATTGTGTCCTTAGTCAAGAGGGGGCTGAGTACTGAACTGGCTAGTTCAGGACCCCCTGTTGCCTGAACCACCTAGAATGATAAAGTATATTTTAGCAAAATGATGATTATTTCTGTATTTTCCAATTGTGTAGACAAAAATCCATGTCAAAAACAAGCACTGTTTTTATGTATTCACATTAAATTTTTAATTTGTTCAACACACTACTGAATAAAAAAACAGCTTAATAAATCAACTTGTGGCTGGCCATTGTGGCGCTAGAATCCCAGTGACTTGGAAGTCTGAAACAGGAGGTTCGCAAGTTCAAAGCCAGCCTCAGTATCTTAGCGAGGCCCTGAGCAATGAAGTGAGACCTTGTCTCTAAATTAATAAATAAACAGGGCTGGGATGTGATTCAGTGGTTGAGAGTGCCTGGGTTCAACTCCTGTTACCAAAAGTAAATAAGTAAATAATCAACCTGTCCAGTCCAATGGTGCCTTAAAATCTAAAATGAAAGTTAACAGTTTAAACATGAACAGTATCCACATATTGACTATATGACTGTATTTTTCCTGGTAAATATTAATGGCTATGCAGAAAATTCTTCATCCTTTGATTTCACTATATTTGTTTTTTGTTATTTTAAATATATTTATTTCTACTGGAAAATCTATTACCCTAAACTTGAAAAATACGGTTCTAGAAATGAAAACTGTTGAGAGAAATGAATCTTGAATTATTAGTCCATGGCTGTGCCTATTCAGATGTATAAAAATAAAAGGATCTGGGAGAAAGGTGACAGAAAATTGAAAACAGGTACTCTAATCTACAGAATTTCCCCCAGAATTTAATTCCAGGAAATTTCCCTGATTTAGTATGGATAATTTAATGACCAGCAGAAACAAACAGGTGCAATGCTCTGATAAGCAGAACGAAGAGAAGTGGAAGTCCAAACACTGCTCCGCACTTGCTCCTCAAGAGCGACTTCCTGGCTAAAGAGCAGTTATCTCCTAAAGCAGAATCAGAACCCTTTTATAAAGAAAAATCTCACCTCTCAATGATGTGGCATAAGAAGAAAGGAGATTGTTTTTCAAATGGCTTCAGACCAAGAATCAATTTCTCTTCCAGCCTCCAGTTATGAGTGTACTCTGCTGTTCTATGCCTCTTTGTATTGCACATGCTATTCTCTGTACCGCAGAAGGCCCTTCCTCCACCACTCAGATGCTCCCAGGCACTGCCTTTCCTAGAAAGACTTTCTTAACACCACAGCTTAACCCTCAACACAGCTTCCCACCACAGTTGGTCTTTTCCCAACTGTCCAGGTAATAAGCCTGGTCCCACAGGAAGAACATTTAATGTAGCTACGAAGTAGCTACTGTTAATAAGGAGTCATTTTTGAGAAAGGCAGAGATTAAATGAACCAATGTTCTTAGAAATTAAACCTGATCACAAAGATGAGCTGCAGATTAGGAAAACCAGTCTACTAAACTGTTGTATAGTTCTACTCTGCAATGACTAGATTTCTATTTACAAGTTGTGAATAGTTAAACAGGGTGAACAGAAACTGCATTATAAATAATACTTCCTAATAACCCAAAATAAGATAGGATCAAAGGTATGCCAAAGAATAGAAATTTTGCTAATAAGCTAGTATTTGTTACACAACAAGAATTACTGAACTATAACTAGATAAGTAGAAATCTGAAACTCTGTATGGAGCACCATCAGGTTCAAACAGTCCTTGTTGGTTTTCTTTATTAACAAATACAATCTTTATTAACAAACACAATCTTATTGACATCATCCAATGCTCTTGACACACAGATGATCCTCAATTGTACATCTCTAGGCCTTATTTCTCCATTGAACTTCAAATCCATATATTCAACTATTGATTCAAATTTCCCCATCTGGATACAACTCAATTTTGACATGTGTAAACCTGAAGCCCTAATCTTTTTCCAAAAATCTGTTCTGCCCATAGCCTCCCCTTCTGAGTCAATAACCACTCCATCCTGCCAGTCTTAGGCCAAAGGAGGGATTGGTAGATCTTGCATAGCACGTGCAATCCACCAGAAAATTAATAACTGGTTTTCCCCTTGCCACCTCCAATGCTACCTGGTCCAGGCACCATTAATCTCCCATCTGGATTATGTTAACAGCCACCCTGGTCCATTCTTCACTCAAATTTCTAAAAATGCAGCCAGAGCAGTCCTATTCTGCTGAAAACTGCCCATGAATGAAAGGTCTCACCATTCATGTATGGACCAATGAGATATATCCTCAGGTTATCTTATTGCCTTCTAATTCTATCTCCTTATAATATTTTTTCCCCTCATTTTGTTAAAATTACAATACCTATGTATTCTAATAACATGCTTTGTATATTACCACCTCAGAGCATTCACACTAGGCCTTTCTTTGGTTGAAATTGTCTTCCTTCAGAAATCAACATGACTCATTCCTTACTTCCCTTACTTCAGTGGCATCTTCTTAGTGAGGTTTCCCTAACCAACCCTATTCATAAAGGGTGACATTCCATGACACACTCACAAACTCATATGTAGCCACCCATGGCACTCCCTGCTGATATTTCTGGCCCTATTTTCTCACAAACATCTAATTTATAGAAAACTGTACTATTTGAGCATTTATTTACTATATTGGTTGCCCCTCCAACAATACAAGTTTCAAGAGAGTCAGAATTTTTGTACATCTGTTCCTGATGAGCTACTGTCCTGTCAATTACCTAGGAGGCTCTCAACTGATGTTTGTTGGATGAACATTTTAATGTGAAGAATTTGGGTCCTCTATAACTTCATAGAGGAAAGCCATCCATCCAACACTTGACTTCCCATGATCAGCCTAGTTTGAGAGAGATAAAAATGCCTCTATCACTGGGAACAGAGGCACAGGTCTATAAGCCCAGCAGCTTGGGACACTGGGGCAGGAAGATCAGGAGTTAAAAGTCAGCTTCAGCAACTTATTAAGGATTCATGCAACTTGGTGAGACCCTGTCTCTAAATAAAATACAAAAAAGGCATGGGGATGTGGCTCAGTGGTTAAATGCCCCTCGGTTTAATTCCTGGTACAAAAGAAAAAGAAAAAAAAAAACATGTCTATCTCATTTAAGCTGCTCTATGATATATACCAGTGGGTTCTGAAACAATAGTATCCAATAAACTTTTATTTATTTTTCACTTACCTAAAAATGCCAGTTTCTTAATTTCTAAAATAAGGTGGAGGGTTTTTTGTTTGTTTTTGTTTTTGTAGGTCTGGAGATTTGAATCCAGAACTTTGTATCTTCTAGGCAAGCACTCTACCACCGACCTACATCCACAGCTCTAAATAAAGTGCATGAATTGCTGATTTCTAAGGTTCTTTTAAACTCTCAAATTTCACTTTCTCAATTTTTAATGAAATGGGAAGAGAAACAGCAAGATAATGAAGAAAAACTGACTAGATAAATAGTGTTGACTCTTGGGGCTGAAAAACATACTAAGAATGATTAATTTATTAAATTAATAAAATCTCACCATATTTAATGGAGTAAACAAAAAATGAACCAAATCAGCAGCACTAGGGTTCTGGATATGAGACTTCAGTTTGGCCTGCAACAGAAGAAAATAAACATATATTATTAAGATGTAATCAAGCAAAAAATAGACACTTAAGGAGGTTTGATGTAGATTCATTGGTCTTACTTTTAGTATGTTTATTAGCCTGGAGAAAATGAGAATAAAATAAATTCGATTTAAAAAATAAGGGGTCATTTTTTTTACTAAGTTTCTCAGATATACAAGTTTTATAATTTGTTGTTTTAAGTCAATCAAAACACGAATATAAAAAACAGATTAGATATTCTCTCTTAATTTTTAGGAACCTCCTGGCTAGATTTGATCTTTTTCATTTATTCCTTCAAATTATATATAAATAATTTGCACTTACCAGAAGGTTAAATCCATGTTTAAACTTCTGGAAACAGTCCACAAATTCATCAGGAGGTGGAGGTTTTGCCCTCAGTGTTAAAACACCCTCTATGAAACATAAGGGGAAAATGAAAACAAAGTTCCAAGAAAAAGTTTTAAATAATAAAAAAACATATTCATGTCTTCATAGTTTTATAATACCAATCATGCTACCTTTCTACTCTGTCATATCTCATAGTATCATTGTAACTAGTTAAGATGATCCAAAGTTTGAGTGGAGTCCTCTAACTTCCACATTACCAAGGACTCATTTGATTCCACATAGATGTATTGAAGCCTCTATGCACAAGTCACTGTGCTGCTCATTGCAAAGATTAAAAATGAGTAAGTTATAAACCCTGTTCTGAAGGGTCTTAAAATATAATGGGAGACATGAATCTGAACTCAGTGTTAAAACACTGTAGAAGAAACTACACCTGATTGGGAGTTGGAAATGTAGATCTAAAAAATGTTTCTGGAGGATAGCAACTTTTAAAATGAGATTTGAAAGGATTTTTTTTTTGTTTTTAATTTTTTAGGGCAATTTGTAGAAATAATCATGGTTGGATGAAAATAGCTTATGGAGAAATAATTTGCAAGTACACACAATAACAAACATTAAACCAGAGAAACATGAGAATAGACAGATACATTAGGTTAGACTGTGGATGATCTTGACCGCCAGGGTGAGGAATCTGATTAAATCAATAAAACATGGAACTAACATGCTTTATAGCAGAAGGATAAAGTGATTGACCAGAGATTTAGGAAAAGTGTTCTCACAGCATAAAAGGGCTAAAGATTGCTTTAGAAAGCTGGGTTAAGAAACTATAATCATTTGAACTGGATGCTACTTATGAAAAGGAAAAGGGGGAAAAATGGATACAAGAGACACTGAAAAAATAAACCAATGTTGGCTACAAGCTAGAGAATAAAGTCATGAAAGAATCTGTGGTTCTGAATCAGGTAGAGCAAGAGGATAATTTGTCCTTTATAAAGAATACAGAAGGAAGTGGTTGGTTGAGCACCATGAAACAATACTCAGTTTCCAAATATGTGGAGGTGAGGTATATGGCAGATATATACATCTGAAAGGCAATACTAAGTGCCAAGTGCCTATTATATTGGTAGACAAAGATCTGGAAGTCATCCATAATGGAAGGGACATTTATTTACTATTCTTTTATACATTTCAAGTTATACCACTTGCCAAAGGAAGTATAAATAATACTTTCATATTTATAATTTACATATTTTGAGGCATTTGAAATAGCCGAAATGGAGCATACTTCAAAATTGTATGTGTATGTGACTTTGAATGTGCACGTTTGGAATTTTGTGATGATAAATTCAAATCTGTTAATACTTTTAAGCATTTTAATGAGAAGTCAACTTTTATTTTAAAAATAATGAGGTTCTATATTTACAATAAAATTAATCCACATAAAAGAACAGAGCTACAGATTTCCTTACTAGACGCCAATTTTAAAATCACTATAATGAAAACTATAGATACATGGTCACTACCTGAATCACAGAGTCTGTGATTCATACAGTGCATCCTAAGATTTTTCTTCACTATAGCCAGCCTGAACCAAAATAAGCTCTTTTCTGGGCTCAACATCACTGCCTAAATCTCTGGTGCTATCCCCAAACTAGATAAGGCATCTTGGTTCACAGTCAATGAGTTTTGCTAAGCAGTTCCAAGGGCAGAAATTCTACTTAGAACTAGAGTTTTGAATGCTCTTTGGAAGATTAAGAAAACCCAACTTCTTTGTAATGTTGTGAACAACCAATAAAAAAAAAAAAAAAAAAAAAGAAAACCCAACTTACCTCCTGGTCCTTTTTTTTTACTTTTCTTAGTTTTTTTCCTTTTAGAAAGTTCAGAGTATGCTTCAGCTGCTTTTTGGAGTTTTGTGATAAAAAATTCAATGTCATCCAAAATATGATTTAAGATTTGCTGGAATTAGAAATTGCCAAATAAAATATAAAACAATGCAAAACAATTCTTGCTTTAGCTGTACAATGCTAGTCAGTGAAGAATAGAAAGTTTAAAAAAGAAAGAAAGAAAGAAAGAAAGAAAGAAAGAAAGAAAGGTAATAATAAACAATGCCTAAAGGCAGATTTTAAGTTAATCACTAATTCTAAGAAAAAGAATTGAATATACCTGTAGCTAAAGTCTGACCTCTGCATTTTTATTTAATTTAATTTTGTTGTATTTTCAATACCATCAGGAAAGCATTCACAATATCTACTCAGATTATTAATTATTTTCAATTACTCTAATTTTCTCATAGTGTTCTCCTACACAAAGTGAGGGGGGAAATTCTAAGAAATGTTTTTTAGAACAGCACTGAGCATTTTGTTTTGCTAATAAATGTCCTAATAAAGAACTGACAATAGTATTTCATGGAATTAAAGGCTTTTGGAATACTGTGATAATCTAACAAACAAATAGCTGATAGGAAAAATAACAGGCATTGTGGGCTGGTGGTGTAGATCACTGGTAGAGAACTTGCCTAGCATGCACCACATGAGGCCCAGCAAAGAAAAAATAAAGAGAAAGAAAGAAAAGAAAAGAAAGAAAATCATTAACCAAAGTTTCTACATGATAAAATAGAGATAATAATATATGTACTTTCAGGGATCACTGGATAATTAATTACTTATATATTGTATATCTATATATCTTATATATTGTAGTCATTGACTTTCTCCAGTTTATATGTTTCATACAGACTAGAATTTGGGGTTGGATAAATGCTTAACATGTAATTGTGTGATGTAAAACTTAAGTTCCAAACTTCAAATTCCTGTAAGTATTTATTTCTAAATAAACAGAAACATGTATATAGTACAAAAAGTAATTATGGTGATATTATATTCTATATCACAGGACACTGTCACTCTGCAAGTAAATTATTACAGGGAAATAAAAAGCACTACCCTTTACAATGTATTAACATTTACATATTTATAGAGGTCCCATTAAAATTTACATATTTGTCCTTTAAAATGCCACTAAACTGTTATTGTGGTATTCTAAAATGAAGTCTTAATAAACCCCAAGACATATTGAAAAGATATCTCAGGTATGTTTTATAAACTATGAGAAAAGAAAAACTGAAATATCCTTCATAGCTGATAACTGAGTCTCAATTCCTTTGTAAACTAGTTAACACCCTAGTTCTATCACAACTACTAAGTACTAGAAGAAAAGTAAAATAGCTAAAGGGAAAAAGAAAGTATTTCAAACACCATAACCACCACTGGAAAAATAAATCATAATTTCCATAAAACACCTTTATTTAAATCACCTCATCGAAGTGTATTATTTTTCCTCTTTAAAAAAAAAAAAAGTAATGGTCTAAGGTGAATGGTGTACTTACCACATCCCTGTCAATTCGGGCCGCTGTCATCTCTGGTGTTTCTTCCTGCTCGTGATACTGCCGTGGTCTCTCAACTGAAGAAAGGAGAATCACAAGTCTGTAAACTTTTACTAAGGTAATACCAATACAGCTGATAAAAACAGAATAGAAAATAATGCCAGGTGCAAAGGGACCACATCCACAGAATGCACGAATCAAATGTGCTCATGATCCAAAAGGCTTCCTTGCCACAGCTATCAGAAGCACTTGAGCAGAGGTGGAGTCCTGGCCTTCCCATCTGGATGATGTTTATTTGCCCTGTAATGCCACTCTGTTCTCCCTCCTCCCTGTCAGTAACCTATGGAATCAATCCTGACTTGGCATGCTTTAATTCCTACATGAGGAAGAAATATAAGCTAGCAATTAAGCATCTATTTCTCAAAAAGCAGCCAACTAAATTCTAACATAGCAAAGCCACTAATTTCTATGCATTCCAACACTGCAGCTACAATAAAACTTTGGGAGTTATTGTTGTAATTAAGCTTAAAACCTACAATGTTGGGCTCATTAATTTTGAGCCATATTCCCTAAGTCAGAAATACCTTCAGGAATTTGCAAATTCAAGAATAAATGTCTCAAGAGCATTTGAAATGCTAAGGCAGCTCAGTTGAAGGGAGCATGATGTTAGTCATGAGGTGGCTATCATGAGCTCCTTCCTGGTGTGAGTCAGTTAGCACTCCCACCAGACACAGATCGTTGGTACAAATATTTCATTGTAGATTGAATTTAAAAATATATGGATAGAACAAGAGCAGCAAATCACAATGAAAGGAAATATAACTCGTGATACAACATGATGACTCCTGATGTTCAATACAGAGAGCTGCTAACAAATATTGAAAACTCTGTATTTCTATGCCTCCTCTATGTTAACATTACCCATAAGTGGAATACTGGCCCCCCCAAAAAAGGAAAAACTTGCTGAGCCTTATGAAACTTAATTAGTAGCTGTAACTACTTTAAGATCATTAGCATTTATCTGTATGAAATCCTGCCAGTTAGCTGCAGCTTTACATACAGCTGCTATCTTGGCTACAGCTGCTACAAAAAGCAGGAACCCCAGGGAGGTCCCAAAATATCATCTAGAGGGCAGAAGAAGTGGGAGGTGTGGTATCTCTAGGACTCTGGCAGGTCTGAGGCACCACTGCTGCTATTCTTTACAGGTCACTTTGGGAAGTCAGGGTAGTTTTGCCTCAGGGGTTCCAAGAAGCTGCATGGACTGTGTTGGCCACAGTCTCAGAGAGACCAGAAAGATTCTCCTCTGCTGGGAGTTCGGGGGTTCTAACTAAAACTGGCCTGGATCCAGACAGAATCACGTGCACTAAGAGTCATGTTCTGCTTGGCCTGGAAGTTCTGAAAACCTTGCCTCTCTGAAATTTTAACAGATGACACTGTAGAGAATACTTCAGAAAAAATATAATGAGAAGTTGGGGGTGGGGTGGAAATAGGAAAGACTGTAGAATGAATCAGACATAACTTTCCTATGTGGATAATGAATATACAACTAGTGTAACTCCACATTATGTGCGACCACAAAAAGGAGAAGTTATACTCCATGTATGTATTATATGTCAAAATACATTTTACTGTCACGTATAACTAAAAAGAGCCAATAAATAATTAAAAATAAATGTAATAAGAGCTTAGAAACACCTAAATTACATTTAGATTGGACATATGTTCTTACAAGTTTGCTCAGAATGTCTGTAAACTTAGGTTTACATGTAAACTTCTAAAAATACTTTGGAGAATACAAGAAGCTTAATAAAATAGCAAATAATTCAGAAAAAATAATCTATACAATTTGGCAAAATGAGAAGAGAAAATTACATTTACAATTCTGTTACGTAATGGTTAGGTATTATTTTCTTTCCTACTCACAGCAACCCATGAATTATCATCCCCATTTTAAGAATAAGGCTACAGCACAGAGAAAAAAAACATTCCACAGTCGCAGGCAGGCAGATCCGGGTCTCACTTCAGAACCCAACTTCTGACCCAGCAGATTCCAAGTAGAATTCAATGTCATGTTGGCAACAGAGTTACATTATTTAACTACACTACTAGTTATCCTGTCTGAATAAGAATTTACCCAATAAAGGATGAGTGATTGAAGGAGACCCACTGATAGGAGGCAAAAGAGTAAGGTCCTTTGCATCAAATTCAAAATTGCTACATTACAATTTATTCCTCTTTAATAAGGTGTTTTGCAATCATAAAATTCAGATTCTTATAAAATATTGTGACATAAAAAGTATCACTAAGTTCTATGCTCTAGTTGTTTTTGTTTTTTACAAACAATGCCAAATGGATATATACATAGACCTCCATCTGACAAGATAGGCCCAAGGATGAAGCCTTTGCCCCTTCTCCATGTTCCTCCCAACAGTCACACCAAATCTGTCCAGAGAGGGACAGAGCTAAGATCATAACAAACACAAAGAATCTGTACAATAGTCATAAGAAGAAGAAATTGGATGGTCTTTTGTTTGACATATATTTTATTTCCATTATTTTAATGGTTAATCAAGTAAAACTTTCTCTCTTTGTATGAAAAAAAAGACTTGATCCTAACATCATATTTATTAAATGATTGATGTGAATGCTCATAGATAATAATTTTAACAATAGTCAATGATTTTCCTTTTCTAAGACTTAACTTGTTTAAAATACTAACTTGAACTTCAGTTCAAAAATCAAAATTTGAAAGCAAGTACTACACTGAAATCCAAAATAAGTGCTCAATGAGACTTAATTCTAGAGTTACTCACAGTCCCCTTGGTCAGCTGCCCATGCCGACCAGGCTGCGACTCGACTTCTAACATCCACCTGGGTGACAGTCCCTGGCGGCACAGGTGCAGGAGCTCTAGGTGGAGGTGGTATGCCAGGATCTGCTTTGGAAATCATCCTAAAAAAGAAAAAATTGCCTTCTCACCCTATTTCTATAATGGGTCAATTCTCTCCATTAGTGTTAGTTTTTTACCTTCAAATAGAACTGTGCCAAGAGGCAATGAGGACTTCCTAACCACTTCACACTGGATCTATTTATCAATATGAATGAGATAGAAAAAATACAGAAAAATTAAAATTCAGCTGAAAATGAGGCTGAATTTCCTTTTCCCCTGGGTCTCATGGGATTTGGAAGGCTAGGACCAATGACATGTCCAGTTTGTATGGCCTGAGGCTATCTTTTCTGAAAACACCACTCATCTGTCCTGACTCTCATGACTCCCACACAAGTAGGAGAAGCATGTCAGAGGAGGGCCAGACACAGGGAGAGAAAGGCAGGAGCAGACACATGCTGACAGCCTGAGAGAGCAAAGGAGTAGGACCGCAGGCTGTCATCTGTAAGGGAGAACAGGGAACCTCCACTGAAAATGAGTCCTAGAAACCTTTAGGAGAGGGGAAAAAAAAAAGCCAATTCTACTCCTTCATACATTTTAATGCTTTTACCTCAGGGCCTCGGGGCGTCTCTTCTGTTTTCCCCCTTTGCTGTCACTGATTGCACTTTCAATATCTTCACTTATCAGATTCGCCTGCAAAGAGAGACCAGTCATCTGGAAGGCTGTAGATTTTTCTTAGATTTCATATGTAGATTAAAACAGAATACACGATCACATCCATTGTCTGAATCGGTATGTGTCTTGATGCTACAGTTTGGATCTTGACTGTCCCCCAAAAACCCGGAATTACACGCTTGGTCCCTGACAGTGGAGCTGCAGGAGGTGATGGGTCCTTGAGGAGGTGGGGCCTACTGGAAAAACAGCAGGTCTCTGGAGATACTGGAACCACAAGCCTTTTCTTTCTCACTGTTTTTGCTTCCTGGCTGCCATAAGAAGAGCAGCTCCTCTACCACAAACACCCTGCCATGAGATACTGTGCTACCATAGACCGAAAAGCAAGTGGTTAGGCAACTATAGACTGAAACCTCTAAAACTGTGACCTACAATAAACCTTTCCTCTTTATAAGTTGATTATCTCAGGTATTTTGTCATAGTGGCTAGCTGATTCACATATCACTGTGCTCATGGAATGAAACTCCACACTAGGTTGTACCTTTTCTGACAACCAGTCTTATTTTGTCATTTCAGGTAAAAGTTAACTTTCTGCAATCTTTCTAATATCTTTCCAGAAAGATTAATCAGTAAATACATTTTCTTAGAAACCAATGTGAGATAAGCAGCTAAAAAATTTATTTAATCTGGTTTTGAAGTTTATTTATAGCCAGTGATTATTACTGTATAAAAGATTACTGCTAATGTATTCATCTCCTATTTTAATGCCTGCTTGTTCTTCATAATTATGTATGTTTTTCTTAAATATGTATATTGCATATTATTTTAGAGTAAGCACTGATAATCATAAAATTTTAGCACTAAACAGACACTTAAGATCATCTAATCTGTTCTACTTCTTTTCTAGTTAATGATATAGGAACACTTACATGGTATGCCTGTCCAAGGTCATACCATTAGTGGAATGAAAATACAGTGCTTCCCAGGGTAGTGTCACATCTGCAACAACGTCCAATTCCAATAAATTATTATAAACATGTCAAAGGTGGCTACTGTGCAGGACAGAAAAACTGATAATGCCCAGAAATGCTGACCTTCTACAGGAAGACTATTATATTGCTAAGAAAAAATTTACCACTATGATGGACAGGACCACTATATGAAGTCCCATAATAAACATTAAAATTCAAGGCAAAAATCATACTGCAATATGATCCACATAAAATAAACTGCATCTTATTTCCATTTATAAATATTGTGGGTGTGGGTGTATACACACATATATTTATTATTTATTTATTTTGAAATTAGTCAAAAGAAAAACATGTCTCACACAGGAAGAATAGCACCAATGAATGTTTAGTCACTTAGTGGTATGTGAACTTTATTTAGGATAAAACAGTATTTGGTAAATCCTGTTTGAACCCATTGTATATCATATATATGATAAAATAGTATTTGGTATATCCTGTTTGAACCCATCCCATATCAAAGAAGGAAAGCCCTTTATTCTCAAACTGAAATCCAGAAATTTCCTCAGTAGAGTATATCTCAGCCCCCAAGGAGAGCACAGATGCAAACAATAAATCTGAAGTGCTTTTTCACTTAAAACCATTGAATTAATAAAACAGACACTAGTATTGCTGTATGTATATATGTGTCTGTATAACCAATGTGATTCTGCAACCTGTACACTCAGAGAAATGAGAAATTGTACCCCACTTGATTCAAATGTATGATATGTCAAGATCATTGTATTGTTATGTACAACTAATAAAAAAAGTTCACTACATTTTCAGAGCAAAATATTCATTCTAACATGTATTGATTTAAAAACATCTAACCTTACAAAGTTCTTTTTTTGATGTTTATTCAACAAGTATTTATTTAGCACCTGCTATTATATATGTGTTTGTCAAATAAAAATAATAAATAAAATCACATTTCTATATCCCAGGATATGAACAAAACAGACAAATGTCCTGTCTACATTGGGCTCTTACACAAAATAAATGAATAACTAAAAAGTAAATGTAGAATATAAAAAGCAGATGATAATAATGCTGTGGAGTAAAATAAAGCAAGGTAGGGGACAGAGAATGGCATGATTCTCCTGCTGCACAGAGCAGTCAACATTCCTGGAAGAAGAATCAAGAGAAAGGCCCCTGAGACGGGTCAGTGTGTGGTCAAACCTAGCAAGACTGGCGGGAGATACAGAGGTCAGAAGAGCAGGCTGCTTGAGAGCTAGGGACCCAAATGGTCCACAGGAAGGTAACATTAAAAGACTATAACCTTACAAAATATATTCTTAAAATAAATATATTCTTAATATAATTTGTGAATTTTGAAATGCACCACAGTATATACAAATCTAATGAACATAAAATATTCAAATTAACTAAATGACACAGTTCCTTTCAAATAAGATTTTCAGTCAATCATCTGTGACATAAACTGAAATTAGAAAAAATTGTAAAGTATACTGTTTGTACTTAGTCTTAATTTAGCAATAGCATTTTAATGTCAAAGAAACACAGAAAATATCAAGTGTTTATGCTAGTCTTCCAGATCTTTTTATAAAAGTTACAAGTATATTTTATAATCAAAATAAATCCCTGCCTTAACAAAGTACCAATCAACACAAACTTATTTCCCTTTTAGAGAAATCAACTAAATAAAGACAGTCAAGGTTGAAGATAACTTCTAAGGTCTAATAAAGAATCACAAATTATATTCATTCAAAAATTACAGTATAAAAACAATTACAGCATAAAATTTCAGGAGATAGCCTATTATTACTGGCAACTATGCTAACAAGTCACTTAGGGATTACCGATCTGAGCAATTATTCAAGTCACATAATTAAATGGTGAACTTTAAATCAATATCATGAAAAATGTCTCAGTGCTTCCCTATAATAATCCAGGCTATGTGATTAGTGCAGAATAAAATGGGAGAGACACATGATTATTTATTGTCTATGAAGCATGGTTCTTGCAGATCTAATTTTTAATTTTAAATGCAAGGTTTTTGATGAGAATTTAATATAATATCTATGCTTTTTAATCAAAATAAAAAGAATCATCTGATTTTTGACATTAACTTCTTCATTTACTTGGCATGGAAACTTTAAGAAAGCTACTAATGTATTTGTTTTCCTTACAAAATTCTCAGACACTAAAATTCTAGTACCTACAATCTGTATGATTGAAACAGGTAGTTCAAAAGCTGCCAGAACCCACTACTTGAAAGGGAAAAAAAATTCATCATTCTTTTACCTTAATCTCATCACACTGAAAAAGATGAAGATCTGGCTTGTTCTGGGTTGGTTCCTTGCATACAAGGGCAAGAATCGAATCATAGTTGCATGAATGCATGACAGCTTGGCAGTGTTGGATGGTGTTCAAAGGAAAATTCTCCAATTCATTCTAAAATACAGTAAACATTTTAGTTTTTCAAACTTCCACCCATTTTCAAATAATCTGATGTGACAGCATACATTAATATTTGTGGCACTTTCTTGAAAACAAAATTATATAAATTTCACAAACTTGCCTTTGATTCTAAATCAATCAGGCTCACAGCTCGGTCATCCACCTGAAGGATCATATCTTGAGTCCATACTTTGCCCTTAGCGTCAAGCAATTTCAGCTTCCTTATTCCATCATCTACGGTTATCATAGCATCTTTCCGATCCAGAATAAAGGTAGTCAGGTGCTTATGATTGAAAAAAAAAAAGGTTAAATATTTATAATACATACACACAAACTCTTAATGTTATATTTTTAAAGAAAAGTCGATTTAAGGTAATTGAGGTCAGGTAGCAGAGAAGGATAAACACAAAGCACTTGATAACTTCAAGGTTATCTCAGAGAATGAAGTCAAGTGGGTTTTCATTGAATATAGAAAATGATGTCTTGATTTATAAGATAGCTAAAACCGTTTGATACTGAGCAATGCTTAACTACAATAACATGATATAGAAACCAGTTCTTGCCAGGTACAGTGGCACATGCCTGTAATCCCCAGTGGCTCTGGAGGCTGAGGCAGGAGGATCCAGAGTTCAAAGCCAGCCTCAGCAAAGGCAAGGCACTAAGGAACTCAGTGAGATCCTGTCTCTAAATAAAATACAAAATAGGGTTGGGGGTGTGGCTCAGTGGTTCAATGCCTTGGAATTCAATTCCTAGTACTCAAAAAAAAAAATACTTTGAAGTTTAAATAGCATTCTCTTAAATAAATGTTCCCAGTTTTGCTCTATTATAGTTCTTTAAATGCCACACAATAGCAGACAATTTATTTTGGCAAGTACAATACTCTGGACACTGATACCTCAGAGAAGCAAAGCAATTCTACTCTAACAACTGTCAAGCTTTTCATTCCACTGAAACCACTTTCTGAAACAAAATGGTTTAAATTTAATTAAGTATGCTTCAGAAAAGTAGAAAATGAAAATAAGAGCAATATAAAAATCGATCCTTGCTTAAATATTTCCCATGATAAGTAGGGGTCACCTGGATTCCAATTAAAAGCAAATATCTTAAAAGATAACAAGGGGGAAAAAAACTAAAAAGAAACCATTGTTTAAATAGAACCAATAAAGATCTTAGTTAAAACTAAAAATAAAACCAAAATGCTAACTGTATCAAATTTCAAGAAGATTCTAGGGTACAAAATAGAAGAAGCCTTTGTCTTATTATAGGGCCTGGAAACCATAAGAATGTATTTGTTTTGATCAATAACTATTTGTTAAGATTTTATTGTTATGAAAAGGGAACACAGACCAGCAAAAAGACATTTATATGTAACATGTATTTGATGAAAATGTACAGGAAAAATCTACATGACTTAAAATACATTGTGTGAATGAAATAAAACAGAATCCTGATTTTACTTCTAATTTTACTTCTAGTATCCTTCAAGAGTCACTGTAAATATTAGCAAACACCAAAGCATCTTACTTCAACTCGGTACTGGGATATATCTGACACACTGCTGACACTGTCTCTTGCATAATTCTTCCTTTGTTCTGAAAAATAAATTTTAAAAGCCATTATTTACCCACTAATAGGCTGAAGTTCATGTATTGGTATCATATGACATCTCTAAAATTAGTCTATCTCTCATATAAATACAGTAGTTGACAAGTCACCATTGTGTGGTAATATGAAAACACTCACTGTTCAGAGTAAATCCAAAAGCCACAAAAAAGCATAAATGATAGCAAGAATTCTTTAACCCAATAAAAATTTTCATAATTCCAAACATTAACAATATTATAATTTTCTAAGGAAAAAAATGTTATTCCATCCAAAGGTTTTATTAATGAGGGACCTACCGTTTGGCAAAAAAAAAGATAAAAACTATTTTGTAAATTTCATCTGTTGATGTAGGAAGATCAAAACACAATTACAAAAGTTTGTCATAGATACTGTATTATATGAGTTAGACTAAATTATTAAGATAATAGGCACTACATGGAACATCTCCTTTTACAACATCCAAACTGGACAATGTTAAAGAAGATTCAAAACGTGAGTCAATCACACCCACTGCCATTAAACATTAATAATTTCCACATCAATAGAACACAAAATGTGATACTCAGGATTGTGGAAACAGCAGTTAGGAAAAAGGAGATTTAGGTAGAGAGTTACTGCATCAAACTACTTAAAAAGCAAAATAAATCTTTAATTTTGTTTTCTAAAATGCTGCAAAACCAAAAAATAAAATTAAAATATAAAGTACTCATTGGCTGTGTTTGTCATTTGTCACTATCTTATCATGCAAGTTCAAAGCTGTACTATGCCTTGTAAAGAGGAATGCTAAGATGAAAAGGAACTGTAAAAGAAAATCAGAAGATTTTTAAATTCTAATTCTAGTTTTGGCTCTTTCACTAAGTAGGAAATTAAATTTGGGCAAAATACTTAATGGTCTGGGCCTCAGCAGCCTTAGTGGAAAATAAAAAGATTAAGCAAGATAAAAAAGACCCTTAAAGCCTTCAAATTCCAACATACATATACTGTGTGTGTATGTGTAACTCACCTTTCCTAGCAACCAATATCTTCTAAATACAAATATGTGTCTTTCAGTTAATATAGAAACATGCAGATATGTCTATGGAGAAGTTGAAAATTTCTGCTCAACATTAAAGGAAAAGAAAGTACAAAAATATAATGAATGCAGATTCAAAATGTTAACACAGAATTCTTTCAAAAACTTGATCAATATTTGTTTCTTAACACATGAAAGTAATCATATTACTTTATTTTTAGTTTTTAAATGTAAGCAAAAATCTCCATATTCCTTATATTGATTTTACTCTGATATTATTTCAATATACTTCATTTTTGATTTTGCAGCATAAAAATTGCTTAATAAAAACAGACACACTTAAAAATTCAGCCTCTGCTACCTTTCTTTTTCTGTTTGGATGACGACCTGAAGAAGTATGATCCATCTGGTCCTACCAAAACAATGTGGTCAAAAAGAAAGACCTGGTTTCACCTTGAATTTGCTATTCTAATATAACAAAACATAAACATTCACTTACATTACTGTCTTTACAACCAGAAATATAAAAAATTTGTGCTCTATATGTGTAATATGAATTGTAATGCTGTCATACATAAAGAAAAATTAATAAAAAAAGAAAGAAAAAAAGTAAACAGCCACAACTTTTCTGATTATTAGTGGAGGATTAGTAAACATAAGATTTTAACACATGGAGAGTTATTCTTGGGAAGACCATCATGATTTCTGAAAGACAATATACAATTCAGGGATACATCTGACAAAAGCACTTCTAGGAATAATCAGTATTCAAAAGCACCGGTTCATCATATTCTTATTCAAGTCTCCATGACAGACTCAGACCATGAGTGTGGTTCTGCTTCCTTCAGTTTGACTGAGGACAGCAGAAAAATGGCGGTGGCTGCCATGGCATCCAGTTATGATATGGTGGCTCCAGAAGTTCGAATGTTGACTGGGTCTTTTAGATAGTGAATGGCAAACATAGCTGAAGACCCAAATAGCTGAATATCCGAAATACTGAATATTCACACTTGGATTTTCTCATACAAAGTAGTAAGAATTCATCCCCTCAGATTTCCTAATACATTTTCTCACCCCACAGAAACATAATTTACAGAAACCAAAAGACGATTTGATAGAATTTGTAAATAGTATGATATCGACTGATCACTCTGATTGCCCAGAGGGTAAGTGTAATTTCTAATATTCCAAAGACCCATTTTAGGGCTTCCCACTTTGCTTGCTCTCCCATATTATATAATAAATAAGTAGCATGTTATAGGAAATTAGCTTTTAAAGATCCTAAAAATGTATAAATGCCATAAAACGAATTTACAAATAAACTAGTAGTTCTGATAAGCCAATGAATAAATAAAGGCTAATGTTAACATTTTAATAGGCCATTTTGAAAAAAGTTCCCTAAAAGGCAATTGCAGTATATTTCCTTTTTATGAGAATCATATGTACTTACTAGTTGCAGAGAGTAATTATGCTCCTAAGCTGAAAAATCTCACCCAAGCCTTAAAACAGTATAAAAAGCCTAAATGAAGTCTTTCAGTGACACTCAAGATAAAGCCTCTAATGAAGCTCACCATTCTCTAACAATGGTTCTCATTCTTGGCTACCCATGAAAATGAACTTTGAAAAGCACTTTGTGAGTCCCACCCTGGGCACTCATTTGTAGAGGCTCCCCCATGTGAATCTAAGGTGCATCCATGGTTGAAAACCACTACTCCAACAATTTGTATAAATGCCAATTCATGTACTATATGCTAACTCTTTTAAGCAGAAAAATTTCCTATCCAAATCAAAACTGTAAGTTATGATAAAATGGGCATGTCAAATAATAAATGAATAAATCTCGTAGTAGAGTTTTGAGTTTGTTGCATTAAAAGCTTCTCAGCTCTCAATGTAAGAGTAACAAGTCAGTATCTCCCCACCTTTCCCTCTTATGTCTCTCTTTCTTTAACAGAGCTTGAAACAAACTTTATTTGCTTATAGTAACCCTGGTTTTATTTCATTGCTTTTTCTATCAACTTTATATCACAGGCCAGAATATGCAAACCCATCTCAACAAATTAAGATGTATTTGGTAACCAAGCATAACAATTCTTTACATGTCATCTTAGCATTATTGAGTTGTTATGCTATTACACAAGCTGCCGGCCAATACTCAGATCAGAATTATTATATTTAGCTTCATTTAACTCTCCAATTAGTACAACTGCAACTCTAACAAGTATGCAGAACTCAATATTTATACTCAACTTTGTTTTACTGCATTAATTGTGCATAACAACATTTGAAACATTTGAAACAGTGGATAGTCAAAGATACAGTTAATATTTAGAAAATATTTATTTTTTTAAAAACCATGATATTGCTTAGAAACCAAGGTTTTGACCATTAAAAAGAAAAATGTAACTTGAAAGCAGCTGCTGAGTATTTCTTGCTCTAAATAAAAGCAATGGACTGTAGCTCATATCACTTTTTACACAGAAAAAGCTTCAGCCATAGTGAAGGATAATTCCTTTCCCAATAGTTCAGTGTACAGTGTGTAATTTCCATGGAGGTGAGGCACTTGGTGGGAACAGTAAGAAGCAATGAGCAATAATTAGGAACTTTCACCATCAGGCAACTACAATCACAGTTTGACAAATCAGTATCTGAAGCAAGAGACTACTTTAGGAAATAAATAAGCTAATTTCCACAAACCTACATTATTTAAGAATTAACTTTACTGGCCTGTTCAACAAATCATTAGAATGGCTTGCATCACGAGGAGAAAAATCAGCTTTACATTTTTCAGATCGTTTGGGAAAATTGCCAAACTGTCTTTTTGAGTCACCTGCTCTGGCACACTCTACTAAGCTGTGTTTTGACTCTAATAATGCCCGATTTCATTATGCTGTGTAATTGTGAGTCATTTACTTCTTAAGAATTAAAAAATAAATAAAAAACCTTCTTTTGCTGTTTCGAAAAAGTCTTAAATGTTTTCTGTTAGTAAAATACACACTAAAGACGATGGGGAAAGAAGAAATGGGTTTTAACTTTTAAGTGGCCACTAGAACATGTAAGAGGTCGTTTTGGTTTCCATTATTATAATTAGAGAGACAAGCTTCAAAACAAGATCAGGAGAGACTGGAACAGAAAAAGAAAAGAAGATAGGTACAAAAAGAAAAATATGTGAGACAGATATTTGCTAAGAAAAGTGGCACATTCAGTAACACTGCCATGAGAAAGTGATCAAGCACTGTGGAGAAATTCAGGAAAGTCTACAATAAATTCATTTACACAGAAATTATGTGATTCATGGTTAGAGGTTTCCTGCACTCAATTCTTACCAGCCAGGAAAAACACAAATTTATTTTTTCACTTGTTATATCACAAAATTTTTAACTCACAGCTAAAATGAGACTTGAGAGAATGTGCGTCTGACATATTTATCCAATATTATTAGGACTTCTGATAAACAGGAATCTCAGAGTGACTGTAAATGTTGGCAATGAAATGACAATAAACTATTACTGACTGGTAATTCCTTGAAACTTGAGTTCTGGAGATTAGATGGCTTTAAACAGCTGATTATTTATAGTAAATAGCTGTGGTACGCCACCCATGATACTACTTAAGTAGTCTTTTACTTGGTACTGAGCCATGGGGACTTAGATCTCCCCTTGAGAATGATCCCTGGCATTTCTATGTGTAGACTGCCCAAGGCATGAGATCTTTGCACTCACTCTACCAATGAGATAGCTCTCAAAGCTCCGGATTTGGGCATTACCCATTTGGCTTGGACAGCCCACTACCTACCTTATTTGGCAAAAGAACATTCCATCAAAATCCTTTTGAAGCCCCCTGTATAAATAAAGAAAATGTGGGTTCTTGCTCTCTATCCTTTGAGTGTGGAAGCAGGGCCCCTAAGGTTACAGAGCCATCCCACCCCCATATTTCAAAATTATTTCTGTGTCATATGATTTTTCACTGTATTTCTCAGCCAGCATATTTCACATAAGGGAAACCCAAAATTCATAGCCTGCAGGGGACTCAGGACAAAAGCATAAGAATCAAGAAATGGCTACATTTCAAATTTTGCAATATCTAATTTAAAGGGAAGTTATTTTTCTAAGAAGTTTAGCTCTTAAGAACAGCAGAAAACCCATACTTAAATAAGCCCTCTTTGCCTGGGGATATAGCTCAGCTGGTACAGTGTTTGCCTCACTTACACAAGGCCCTGGATTCAATCCCCAGCAAACCCCCGCCCCACAAAAAGTCCACTGGAGATGCTGCAACATATAAACATAATGAAAAAGCATCTCAATTCCCACTCAGAACCTATTTACTAACCATATTTTCTACCTAGTTTCCCAGGCCACAGACATCAGAAGCAATGCCATAAGAAGGCATGTTGATAACAGGAACAAGTCACAGGCTTGGGATTCAGCAACATGGGAAAAGCAGGCCCAAATATTCAAAAAGAGAAAATAAATGAATGATTTGGAGCAAAGGTAAGAAATGGAGACTCTGGTAACATCACAGAGACAAGCAATGGCCATTCAAGTGAACTTCCAAATCACCAAGGAGCAAAGATGCCACATATCTGGAGGGAAGGGAGTATTTAATACACTTTACAAACATTTTCCTTAAGGAAAAAAAAAACTGACAAATAGGTTAACTGGAAAAAAATATGTGAAATCTCTAATTCCCTAATACCAGTGGCTAAATGAAATGTTACTGTCATGAAATCAGTGAAGGAGAAAAACATGGATATTACTTTTGGTAAGCAAGAGTTACACTTTGTCAGGGATGTAAATGATGCACAGCCTTTTACATGTTGGCGTGGAATTTTTCTAGTATCATAATGAAGAAATGGCAAAGAGAGATATTAAAACTGCAGCATATGTTAACTGTTTTCCTAGAACAATCAACACATACCAATAAAGATACGTATAGTTACATAAAACACAATACATTTTAGGGGATTTATGTAAAAATTTCTGTAGAGTGCTATCAAGAGTAGTGTCTGAAACACAAGCTTGAAAATACTTGCTACAATGTTATTATCATTACTACTTCACAGATGAAGAAACTGGAAGTAATAGGTTAAATAATTTGCTCAAAACAGTAGTCAACTGGTAGAAGTGAGATCCCCTGGCTTTCTAACCCAGTCTGCCTTTCTGAGCACATTTATCAGGAGCCATCTGAGTGACATTGTGTGTCAGTTCTGAAATGTGCTCTCATGAGAAAGACAAGATGGAAAAAGAAAGCAAGGAAGAAAAGAAACCTCTGATACAGTATCTAGCCTGTGGTCAGTGTGTGAGAAACAGTGTCTATCACTGTGAAAACTCATATTCCAGTGCACTAAACAGTACTCTCATGCTCCACAAAAGTTCATGCAATGTAAGGATACTGTATTAATTACAAGAGTAATTAATCCTGGGAAGATTATTCAATTATTTTTATAATTGTATAAGGAGAAATTTTTTTAAATTCATACACTTCAAGGAAATAAACTATATTATAAATCACCAAATTTTCGAATTACAAAGGTTAAAAGCATGTAGATTGGGAGGCTAAACACTCCCAAAGATAACTAAAAAGATTTTAATAAGAATTTGTTTATTGCAAAGATTTGTTCAAAACAAGAATATCTTTCTCCATGTCATTCTCTAGCTATTCTTTACACTGACATTTACTGAGAATTTATAATCTCTAAGAGGGAAAGCATTGTGTGCATGCATGTATGCATATGTGTATGTATGTGTGTGTGTGTGTGTGTGTGTGTGTGTACACTATGTGTTCAGAGGAAGTAGTGATTATTAGACACAAATAAGAATGAAAAAAATATGTGCAACTTCAGGAATTTAAGCCTGTCTTATTCCAGGCCCCCTACATGGCTAAGTCATCATTCTTCCTCATAATGCCTCCTGCATTTGCCCTTTTTTATCCTAGGCCATATTCTCTGAATTACCTTCATCCTGTTCATTTTCATCACACTGCACAGAATTGTCATGCTTTCTCATAGTGAAGTTTTTTAAAGTTATGTGATCTGACAAATCATCTTCAATTTGCTTTATATGTAAAAGGATGGGAAATAAAATTTACTGTTTAACAGTTAAAGACTTTCAATTCTTGGATCTAAGATTTTATAAAGCTGTCCTAACACAAAATAAACATTAAAATTTACAGGTGAGTCCTACTTTTTATCATTATTCCTTTCTTCGTACTCCAAAAACAGACTTTTGGATCTGTGGTAACATGTGAGAGGATTGAATACTTTTCCTATTTAAAAAAAAAAAAAAGTCTTAGGGTGGTTATTAGATGACTAATTTATCTATATTACTTAAATCTGATTCACCTGTTCTGATTCATACTTATCAAATCTATTCTCAATTTTGTTAACAGAATGACCCAAGACAAATTTCCCTTATTATCCTCTGATAAAAACAAATCAAAGTCTGCTCAATATTTACAAATAGTGTGCAAATTCTTTGGTAGAATTCTTCCTAATATGATCTGTTTGCATTTTTCCAGTTTTATTATTACCCCATGCACTCACTACCCGATGCTCTCCAAGTAGCACCAAACTGCTGTGGCTCATTAATTCTTGATATTCACTCTACAAGTAGTTCCTGAGCATAAATCATACATTAGACTCTGTGCTAACAAGCATGGGGTATCCTCAAGTGAAGCAGACAAGTAGGGGCCATCTTCATAGAGCTAAGAGTATAGTGCAGAAAAGTTTCATGCAGTAGTCTACAGCATCCTCTTGCCCACTAAATGCTGACCACTCAGAGATCAGCTCAAGGCTCCTGAGAGATCCCTGCTCACCATTCCCCATTTAGAAGAATACGGGACATACAGCTATGAAAACACATTTAACCCTTTATTATAAAAATGAATTTATCAGTCTATCTCACCAAAATGGCAAATAAGCAATGACAATATCCTATTCATCTTTGAAATAAAGATAATGAAAATAGACTATGACGATGGTAGCCTAGCACACTGACAACACTTAATAAATATGTCTAGAAAGAAACGAGGAAAGGAATTATTTTATTCTCTCAAAATTTTTTTTTTCATTTTTAGTTTTCCTCAAGTCCCTCTCTAGACTTCACACCCCTTAAAGCCGAGGATCAGATATTATTATCCAGTTCTGAAAACATATTGACTATGAAATTTGCTGAATAAATTCTCTAGATCTACAAAGCACAACCATTTATGTCATGTTAAGACAGTCAGTGTGACACTTAAGAAAATGGAAATCAATACCAATCAGACTGACAGGGTCATTTTTTTTAAAGTATACATATATAGAATTAAATCCATTCCATGAATATATGGTTTGAGTTGTAAAGCCAATTTACTAAAAATATAGGCAGAAATGAATCATGAGACTTCAGAATTGTTCATTCAAACCATAGACACAAAATTGTAAATCTGGATGATATAAAAAGAATTCCAAAACAGAAAATGCTGTTGGTTCTCATCATACATAATAACAATGACAGTATTGACAATAGCAAATATATAACACATTCTCTGCTTGCCAGGCACTGTTCTAAGCATTTTACATTTACTAACTTGCTTAATCCTCTTATCAATGCTACCACATATCACCACTACACAAATAAAGTTAGGTACAGACAGGTAAAGTAATTTGCCTAAGGTCACTGGTGAATGGTAGAACTGGATTTGAACCTAGGAAGTATGATTCCAGAGTCTCTGCTCTTAACCATAATACTATCCTGATTCTTTACTGTTATACATTAATAAAAGGTCATACAGATCCTACACAATTAAATGCACTTCAAGATGTGCATTTTTTTCTTCTTTCTTCTTTTCACCTTTTTTTTATACTTAAAGTTTAGAAAATATATGTATATGTAAGACAAACTAGAGAGGCAGGCCACCAGAAATTATAGACTGGGAAAGAAAGTTCGACTATTTTGCAGTGCAGAAAGAAATAAAAGGATTGCTAATCATACTAACCTACTCCTCAAAAAGTTCAAGAGCTATATGAAAAAGCCGTCACCTGTCAGCTCACAATCACAACTGGCTCCATCACAAAGATCAACAAACATTTTACAAGTAACAAGTGGGAATGCCCACTTCAGGCACTGATGCCATGTGAAAGACTCTGAAAGTGCTGCAATACATTCAATTTATAGTTCTAAATCTTATGACAGCAAGCACAGTTTATAACTTCAGCAGCTTTTGTAAAAACTCTTCTTTAAAATAATTCTTATGTAGCCATCAATATTTCATTTCAAATAATACAAACAGGGTATGGATTCAATCTATGACTTAGATATTTTAAATTTATAAAGAGTGGTTAGAAGCAAAATTATATCCCCATTGAATAAACAAACATACCATATAGAGCCTTTGCACTTGTTTTTGAACTGTGATCTCTGTCCATTTGGGAAAAGGGGGGTGATGATCCATAGCCACTGTAATAAAAAAAATGGTCACTGTGTTGGGTTAAAGTCCAAAGTAGGTCATAAAAATACAGAAATAGAAAATAAAAATTCCAATGTGCCATTATCACCATGTGTTTAAAAAAGGCATACTATACCTATACTGTTTGCCAACACAGGCAAGATCCTGCTCTGGTAAGTGTTGAATAAGTACAATACAAACCACATGACCCCAATGAGGACTGAAGTGGGTGCAAGTCCCAGCCTCCTCTCAAGTGTCAAGTCAAACTGTAGCCTGGAGATTCTCCAAGGTTGGGACTATCTTGGAAGAGCATAAATTTGCCATATTTAATCAAGTTCTGAGTGGTAGTACAGTTATAACAAGTTCCCAGAGACTTAAACTATAATGAAATAGATGCTATTCTCAAATACTCAAAACATAATTAACCTACAAATAACCCTTTATCACTAAATTTCACCTGCTCAACCCTATATCTGGCCTCATTACCAATATGTTATATGAAGTAAATACTGATTTATTAGTATTTTATTCATTTACTCAGTAAAAAATTTATTAAGCTCTACAATCTAGAAGAGTAGGGAGAATGGGAGGGTACTGCCAATAATACAAGCAAAAATAGTTGCAAAAGAACAATACATCAGGGTGAAACTATAACTCGTAAGATCAAGGAAAAGATTAACTTTATCAGGATATCCAAAAAGTTGACATTTAAGCAGAATCTAAAAGAATGAAAAGAAGCTCCAAGGGTAGGGAGAGAGTAACATTGCAAAGAGAGGCTCATGGAGCTGAATCAAGAAACAGCTTGGCATATATGGGGAGTGGGATTTAATGTGATGTGCCTGGAAGGATGAGTGGTTGGAGAAGTGAGCCAGATTGATGGCTTTTTACATCATGCTAAAGAATTAAATTGTTATTCCCTAGATATGGTAAATATTATCTATCCTGAAGAATGACATGTGAAATATGTCTCACAATGGCCAGTATCAAATAACAAAACTATGCACAATGTAGCCACTCAAGCCAGGGTGGTGATTTCAAATTATACCTGGAGCCACTGGGATTATTTCCTCTGTTTTATTTTGTTTTGTTTTACACAATGGTAAATATCTTGCCAGCATGGATTAAACAAGATGTAATCCTCCTCAAATGCCAATATTTTACAAATAATGTTAAAAAAATGCTCCAAAGATTTTTGAAGCTCTAAACTAGAGTCTATAAATACAATAATATATAAAATACTAGACTGAAACACCTTCCGACCATCATTGAGGCTGATATTAACTGTTTTATTCACAACAGACAAAATAAAATTTTAATGATAACATTTGTTAATAATAAAAGGATAGCATATGTCAATGAGGAATGAGCTGCATTAAAAATGCAACTAATCCTTTCATTAAAAATACAAAAAAAATCGAAACCATAAAATCAAATTCCCCCCAAAACAAATTAAAAATAGACTTTTCAACTTACTTCATTTGAGATGGGTACATTCCAAAACCACTGGGATGATTAGAAATATGACCATTCATGGTGGCTCTCACTTCCGTGTGCTTTAAAAAAAAAAAAAAAAAAAAAAAAAGCACACATAAATTAGAAGCAATAAAAGTTGTCAGTACATTTCAGTTTTCAAAAGTTACTCATTCAACAAATATGTGTTACTGCCAGGAACGATGCTAGAAATGCAGACATAAAGATCTCCACCCTTAAGGAACTCAGGTTCCAGAGGAATAGATGGACATAAACTAAGATGCAACTGTCATTTAATACTGATGTACTAACATTATCAACAAATTTAAGCAGGGAAAAGAAAAATCTAAAATATAGTCCTGAGTCTTCTAAGTACATAGGCATAACGCTATATTCTGCCCAAACAATAAATTCTCAACTTTGTAAGATGTTATTTTATTACTTCATTGTAACGATGATATAGACTCATTAAACTAAAAAAACTTGCAAAATATAGAAAAAAACAAATGGAAAAATATCATGCAGAAAGATAAACATGAAAACAGTAGGCTGTGTGAGGCCCTGGGTTTGATCTCTGCTGCTAAAAAATAAAATACAAATAAAGATAGTCATTTAACATCCTTGTCAATTGCCTTCCTTTTTTCCCTGTATTTCTCTTTTCTCTCTTCCTTACTTCAAAGCACATCTGACAACATGGATCCTATACATACATAATCTGAAACATCTTTTTTCAAGAAAGTTTTCCTTTATACATTCCTGTCACTTTTCACAATATTTTAAAATTAACATTAAATATTTATCTTGAAAAACTATTTTACAAATGGAACAAATTTCCTTCAAACAAGACAAATGAGTAAGAATAAGTAAAACTTTCTTATCACCAAATAGAATGGCCTTCCTTGCTTTCATCTAGACAGCATTGCTATATCTGACTTATGTGTATGCACTCTTAGGTATTTGGTCGTCTCTCAATTCTGTCACTAAACTATCTGGATCTTGTCTTACTTCTCTGACTTTTGTCTTTTCATATATATTATATGTCCTCAATAACTGAGAGGCAAAACACCTGCCTTCAGACAAGGGCAAAGATGGTGGAAACAACAATTACTGAGTGACTGCCATGTGGCAAGTTCTAAGACAGATAACTAGGACTACTATGGTGAGCAAAATAGGTGCCTCCCAGCTACATTGCCAACAGGCTAGTGGGGAAAACAGACACCTAAGGAACAAATGGGAAGTTATAAATTGTAGTTACTATTTGATGGAAAATTTCAGGGTGATATGAAGGCATATAATAAGAAAGCTTGATCCAGATTGAAAGGGAATTAAAGAAATGATATCCAAGACCTGGGAACTCCAAGTTAATTCTCATTCTTCAGATCTCAGTTCAATCACAATATCCTCAGAGAAGCTTTTACTGACCCTCCTGAATAAATGAAATTTCACTGTCGATCACTTTATTGTTAATAGTGTCAGTCACTATAAATAATTTTTCAAAGCATTTACCACAGGTATAATTTTTCATTTGCTTAAATTAGTTCCTGACTTCACTAGACCATTAGCTCTGAAAGGGCAGGCACTTTTGTTTACATAGAATAGGTGTTCATTAAATATTTATGCAAAGTAAGAAGAAAGAGAAGTTGATGTCCCTCTCTTCAAAGAGGATATTGTAGTCTAGGGAGTCAAAATAAATTCATAAGAAACAAATAGTAAATAATTAAGTCCCAATGTATAGGCCTCTATATTAAACCCACCAGAGGTTCAAAGAAGAAAAAAAGCCATGCAGATTGCCCTCACTTTTTAAAGCAGCTCATAAAGAACGGTTAAGATTTGTAAAGAGCCTCAAAACACTCAAGTTTAATTCAAGCTTTCCTGGAAGTGTTTCCATATTTATCCAGTGTTTAAAAGCAAATTTCTGGTTAACTGGCCCAAGATATTAAAAGCTATGCTATCTCAAAATATGCTGGACTAGAATATTGAGCATTCCAAGATATGTCAAGGGTCATTTGACCTTTACTCTCCTACATGCAGCAAGCCACAAAGAGTCTTTTGGGAGAGATGCTCTTCATATATCGAGACTAGAAAATAAGACTTGATCATGACAGACTGGTAACTGGGGTTATAGTTAATCTGAAGAAATTCTGATGTAACCCTTATCTTCCCCCAAGTTCTACACACTCCCCCATATCTCTTAGTATCATCCCTAGAATTAGATGTTCATTTGTCCTGTCATTCCTCCACAGATTATTGTCCTCTTGTCTAAAAGGTATAGTTTTTGTAATTTCTTCAGATTCACTCTTGTGAAGATCCTTATGTAGATTAAATTAATAAAACTGTTGTGCTCTTCTCTTATTCATCCACTCTTACATTAGTTGGGTTCCTAGACACAGTCACACAGCCCATATAAGAACTGAAGTGGGTAGATGGGATCTGTCCTTCCTACAGAGCAAAGAAACAGTGACCTCTGCTCTACATATGCAGTATGCATAAAATTACGTGTGGCTTACAATACTGTTTTCTATTTTGTTGTTGTTTGTTTCCTTCCTTGATTTATACTTAGAAACAATCAGTGGTAAACCAATTCTTAAAGGAGGAAACATTTACTTATTTCCATGGCATAAATATTCCCACCATGGCCAATTTTAAGATATCAATGGTTTATTAGCATCTTTAAAAATTCCAACATATTTCATAGTGGACTATTAGAAACTATAGGATCCAACTACAGCACATCATTACTACATTCTGGAATTGGTACCAGGACAGAGGCCTGTAATAACATTATGGATCTAGAGCTAATATGTTAAGACACAGGCATTCAGTTAGAAGCCTAGAATTCTAACACTACCTTTGGCACTTACTGGCCTTTGCAAGTCAGCTAAACCTTCTGCCTCAACTTTCTTATCACTAAAATAATAAAAATAGAGATAATTCTTGATCTTCCTAGCTCACAGGGCCAGTGTAAAAAAAAAAAAAAAAAGATCAAAAGTAAAAAAAAAAAAAAAAAAAAGAAAAGTTCTTTCAAAACAAGTTGGTTCATTGAGTATACAAATTAAGCCCTCAGGGTTTGTGCTGATTTTGATCTGGTTTGCATTTTAAAAGCATGGCAGCTGGTTTTAATGAAAAGTGATAGCCACAGCATCCCTTCTTTTTGGTGTTTAATTCTTCATGACAGTCAAATAAATGCCTGGTTTGTGTTTTGTTTTAAGATAGTGATTTGTCTGAATAGAGAACATTGGAAAAGGGAATAGAAAATGTCAATTTGCTAAATTGAATTTTAAATATAGAAACATCTTGTTGGGCCATTCATTATAGTTTCATTTGGCACAGCTGCTTATGTGGCAATATGGTGGCTTGCAAATATTTAAACAGAGAAGTTACAATGCACACCTTGCAAAGGAAATGATTACAAATGTTTCTTTTTTTTCCTGTAGGCTTTTTTTTCTTTTTTTTTTTTATTGGTTGTTCAAAACATTACAAAGCTCTTGACATATCATATTTCATACATTAGATTCAAATGGGTTATGAACTCCCATTTTTACCCCAAATACAGATTGCAGAATCACATCAGTTACACATCCACATTTTTACATAATGCCCTATTAGTAACTGTTGTATTCTGCTACCTTTCCTATCCCCTACTATCCCTCCTCCCCTCCCCTCCCATCTTCTCTTTCTACCCCATCTACTGTAATTCATTTCTCTCCTTGTTTTTTTTTTAATATATACATCCAACTTACAGGTAGATCGACCATATACACAATTTTAAAAGCAAACTGTTACTAAGATATTAGTTGTAAAAAACTTTATCACTCTAAAGTCACACAAATGCAGTTAATTTTACCAAATGTACTACCTGATTGTACTCAAATGATATATTAAAACCATCATAAAAGCTTCCAACTATTTGATTTAGAGTCTCAACTTCCTTATGAAAATACTTTTTTATAAGTCACAGTTACTATGATTTTTATTATTCTGCACATAAAATAACATTCTTTGGCAATTACCAAAATAAAAAAATGATAAAATTTAAGATCTAAATTAATAACACCAAAAATATTAAACCCTGCAATAAAAAAAGAAGTAAATAGAATATATAAAGATCACTGGAAGAATAAATGAAGCTAAATAGCAAGTTAAATTTGTATCAGAAAGTTCTAAGATTACCAAATATAAATAAATGAAGTTTTAGATTCCCTTTTCTTTATTCTTACATGCATCTGGTATTAGTTTTTAAACTGATGAATGAGAATACTACATACCTAGTCTTGTTACCACATAGCTAACAGCTCTCAGCATACTAAGCTGTCCTTCAAATGCCTGTTCTCTCAGAACATGCCATCGACTTGTTTTGTTCACTGATGGACTTGTTGGGTTTGGCAGAGTATCTTTAAGTATCTATATCTAGACTTTAGTTTATGTCTCAATCTAAGTTATAATTAAGAAGGGAGGTTATTATTAGCATTTAGATTTTGGCTAAAAGACCACTGAAACTTAGTTTCTAAGAAAACTTTGTAAAATAATCTCCCAGTAATTTTGCCTAATACATTAAAAAAATCCACTTTAAACTTCCAAAATCATTATACATTCTACTTCCTACAAATGTTTTAGATTAAGTACTTTTTAATACCTTTTGTAAGCAATTTCAATAAAGACACCACTGTTTTTGTTAGCCTATCAAATGCATTTGAGATCCAATTAAATGTTTAGCTAAATTGTTTTTTTATTTTCAAAACTTTAAAATTTTTTTAATGATTTTAGATTTACAGAATTTATGATGCTAGCACAGAGAGGTCCTATATCCCCCATTATTATTATTCACTGCAGTTGATACTCTGATGCCTTTTTCTATTCCAGGGTCCACAAGGCTCTATTATATTTAGTCCTTACATCTCACTATGCTCCTCCAGGCTGTGGGCATTTCTCGGACTCACCTTGCTTTTGGTGACTGTATTAGTTTCCTAGGCTGCCATAACAACTTATGACAAGCTGGCTTAAAACAACAGAAATTTATTCTTTCACCGCTCTGGAAGATAGACGTCTGAAAGCCTTGGCTTGTAAACGTCTCTGCCTCCATCTTCATTTGGCCTACTGCCATGGGTGTGTCTATGTACAAATTGCTGTCCTCTTTTAGGGGCAATGCCACTGAATTAGGGGTCCAACTCAGTCCAAGGAGGAGAACCACAGAGGCATGTGTCCCTCTCATCACATAGTTACCAAGATTCCACACTTTAAGCATGGCTTGTCACCGCTCATGCTCACCTCAATCCTGCCTGCGGTGTGTCTGGTGTTCCCACTGTCAGGGGCCCCGCTCTCCCCCCACCCACCCCCCACAGCCACACTTCAGGGCCCAAGAACTCTAGCTCCTTGAGGAGGGAGTGCTACAGAGTTATTTGGAATTCTTCAGTATAGGAAATCTGACTATTTCCCCCCATTTACTTATTTATTCTGCATTTTAAAAATTAAACTAAAATGATGGGAAAGCATTAAAATGGTTTAGATGTATCCAGTAGCAACTCTCAAGTGTTTTCTATAAATTTCCTATTTCAGGTAATTCAGAAAAGAATTGAGCTACATTTCAGTTCTGGGGGGGCGGGGAGGGGACCAGCAGCAAGGGAAATGGGGACAGGAGCGAGACCCAACCTTAATGAAAACCTTTGGCTAACACCACCCAAAGAGTGTCAAAATTTAGAACATCGTCTAACAAGTTCAAATCTTCCCCGGAGTCCAAAGTGGTTGAGTATGGATTCTCAGAAGAGGCAGAATCATCACTGTGGGTATTTTCTCCCAGGAAAAGAGTAAAACTAGAACATTTCCTCCAATTCCATTTTTAGTTGACCACATTTCAGGGAGTAACACATTGGAGTGAGAAGTAGAGAAATCTATCCCACCTGGCTAGCCCCGCTCAAATTTTTCAAGTCTCTGCTTTTCAAAAATCAGCCTCAAGTGCTAGTAATCTCTGATATTCTATGATCCTTAGTGGAAAGTCTCCTAAATTAAACTCTGTGCCACTGAGCAGTGTACAACAAAAGCCACTGGGGGGAAAAATGAAGATCACATGAGATACATTTTATTGCTGGATATCCTTTTCACATGGTGGTGCCATATGCTAAATTAGGAGAGTTCAACATATTTGCTCAACAAAGGCAAACAAATAAAGAGCTACCAGATCCTGATGTTACCCAGCTGGGTGGGAAGACAGAAAAACATGCTATAACTATCTTTAATGAGATTAAAACTTCTGAATTCAACTTTCATTGTGATGTATTAAATGGCCTCTAAAAATAGTATATCATAAAACATTACAGTGGGAAGAGTTCTCACCCACAGATGAGATATTTTAATATTTAACCACCTGTTACTACATGATCATGTCCCTTGTGTTACTTAGAGCAAAGGACATTAACAATAAACAAAATACTACAGGTGATTTACTTTGCATTTTCAGCACAGGTCCTTAGGAAGATCAATGTTTTACAATATGAACATGTTTGGAAATGGTTACAATCTGGAAAGTGGGAAGAGTCACCCTTAAGTAACTGGATTCTTTTTCACTTTTCCAAATCATACAAATGTCCCTCTAAGGTTAACTTAACTATTTAACTACAGATGATTTTTTTTTAAGTAATGGATTGTTAGTTTTTAAAAGGTTAAATAGAGCTTCCTAGTATACTATAATGTAGATGCTTATATGTCCCGAAAATTACCTCTCATATACTGTATAAAAAGATGCTATTTAGTATCTCAATGTCATCTTTTCCTGCCTGCCCTACTACTCCAATATTGATTATTTTGGTAGAAGAACAAGGAAGCCTCACAGCTCATCAAAGGATTTTTTACTGTTGCAATCTGTCAGTTCTATTTTTGCAAGTCTTCACTGATCTGATCACCAGCATAATGGTTATATGGGGGCAGGTATTTGCTTTATGTACTTCTTTAAGTATCAAGAGTGTATCAAGTTCAACAAGTATGCCTTTATAAATCTACAGGACAGGGGCTAGGACTATAGCTCAGTAGCAGAACGCTTGCCTAGCACGTGTAAGGCACTAGGTTCAATCCTCAGCACCATATAAAATAAGTAAATAAAACAAAAGTACTGTGTCCATCTACAACTAAGAAAATATTTTTAAAAATAAATAAATAAATCTATGAGACCTTCATGATTGGGTAGATAAGTTAAATACCCGAATCAATCTTAACTGCTTATTCATATTGCTCTGTACCTTTTAATATTTCAATCACATATAAATACAGAACATGTTCCACAGAAACATAGAAATACTCTCCTTTCAAAATACAATTTTTTGTTTCTCTTCAAGAAACAAGGCAATTCTAATATGCTATTAGAAAGTGATGTGTTAAAGACAAGACAAAACAAGAAATCAATTCCTTTAATTGCCTGAATATAAAAATAATCCAGATTATTAATAGGTAACACAATTAATAAGACAAATATCTGGTACCTTATCCAACACACAGAAGAATCTAGGACAGAAAAACCTTCCTTGAAAATTTTCCTACTCTTATGAAGAAACTTTTTTTGGGAGGAGGGAGAGGAAGCTCATTTAAGAAAAGACCACATTGTAAGCAATGCAGGGACAGCAGAACACAGAGCTCCAGGGAAGCAGTAAGGTGGAACTAGAGAAAACAAAATGCCCCTCAAAACATGACTGAACCGAAGAAGGCAAGAAGAAGCTTTTAGAAAATACAATACAGTGGGGAGAGATACAGTGTGAGAGGGATCACTTACAGCGCAGGCAAGGAGAAGGAGGAGTGCCAGGTGGCACCTCGGGATGGGTGGGGAGGGCATCCTGGCCACCAAAGCCTCCCTTTACAGGCTGGGGCCAGAGCTGAGGCCATAGAGGAAGGAGACGGGCAAAGGCAAGCCAGGGCCTGGTGGTTATGGAGCCCACCCCAAGCGTGGAGTTACTGAGGAACCACGTGAAGCTCTGGGAAGGAAGGAGGGGTGATGAAGACGGAGACCAAGTGAGAATCCTTACCAGAGGGCAAATTCTAAAGTCAAACTTTTTTAATTTTTTTTTATTTTTTAGTTCTAGGTGGACACAATATCTCTATTTTACATTTATATGGTGCTGAGGATTGAACCTAGTGCCTCATGCATTCGAGGCAAGCACTCTACCACTGAGCCACAATCCCAGCCCCCTAATGTCAAACTTTTGTTACACCAAAATTCAGTTTACTTATGATGTGGAAATGTCATTCACAACACACTAAGAATACCTTTCCGTCTATGTACAGCCTCTGTCTGTAACGATTATGTCCTCCCCAGCTCTAGTTCTATGTCCCCTTACTTTTGTACTTTTACTCTCCACCAGACCTGGACGTCCCCTTTCATGCTCTCACACCCTACCTGTTCTACCACTAGTCTATCATTTTTTTCCGCTGCTGCAGACCTCTCCCAGACCCCCACACATTCCTGCTGCAGCTTAACTGACTGCTCTGATGCCTCCTGCAAGCTCTCGCTGAGGGATCCAGACCCACCATCATCCCCTTGTCTTTCCACTGCCTTGAACCCTTGCTTCCAGGATCCCAAGTCTCCCTCGTTCATGCCTATACTTGTTCTTATTTTGATATATCAAGTGCTTCTAGAACTTCCTGAGGAAGAATGTAAGAATGGCAGACTTCTGAAGTTTTACATGACTAAAAAGGTGTTTGTTTGTTGAGAGCCACAGATGGCTGTTCAAGGCCTTCAACAATTTAAATCTCCTCTTCTGCAGCTCCCTCACATTGAAAAGGACAATCTTAGAAGAGTTTCTAATCATAAAAAGTATAAAATTAAAACTATACAGGATTTGGTGAGTTTAAAAGAATCAGATCGTCACAGTCTACTACACTTTCTTGAAGATGAAAAATATGAAGAGGTCATGGCTGTCCTTGGGAGTTTTCCCTTTGTGACAATGGATATAAAATCACAGGTATTGGATGATGAAGATAGCAACATCACAGTAGGATCTCTAGTCACAGTGTTGGGGTATTTTTGCTGATGGTGACATCGGTGGTACAATTTTTCCAAAAGGAGCCATCACTGAACTGCTTGCAGAACTTGCCTGGACTATGTATCACTTGTATGCATTGTGAACTCACTTGTGTGCATTGTGAACTATCTGTTGGTGCAGCGACTTGTGGTAGTGTTGGGGTATTTTTGCTGATGATGGCATCGGTGGTACAATTTTTCCAAAAGGAGCTGTCAATTGGCTTGGTGTATCTTCCTCCCTTCTGCTTGTCATGATCGTTCAGCTAAAATTTGGGGGCCAACAGAGGTGAGGCAAAGAACCTCACCCCCCCCCCCCTCTGGTACAAAGACCTATCCACAGGTGTGGCTGTATACTGGACTAGTAGTCATGGTAGTCAGTGACAGATAAGATCCAATTGCAATGGTACCAACCTAAGACAGGAGGCTGACACCTTGAGGTCAGCTCATCCGATAACGGGTAAGGACCATATGTACTACTGGACAACCTAAGGCAGGCACAGTCCCTAAGCCACATGCTTGTTGTTTAAACAGAGAGGGGGAGATGTTGAGAGCCACAGCCGAAGGGGCCCCAGCAAACTTTCAGACTGCCAGCTGATGATTGGCTCACAGCGGCCCCAGCAACTTCTAGCTGCCAACTGATTGGCTCCTCTGTGGTGATGCTCATTGGGCTGTTTCCCCACCCTTTCAGACCATGGAGCTGCTCATTGGGAGACTTTTTTGGCTCCGCCCACGCGACCCAGCCAATCGGCCTCAAGAGCAGGAGGAGTGGGGGAGGTTGAGAGGCTTGTGGGAAGCCAGTGGTGGCAGTTGGGCTCTGAGGGTTTTTCCTGAGGAGCTGTTTTGTTTGGCCTGTGTGGTTCTAAAAATAAAGTTCATTTCTTTTGACAAGTGGCTCCTGAATTGTGCCCAGTCAGACTGCAGCATTTGTTCTGCCTTTATACATGATCAATATTTTGCTTGGTTTCAAACCGTAGACTGGAAATTATTTTTGCCACACAATTTTGAAGCCAGTGTTCTTCTGTGGCCAGTGTTGCTGCTAAATGTCAGGTGCTGCTGTGATTCTCGATTTTGTACAGGGTAGCTTCTTCTTTCTGAAGTTTTGTGAACTTTATTGTTTTTCTCCTGAAATCCTTAACATTTCATGGTGATATAGATCAGTACAGGTGCTCTTTTAATATATACACTTCGATATATTGGTAATTTGTGAGGTCTTTTCAAACTTAAAAATCATTGTCCTTAAAATATGGAAATTTTTGTTGCCTTATTTCTTTGACACCTTCCTCATTAAATTTTTTCCCTTCATCTAAAAATTTCAGTTGTTCAGAATACAAACTCCCACACTCATACATTGCTGGTGGAACTACAAATTCATACAACCGCTCTAGAAAGCAGTGTGGAGATTCCTCAGAAAACTTGGAATGGAACTACCATCTGACCCAGTTTTCCCACTCCTCAGCATATACCCAAAGGACTTAAAATCAGCATACTATAATGACACATCAATGTTTACAGCAGCTCAATTCACAATAGCTAAACATCAACCAACCTAGGTATGAAATATGAAAATTTCCATATTTCACCTTCAACATATGAATGGATAAAAAATTGTATAAATATTGTATACATATATATGTATGTATGGAACATTACTAAGCCATAAAGAATGGCTTTATGGCATTTGCTGGTAAATGGATGGAACTGAAACGATCATGATAAGTGAAAAAAGCCAATTCCAAAAAACAAATGTTCTCTCTGATATACAGATGCTAACTCACAATAAGCATGGGTATGGGGGGTGGGGGAAAAACAGAAATTCACTGGGTTAGATAAAGGGGAATGAAGGGAATGGTGGAGAATGGGAATATGAAAGACAGTAGAATGAATCAGCCATAACTTTTCTATGTTCATATATGAATACATGACCAGTGGAACTCCCCAACATGTACAACCACAAAAATGGAAAGTTATACTCCATGCATGTATGATATGTCAAAATACATTCTACTGGCATGTATAACTTTTAATTACTAAAAATAAATTTAAAATTTTAAAAAAAGAATAGGAACTTCCAGACTATCTCTATTTCTCTTGTCTTTTCTCTTTGGTTTTTCATTTCCTAGTATTTTTGTTCTGCTTTCTAGATGGCTTCCTTTAATTTATCCTCAAAAACATTTTAAGTTTTTCATTTCTCCTGTCAGTCTTCAATTTCTGGGAATATACTTTCTAGTCTCTAAATGTTCCTTCTATTATTAATACCTGTTCCTATTTCATGATTGTAGCATATTGCCCATCAATAATAATATTTTGAAGTTTTCTTCTCCCTTCACTGTCTCAGTTTTTGCCAATTCCCTTCTTTTTCCAGGTTTATTTTAGTTTAACATTTTTAGTTATATATAGACATGATACCTTTATTTTATTTATTAATTTTTTAATGTGGTGCTGAGACTCAAACCCAGTACCTCACATGTGTTAGGCAAGCATTCTACCAACTGAGCCACAACCCCAGCCCTTCTTTTAGTTTCTGAATTGTTTCAAGTATCTGGTTTTGAACAGTCACTACTCTTATCGAAATTAGAGCCCCCAAAAGCTGAAAAAAAAAGTCAGTGTCCACGGGTAAGGCTTGTGATCAGGTAGTCTTTGCTACAGAGGCCTCCTGCAGGGAGATCCCAACTGTAAGTATCCATGAGTCTTCCCCACAGATTGATCAGATTCTTCAAAGAAATGCCTCCCAATTTCTCTCCTGGAGATTAGAAAGCTGACTGAAAATTTTTCAACAGTAAGTGAAAGAAGTGGGCAGGGGAGAGGGATGTTACACTGTTCAGTACGTTACTTCATCCTCCATCTGTGCCTTGATATCCCCAGCTGAGTCCTCCAGTTCACATTCTTCTGGAAGTAAAGGGCCATTCTTACTGGGTGTGGGGAGAAAGCTGGGCTCTCAGTTCTTCAAACTTAACTCTTCCTACTTGACCCTTCTAATTTCAGCCTCACCCTCACTGTTGAGCCTCTGGGAGGTTCTAAAATGAGAATCAGGTTGCTTCTTGGTACCTCTCACTAGAAGCTTGGGTTTCAGCCTCCTGGGATTTCTAGGTTAGTCACAGTTACCCATAGGCTTTCCAGAGTCCCTTTTTCTCACTGGGTTTTTAAGATTCTTTACTGTTATTTTAGGAATAAATACATATATGCTTAGTCTGTCATTTTTCTATAGCATATTTTGATTGTCTAAACATTAATAACTATCTGTTAATGAACAACTCAGAAGAAATATCCAAGTTACCTCTAATATGAACATGAGAGCTTCAGGTGAACTATGAAATATGAGCCCAAGTTTATACTAAAAATAAAGGTACCCTACTAGCCAGAGTGAATATAACAACACAAAAAGGAGGAAAATTTACTTTAGATAAAGTCAGCTGATATTTTGGTAGTATATGCTTAACTACCTTTTGTTAGTATAACAACAAATGCTGATTCTGAATCCCAGAAAAGAAATGACACGATAATGCATGAAAACGAGGCAATATCCACAACCCAACCAGGCATTGCTATTTATGAGAAACTCAGGCCTTAAGTGCTTTTCTAGGGATTAGATCATAGCTTTGAATGCACAATAGTTTGGAGTTGGAGGGGGTGTTTTTTTAGGTTTGTTGTTGTTATTGTTTAGAAAGTTTTAAAATGGCTTTATTGAGTTATAATATCAGATTTTTTTTAAGAGAGGCCCATTAAATGAGTAGAGGTGGGAACAAATTCTTTCTGATCTGCCCCCAAAGAAAGGCAAAAATAGTTGTATATTACTCTGAAGATCCACACTGCCTAAAAGGTAGCATGAAAATTTCTTTTCTTGAGTTCTATATAGTCAAAAAATTAAAGAAAAAAAAAAGTTAAATTCAATGGGAAAACATTAACTAAGGTCTCTAAATTCAGATTTAAAAGGCAGTGAATACACACTTTGATTGTGGATAGTACTACCTCTGAAGAATCTCTGCTTAATTATAAAAATGAAAGTTCTTTAAAAAAAAAGGGTGGGGGCATTAAAGTTCCCCACACATGAACTGGGGGAAATGTGCACATATCTCACCATTTCACTATTCCAAAAACAATAATGCTCATTTTACTTAATTCTTAACACTTTTAAGAGGTAACCAGAACTTCTTATTTCTGTTTTCATGAGGAACCTGAGGCTTACAAAAGTTATAAGTGAAGGTAAAGCTGGCCATGACATCAATGGTTAAGATATACCATGACTAAGCCTTGACCCCAAGTCATGCTTTTAAATGCTCTTTTTTTTTAAATTTCTTTTATTGGTTGTTCAAAACCTTACAAAGCTCTTGACATATCATATTTCCAACATTAGTTTCAAGTGAGTTATGAACTCCCATTTTTACCCCAAATACAGATTGCACAATCACATTGGTTACATATTCACATTTTTACATAATGCCATACTAGTAACTGTTGTATTCTGCTACCTTTCCTATCCTCTACTATCCCCCTCCCCCCATCTTCTCTTTCTATCCCATCTACTGTAATTCATTCCTCTCCTTGTTTTTTCTTCCAATTCCCCTCACAACCTCTTTTATGTAGTTTTTTATAACAATGAGGGTCTCTTTCCATTTCCATGCAATTCCCCTTTTCTCTCTCTTTCCCTCCCATCTCGTGCCTCTGTTTAATGTCAATCTTTTCTTCCTGCTCTTCCTCCCTGCTCTATTCTTAGTTGCTCTCATTATATCAAAGAAGACATTTGGTATTTGTTTTTTAGGGATTGGCTAGCTTCACTAAGCATAATCTGCTCTAGTGCCATCCATTTCCCTGCGAATTCCATGATTTTGTCATTTTTTAGTGCTGCGTAATACTCCATGGTGTATAAATGCCACATTTTTTAATCCATTCATCCATTGAAGGGCATCTGGGTTGGTTCCACAGTCTAGCTATTGTGAATTGTGCTGCTGTGAACATCGATGTGGCAGTATCGCTGTAGTACGCTCTTTTAAGTTCTTCGGGGAATAGACCAAGAAGGGCAATAACTGGGTCAAATGATGGTTCCATTCCTAGCTTTCCCAGGAATCTCCATACTGCTTTCCAAATTGGCTGAACCAATTTGCAGTCCAATATTTTCTTTTTGCTAATGATAAATCCAGTATTTTGATGTTGATTGGAGAAATGTCAAGAGTGAAAAATTCAAAGTCAAAATGACCTTTATAAATCATTATTCAAACAAAATTGATTCAACATCAATTGGCACCAGCCAATCTGAGTACTAACTCAGTCATCCACTCACTCACTCAAGCACTATATGCCCACCAGCCCTCTACAAGAGCACTGTCCAGTACAACTTCAACAATGTCGATGTGTTGTATCAGCACTGCTCAATACAGCTCAGCACAAGTGCCAGGCACTTGAGATGTGACTATTGTCAAGGAAAAAATGAATTTTAATTTTTTCTAAATTTAAATTAGTTTACATTTAAATCTAAGTAGTCACATATGGCTAACAGCTACCCTCCTGGACAGCACAGCTCAAGATATTGAATACACAGTTCAAAAAACAGGCAGAGTTCCTGTCATGATTTGGATAAGTGGTCCCCAAAGGTCCACATTACAGGCTTGGTTGCCAGCCTATGGTACTAGTGGGAGGTGGAAAAACCTCTAGGTGGGGTAGAGCCTAGTTAAAGAAAGGTCACTGGGGTTAATCAGGACCCCAACCTCTTCCTCTCTCTTTGCCCCCTAGCTGCCAGGAAGTGAGCTGTTTCCCCTGCCACATGCTCCCACAGGCCCAAAAGCAATGGAGCCAACCAATCATGAACTGAACTCTCTGAAACTATAAACCTGATAATTTGTTTATCTCATGTATTTTGTTATAGTGATGGAAAACTCACTAACACAGTTCCTATCTTAACAGAGCTTAAGCTCTAGTGGGAGAGCAGCATGAGATAAGTAAACTCACAAAGAAAATTACAAATTGTGTTCATTGTTTAGAAGAAAAACATAGAAAAAACTGTATTCATAAGGCTATAAACTCAGACTGCGCCAAACCTAGCTATGAGTTCTAAAATGTATGGGACTGACTGACGGATTCTGAAAATGCTATCTCGGGATTCCCCATATAAAATCCAGGACAATTAGCGAACCATTGAAATAAAAAACGTATTGGGCTGGGGATGTTGCTCAAGCGGTAGTGCGCTCGCCTGGCATGCGTGCGGCCCGAGTTCGATCCTCAGCACCACATACAAACAAAGATGTTGTGTCCACCAAAAACTGAAAAATAAATATTAAAAATAAAAAATATATATATATATGCATTTGCTAAAAGTGCTGGTGCACAGAAACAGCACTTTCTTGATAAGGAAATGTATGCAAAACTAATTGTCAACAAAAACGCTGTTGGTCATTGTACGTCAGGTTAAAATTCTAAATAAACACCACAGTAAAGTTGAGTAGAAATTAAGCAGCACAAAAAAAAAAAAGCAGAAAACATTCACAGTACTTTGGGTACTTTGTGAGTTTTAAGAGCCTGAATCTGCTGAGCTGGGAAGTCAGGGAAAAACAACTAAACTACTGTTCCTCTTGGGCAGAAATGGGACTTTTTTTATAGTACATGTCCATTTAAGAGCCAGTGTCAATTTATAAACCCCCCCAAAAAAAAGTTTGCTAGGAATTACACATTGAGCACCTGGAATTGAAACAGAACAAAAACACAACCGTTTAGAGTGGATTAATAAATGTCGGAAAAAAAGCATTTGGATCTGCAGGTGAAGGGAAATCAGCAAAAATTTCATGCTCCTGGATTATATTGTGGATTTTTGTTTTGGAATTTAAGATGAATTTGTTTGGGAAAATGGGCTATTTGAGGTCAGAAGGAAAACGAAATTTGAAAAGGGAATTATCACTAGGGCTGGTAATGCCACATTTGCATTTCTTTCTTTTCATTCCCAAAGTTCCCATCTCTAAGCAACTGGTAAAATAAATGGCTTTAGACTGAAAAAGGGAAAACTTGGGGAGAAGCAAAATCTGATTTAATGAAAATGTGATGCTCATAAAAAGAAGTTTATTTTAACTTTATAAATAACACCCCATATTAACTCTAGCTCTTTATTAAATAATCTGGTTATCATTTAACTAGCATAACTGTGGTCTCTATTTTAAGCCAAATGAGTATATAAAATCAATGCATTAAGAGAACTAGACTACTAGTTCTGGAGGAAGTGGTGGGAGTTGAGAAGGGGAGCCGTGGCTGCTGAGCCAGGCACAATGTAACCTGCTTTGACAGACTATCTAACTGTCACAATAACCTCATGAAGTAGGAGCATCATTATCTCCCCTTTCAGAGATAAGACAGATACAAAATTTAACAACACATCCCATGTCAGAGAGCTAATAAGAAGTATTAAATATAGAATAAAATTCAACCACTTTGCCACATAATTTTACCTTGTTTTGGATTAACAAAAGTACCTTGTCACATAACATCTAGAATCAACTAAAAGGATGTTTCTCTTTTCCTACACTTTAATTACAAATGATAGCCCACACATTTGCATAGAAAAGAACTGATGATCTAGCTTCACCGATAAACAAATAAACAAAAATATGGACTCTGGAAGTTTATGAAGTAAAGGCAATAGATAACCAGGATGACTAGAAACAATCAAGATAAAGGCTAAAGTGGCACCAGGGCAAAGACAACAGACCCAGAGTTTCAAAAGGACATGGTGTCATATTGACTTGTTGAGCAAAGTTCATGCCTATTACAGACACTTCTCTACAGGAACATATTTCCAATTGTATAACAGCTATCAATAAAACTAGAGTTGACTCATACCCACCTTTAAGGCAACACATTATACAAAGCATGGGGACACATGAATGATCATGAATAATATGTGCTTTAAGGACTTTATGAAACTGTATAAATGAGACAACATGGTGTAGCTTTGCAGTTTCAAAAAGCCTTTTTAAAAAAATATTCCTATGAATATCTCACTACTTAACTGAATGAAGATGTTTATTTCAAATCTTCTTGTAAGAAAAGATGGAATGAAACAACGTTCTAAAAACAAAAACAAAAAAGCATAGTGGAAAATATTTTAATTAGCTGAGCTAAAAACAGAAAATAGTTGGCCTCTCTGTAGTTTAACAAAAACCGCACAAGCAATGAGTGGTATCAACTGTGCTCCCCATCCCCTTCTCTAGCTCATCCTCATCCACACAGTAAATGGCATCTCTGCCTTCCTGCCTCTCCAACCCTATCATTTTTATTGCCGTTTTCCTTCTTTTCTCCAAATGGAGTGGAAAAGCAAATCTGAGTCTTCTTGCCTCCTCAGTTGTGCCCACTCTCTGATGATGCGCATGGGTCCTCCCAGAATCCAAACATTTTTCTGTGAGTGGAAGTAAATACCATTTTTGAACTTGTCATGGTGAACATCTCAGATGTCAGTTTTATGTAGGTTCGTAATGAGATTAGAAAAAAAAACACTGAATTCCAAAGCCAATACCAATCTGGTTTTCCAATACTGTTCCTAGCACTGTGCTCTTGGATGTGTCACTTAAACTCATAGATTCCCAATTGGTACGAATTAAGCTGGAAAACTTGTGATTTTTGCAGCTGCAAAATCCAGTGCATTAGTCCAGTGATGTCAGGGACAAAAGCCAGCACCTTAGCTTGGCAACCTGCTTTTTGCATATGAAATTGCCTATAGAGACCACCTGAGAGAGCAAAGCAGAGGGGAAAAAATGAATATACTGTTATCTTACTTGTGTATGGATGGGGGTATTACATAAATAACTGTTCTCTACCCCCAACGAACTCCAAGCTGCCTACAAAGAAAAGTGTGTAACATGAGGACTGATTTTTGCTCTCTCATGCCCCCACCACCACCTGCCAGCCCCAGCCCCTGCTAAGCAGCTTTGGGAATGGCACATAGCAGCACACAGTAGCACCCTCAAACTAGCTAGGTGGGAAGATGTTCCTGCTCTCCTAAGAACTGAGATGCTCCATTCCACAATGATGAAACAGAAATTCTTCTAGGAAACAAGTGTTTGAATTTCATGAGATACAAGAATCAGTGTTTACAAGAACAGTGTTCAATCTCAGCTGCAACTGCTGAACGTCAGGGAAGGCCAGTTTTGCCAAAAGCCACACAGCTGCTTCCCTGCCATGAAGGAAATCGGATAAGACAAAACAGCATATTCTTGTAAGAACTCGGTGAGCCACACAGAAAGCAATGATCCCGACCTATCAAAGCCCAAATGACTTAGATTTAAAAAGAAGAATTAAAAAAAAACACAAGAAAAATTGACTAACTATCAATCCACTAATCATCTAACAATATAAATGAAATGAGCTAAGAACAGGACATACCTGCCTTGACAGACTGTCATAATGACAGTATCTGTAAATGACCCCCAAACCTATCTAACTGCAAAGGCTCAAATGACAGTAATTCACTCTCAGAAGACATATATGGCCCTGCTGTTGCTTCCTGAGAGGAGGAATGAGCAAGCTCCTCCCATAGAGGAGGGAAAGCAAGCTCACCCACACAGCAGTCCCCTGCATTCAAAGCCCACTTTCTTATTCCTAAAAGAAAATATGGACACTACTTATGGCTTGCTTTTTCAGAACTACTGGAAGAAAAAAAATCCACTTACAGAATATATTCCAATGTTTTCATTGTGGCATTGTGCTAGAGTGAGAAGAACATACTATGAAGATCCTCATCCCTGTATGTAAATCCTGACTCAAATATCTTGCTACAACTTCAGACAAATCATTATCCTCTCTGGGCCTCAATTTACTCATCTTTAAAATGAGGATACTTTGTTGTGAGGACCACATGTAAAAGGATACATAGAAAACTTCAGATATATTTCAATAACTACCTACATACTTATCAATGCCTTTATTTTCCTGAAGAGTTAAACGTTAGAGAGAAATAGAAATAAAGCCATTTCCTTTAAATACTACTTCTAAAATCAAATTCATTGAAGTAAAAAGCAGTTGATTCAAGCAAATACTACTTGGAAAAAATATATGATAAACAATGTTACTAGTTGCAGTTATACCTAAAAAAGAAAAAAATCTTTCACTAATCATTTACAGTCTATCAAAATTTGCCTTTCTTCTCCAGTCATTCTTATTCTTTCCCATGTATAAACCCTCACTACCACCAGGCTCTATCCTCAATATATGTTTGCACTAAATTACTTTCAGGTACCTGCTCTTACCCCAAATATAGTTTCCACTGCCTTATACCACCCATCTAGCAATTTCTCAATCCCTCAATTCCCATCCCTGTTTTCAAGTCTTTCCTGACTCAACAATAATGATACACAGTCCTTGGTAATTATTTATCATGTTAACATTTTCAAATAAAGCTATGAAGATGCACTCTATTCTTTTCTATCTCCTTATACAACTCTTGGTGTGGCAAACTTGTATAGACTTTTGCAAAATAATCCCTGTACTAGAGTTGTGTTAAGGTGTATAATATGGATATAAAATAAGAGTCAGAGAATCTTAGTGTCCAAGGTGAGCATTACTGCCAATACAAATTGCTTGCCAAGTGCAGTGGTGTATACCTGTAATACCAGCAATTCGGAAGGCTGAAGCAGGAGCATAACAAGTTTGAGGCCAGCCTCAGAAATTTAGTGGGACCCTAAGCTTAAAAAAGAAAAGAAAGAAAAAAAGAAAAAAATCCTTTAAAATTTACACCAATGACCACCTAACACCACTCCTGTCAGAAGCAAAACTGGTATGTAACAAACTAATTTAGAAGTAGAGAATTAAATTTTTATAAAGAAAATTAAAGATCAGACTTTCTGTAGTCACAATAATATAAAACCCTCCACATTAACTGAGTGGAAATATTAATGAGGCACTATTGTTAGCGTAGTCATCTGTCAACCATGATTGTAACATCTGAGCTGGAAAGCAGAACTTTCAGTAAAGTTTGCTATTTACATCAAGGAGGTTCAAACTGACTCAGAGGAAAAAGTATTATCCTCTGACTCACCAAGACCACTTCCTGAAACACCCAGTATTTTTCTTGGAAGGAAGTCCATACAAATGCCATTTCTCTAGAACACTGATTAGGCAAAATTGAACTTTAACACAAAATGGACAAAAAGAAACATTTTCCAAAGTTACCCAGGTTTCAAAGTAGAGAGCTTTCCATAAATACATGGGATCATAAGAGGAAGACTTTAAAAATAGTCAAATTTGATAATCCAAAGTATATTATAGATGATCAGCCACTAACTATGCATATTCCTCTTTATACTAGAGTCTCTTAATGATAAACAACTTCCTAATTTGAATCTATGAAATTTAACTGTCTTTATCTTCAGTCACTTTTATTTTCAAGGTAATTTTTTCCCCTCTTTGAATTAACTGTGTAGTCAATGTTGAATAATTTATACAAACAATTATTATGTCCATATATGTGCCAAACATTTTTACAAACTCTTTGCCTGCATTAATTTGATGGACAAACAAAACTCCTCTAAGAAGCAGGTATATCTTACAGATGAGGAAACTGAGGCACAGGACAAGAAAGCATCTCTCCCACAGTGAGTACATGGTAAAGCCTCCAACACTGGAGGCCAGTGCAAAAGCCCAATCTCTCAGTTTCTACACTCTGTCATGGGTGTGAACCCTCCCTGCTTCAGAAGATTTGTTAATATATAAACACACGTACAATCCACATACACAGATATGTATTAACGTGTCACATTTATATAATCTGTGCCTAAATTCAGGATTGTCCTTGTCCTTCATTAATCTACAAATTCTGATGTAAATATGATACTTATAGGATTTGGGTACAATTAATAGCAAGTCTTCTTCTAGAACAACAACCACTTAGATAAGCTTGAATCATTCCACTGTCCTACTACATTTATGTCAAGTCTCACTTGTTTTCTAAAGCGCTGGAAGTATCTCACAGACCTCTAAAAAACACCAAAATGATACTGCCCTCCACACAGCCCTCAGGGAAGAAAAATACATATAACATTTCCTTCTTCAAAATAACAAGCAATTAAACGGAATCTGGCTGTTTGTTTCCTCTTGAGTAATCTAGCCTGGAAAGAGTTCAAACATCTGACTCCTGCAGTATTTTGCTTTCAGTAGGAAAACCATCTTTTTGTATGTCAAGTCAGCTAATAAGAATTCACTCGTATCTATTACTGGTTCATGGGAACTGACTTTAATATTAAATGATTACACATTTCTAGTTTTAAACATGTGAAAAAGAAATTCCTTGGTAGCTAGTGAGGCCGACTAAGCACTCTGAAATAAACCAGACCACACTGACCTGCAGATTACAAGGGAGCAGTGGAATAGCACAGATTTATCCCAGGGAGGGATAGCCCTCGGAGCTACAGCCTAAGGAAACAGAATATTCCCATTGGAGGTGCTCTTGGAGGCCTGTATGCCTAAGGTTTTAGGACCACAGAACCTTGCTGTTTCCTTAAAATATACCATTTATCCACGTCACGCAGTGAATGAAAATCTACCACTGGAAATTAATTTATTCCTTTGCGTTAACCATTTTCACCCCCTAGGAACCATTCAAAGTATAAACACATCTGAGAGTAGAAACTCGTTATGCCATGAACATTGATGAATGAATTTCCAGGTACTTTTCTCCTACAACAGGAGGACTTTCAGTGATGTGAAAATGCCTATGGAGTCATAAAATTCTGTACCCAGAAATGTAAGAAATCTGCATAGAACTGGGGCAATAGCAAGTTACTGGAGAAATTTGCCTGCTTGACACACTCACCTATATCCAATGCCTACATCCAATATATTAATAATTACTGAAATTGTGAAGGGAATTCCAGCCTGCGCATGGAATAATTATTTATTAGGGGCAAACATCCTATAGGGTGAGCAAAAGCATGTAACAAATTCATTATTTGGGGGAAATTTATTACCTATAAGATGTGCTTTGCATAAATGTGGTTGATATCTGGGGCCTCTTCATTAGCAAGGCAGACAAGCAAATGGATCATTAGAATTCATTTCACTAAATGCTATTATCATAGTATGAACAATGTACTATGAAAGTGTCTACCTAGGGCAACTGTTGGTAGGTTTTATGTAGGAGGAGACCATAGAACCAGGTGTTGAAAGATAAGAGAATATATCAATTGTATATGAATAGGGAGTTAGAGGGCATCCCAGATACATGCAAAACAAGGTGCAGATGGGTATAGTGGCGCATACCTGTAATCCCAGTATCTCTGGAGGCTGAGGCAGGAGGATCACGAGTTCAAAGCCAGCCTCAGCAATGGCAAGCCTCTAAGCAATTCAGTGAGACCCTATCTCTAAATAAAATACAAAATAGGGTTGGGAATGTGGCTAGGTGATTGAGTGACCCTGAGTTCAATCCCCATTACACCCCCCCCCAAAAAAAAAACATGGTATACAGAAGGACATGAGCTGGGTGTGGTAGCACATGCCTTTAATCCTAGTGCACAGGAGGCTGAGGCAGGAGGATCACAAGTTCAAAACCAATTCAGCAATTTAGCAAGGTCCTAAGATACTTAGTAAGACGATGTCTCAAAATAAAAAATTAAAAAGGTAGGGAGGGTGGAATATAGCTCAGTGGTTAAGCACCCCGGGTTCAATCCCCAGTACCAAAAAAAAAAAAAAAAAAGAACATGAGTTTCAGAGGATAGTTAGATATGCTATTCATGTTAACCATACTACCAGTGTTTAGGAATATAACTATGCATCATTTTTCTAGTTTTGTTTTAGTTTTGGTGCTGGGGATTGAACCCAGCCTCATGCATATTAAGCACATGCTATATCACTACTAGCTATATCCCCATCCCTTACAGGGGAACTTTAGAAGGCAGACTAGAACAGGAAGCAAAGTTTACTGATTTTGATATAATTTTGTCTGTTTCTTTCATTCCTTTGAGAATACACTTAATTGCATTCTATGTACTTTAAAAAACACTAAGACTTGCTTATATCATTCCCACAATTTCTTCAAATTCCATAGTTCTTCAAAGAGAAACAAATATTTTAACTCATGTAAAATGTACTTAAATAAGCTAAAAGAACACAGCCCATATTTTTTAGAGTTTTTAGTCACATATGAAACTATTATATTCATCCTATTTTAGAATGCACAAGAATGTATAGATTTTAATTTTAAAAAACTATTTTATCATTATACATCACCGTAATAAAAATCAACAAACACAATCTCTAAATTATGAGATCTACAAACTGAACTGTCTTAGTGGGGGGAGGGGCACTGGACCAGTTCGATCAACTCCTGGTTCTGCTCTAAGATTATCCGACTGTGCCTTTTACAAATGCAAATTTTCTCACTGATCCTGAACCTTAATTTTCACTTTAGTCAGATGGAGTAGGGCCCCCCTTGCACACAAATCTATATAGAAGTTATGAAATAATGTAAATGCAAAGCTACTTTAAATATAGACAATGATTTAAAATAGATGTGTTATTATACATATAGATCACTACTTACAAAATGGTTTGATGAATTTTTTAAGGTTTCTATATTCCACTTTTTAATTAAGACTTTAAACCATGTTAAAAACATGCAAACTTTGAAGAAAATGTCAATTGAACAAAATAGAATACAAAAGGGGGTACTTTAAAAATTCTATTCAGAAGCTGAGTGTGGTGGTAAATGTCTGTAATTATAGCTAAGGTGGGAAGATCAAATTCAAGGCCAGCCCCAGCAATTTTTTTTTCAAATAAAATAATTTAATCTTTTGTTGGTGGTGGTGGTGGTTATTTTTAGTTACACATGACAACAGGGTTCATTTTAACATAATTTAAAAAGCATAGAATATAATTTGTTCTAATTCAGTCCCCAGTACTTCCCCTTCCCCTCCCTTCCTTCCAGTCCCTGTTCTCTTTCCTCTACTGTACTACACAGGAAAGTTAAGTCACATTCATTCTGCTGTCTTTTTCCTATCCCATTTCTCCTCCCTTCCCTTTATTCTCCTTTGTCCATTCCACTGATCTATTTTTTAATCACCCCTCCCCCTTATTTTGGATTAGCTTCCACATATCATAGAAAGCATTCAGCCTTTTCCTAGAACTGGCTTATTTTACTTAGCATGATAGTCTCTAGTTTCATCCATCTACCAGCAAATCTATAAAGCCACTCTTCTTTATGGTTGAGTAATATTCCATGGTGTATATATACCACATTCTTTTACCCATTCATCTGTTTAAGGGTATCTAGGTTGGCTCCATAGCTTAGCTATTTTGAACTGTGCTGTTATAAATATTGATGTGGCTGCATCACTGTAGTAAGCTGATTTTAAATTCTTTGGATATATGCTAAGGAGTGAGATAACTGGGTCAAATGGTAGTTCCATTTCTATTTTTTTCAGACATCTCCATACTGCTTTCCAGAGTGGTTGCCACTAATTTGCAGCTCACCGACAATGTATAAGTGTACCCCCTTCCCCACTCCTGACCAACATTTATTGTTACTTGTATTTTTGATAATTGCCATTCTGAGTGGAGTGAAATGAACTCTCAGTGTAGTTTTAATTTGCATTTCTCTAATTGCTAGAGATGATGAATTTTTTTTCATATATTTGTTGACCATTTGTATTTCTTCTTTGGAGAAGTTGATATTTAGTTCTTTTGCCCATTTATGGACTGAGTAGTAGTAGTAGTAGTAGTAGTTGTTGTTGTTATTATTTGGTGTTAAGTTTTTTTATTTCTTTGCATATCCTAAATATTAATGCCCTGAGGAGCAGAGGGCAAAGATTTTCTCCCATTCTGTAGGCTCTCTCTTCACACTTCTGATTGTTTCCTTTGCTGTGAAGAAGCTTTAAATTTGAGGCCATCTCATTTATTGATTTTTCATTTTACTTCTTGTACTTTAGGTGTCTTATTAAGGATGTCAGTTCCTTGGCCAACATGTTGGAGTGTTGGGCCTACATTTTCTTCTAGCTGATGCAGTGTTTCTATCTAACTCCCAGGTCTTTGATCCACTGTAAATATTGTTCAGGGTGAGAGATAAGGGTTAAATTTCATTCTACTACATATGGATTTCCAGTTTTCTCAACACCATTTATTATGAAGTCTAGCTCTTCTCCAGTGTATGTTTTTGGCACCTTTGTCTGGGATAACCGTATCTATGTGGTTTGATCTCTGTGTCTTCTATTCTATTCCATTGGACTTCATACCTATTTTGGTGCCGATACCAGGCTGTTTTTATTAATATGGCTCTGTAATATAATTTAAGGTCTGGTATTATGATGCCTCCTGCTTTGCTTTCCTCACTAAGGATTGATTTGGCTATTCTGGGCCTCTTGTTTTTCTAAATGAATTTCTGATTTTAAATTCTTTGGATATAACTGCATTCTCTAGTTCTGTGAAGAACATCATTGGAATTTTGATGGGAATTGCATTGAATCTGTATAGCACTTTTGGTGGTATGGCTATTTTCACAATACTGATTCTTCCAATCTAAGAACATGGGTGGTCTTCTAAGGTCTTCTTCAATTTCTCTCTTTAGTGTTCTGTAGTTTTTGTTGTAGAGGTCTATTATCTCTTTTGTTAGATTGATTCTCAAGTATTTTATGTTTCTGAAGCCTCAACAATTTAGAGACTCTCAGCAACTTAGCTAGACCCTGTCTCAGTATAGAAAATAAAAAGGCCTGGGAATGTAGCTCAGTGGTAAAGTGCTCCTGGGTTCAATCCCCAGTATCAAAACAAAACTGGAAAATAGCCCCGTAGTTATTCTCTTAAACATCAGAAATATGAATCTGGGCATGGTGGCACACAACTATAATCCCAGCAACTCTGGAGGCAGAGGCAAGAGGATCATATGACAAGTTTGACACTAGCCTCAGCAATTTAGCAAGGCCCTAAGCAACTTAGTAAGACCCTGCCTCAAAATAAAAAAATAAAAAGGGCTGGGTATGTGATTCATTGGTTAAGCACCTCTGGGTTCAATCCCAGTACCAAAGGGGAAGAAAAATTAGAAATATGATTAATATGAGTAAATTATCTCACTATTTGGGTAGATGGGTATCTTCTTTCTCACTGATCAAAACAAAATTTCAACTCTTAGCACTTACTACATCTGCTAGCCAATATTATTTTTTTGTAAGAAAACAGACTTATGATATCTAATAAAACATCTTCAAACTTCACATTAAACCCCAACAGTCTGCTATCATTACACTGAAGTTTAAACTTAAATAAAATATACACAAGTATCATTAAAATCTTGTATAATGAAACATACATATGCTGTTACTACCATAGCTATTTTTTAACCTAAAAGTCTAACATCCACAAATAACCATGAATACATTTTCTTTCTGTCTCCAGTTTCCATTCATCTTCTTACCTAAGATTACCTCTCTCTTTTTTTAATTCTGTAAATCCATAGTTCATCTCCATTTTATGGCAAATATCTTACCAAAAAAGTCCCCCCTCATGGTTACTGCAATTTTATCTCATATATTCAGGAAATGGGCAACGCTCTCCTTTTTCTCTTTCTACTTGATGAATTCCTCAACAAACTCAAACCTATAAATGAGAGTATCTCAGTTAAGAATTCCAATTTGCTTATGAAGAAATAAGTTCTATTAATAGGAAGTAGTTGAGAATATAACTTCCTTATTAAATCCCTAAGTATGATTATCATGTGTTATTTGGTTGCTAGGGATCACTTCGACCCCTCCCTCCCCAGATTCTAGTACAGAACATCCTTCCTCAATTGGATGTTTTAGAAAAGAGGCTACATGCATCCTATCTCAAATTCATTCTTGACATTTTAATGATGCAAACTTACTTTTCATACTCATATGCAGACCCAATTGGAGCAATCTACATTCATTTTTTTCCTCTTTTCTGTGCAGCATGACTTCAGGTTAAGCTCCATTCAGACTCTCAAACAGCAGTTACGATTTGAGAAAGCTGGGCAGGTAGTAGCCTAAGCAACCTTTGGGATTACTAACAACCTCAGTATCTTCAAGTAATCAGATTGACTTCAGAGAGGAGGGTAGTGGTCTTCACCAAGCAATCCCTGGGCTCACAATTACACCAGTAATTTCCCAGCAAAATATCCATTTATTATTTATCCATTCAATAAATCTTGCTGAAGGTGTACTACCTGCCAGCAGGTACTATATATGCAAAACAGGTATAATTTCTGTCCTCAGACTTGTTAGGAGATACAATGGCCTTCTTTGATACTTCCTTGGATATGTATGCCAAGCCCTTTCCTGCCTAACACACTCTGTCTGGAATAATTATCCTCTTTGTTTTTGCCTAACTCCTGCAACTCTTCCTAAAAATGGGCCCTGTCAGGAAGTCATTCCCTGACTGACCAATTTGTCTCAGATGCCTCATACATGAACAGATTTTTCTAAAAGGGTGCACCTGGAAAGGACACTTACCATGAATGGAGTGTCTGATATATGTTTTATATCTGCTTTGCAAAAATAAACTACTACCCTCTACACTTTTTTTGAAGCAGAACACATTTTCCTATTTTGTACTTTATATTAAAAATATTTAAGTTTCATCTTTCTTCTGGGAGAATACTATATTATTATTTTTAAGTATGAAACTTGAATTTTCTGTCCTTTAGACTTTAAAACTCTTTATAAATGCATCCAAAGGTATTCCTTAATGTACAAATTTTATAATAAATTTGACAATTCTCAAATCTATCTTGTTTTATGATTATACACCTTGGTTTTTTTGAGTCACTAGCTAAACTTAACTACAATGTCCATATTTGATATCTACTTATTTTCCTTCTTTCTTTCTTTTTACTTTTTCTTTCTTTTTTGGTAGTAAGGATTGAACTCAGAAGGGTTCAACCACTGAACCACATCCCCAGCCTAATATCTACTTATTTTCAAGTCAGAATTATGAAGTCTATGCTCACTATTACAAGTTTTCTTTACCACTCTGTTATCTGGAACAAGCCAGATACACATGAAATCCTACTACTTGTTAAAAATCAAAGTTGAGGCTTTCTTAAACTCCATGAATCTAGTTTCTTCATTTGTAAAATGGTTATAAAATCTCTCAAGGATATGAAAAGTAAAAAAGATAAAAAGCCCCCAGCAAAATATCATGCTAAATAAATATCAATTCTTTCCTACATTTGGAAAAAGGGTCACATGTTTAAAAATGTAGCCCCTTACAAAATATAACAACACTTTACACACCTAATCTGATTTCCTAACAAGAACAAGCCTAAAGTCTTTTTGCTTCACAAGTTACACAACAGGTCAGACAACAAACTTTCTGAAAAAGCCCAAGTTCAAAATATTTTAGGCTTTGTAGGTCACATTGTATCTTTATCAATATTCTTCATTTTTGTTTTTATACTTAATAACCTACTAAAAACGTAAACATTATCCTTGGCTCATAGAAAGAAAACAGGCCTCTGGCTGTAGTTTGCTGACCCTCAGCTTTAAGTTCACACATACTCATTATTTCTACCCTGGCTTACCCTATGACTTCATCTTGATCAATGCCCAGCTGAACACTATTGAACTTCTAGTTTGACAAACAGTAATTAAATGCTTGGTCTTATGTAAAGGCCTTGTGAGGTAACTCACTACCTAAGGGGAAAAAGACACTTCACACACTACAAAAGAAGTCCAGCCATGCATTGCCTAAGCAGAGGGGTATGCTCTGACAAATGTGGTACCTGGATTTTGTCACTGTGGGATCACAGAACACACTTACCACTCCTGAGCTGAATGGTATGATTGACAACCTGTTGCTTCCAGGATTCAAACCTAGATAGCATGTTACTGTACTGACCACTATGGGCAACTGTAACAAAATAGTATTTGTGTATTTAAACACAGAAATCATACAATGAAATCTTACATAAAAGATTATTCAAAGGGTACACTTGGAAAGGACACTTAGCACGAAGGCAGCATGCAGGCTGGGAGTGGCTCTGGGTGAGTGAGTGAGTGAGTATGGAATGGACATTACTGCACCTGACTAACTTAGAAACGCTGTATACTCAGGTTACACGACATTTGTTAAAAAAAATACACACACACACACACATATACATACACACACATTTCTTCAATAAATTAATCTTAGCCTACTCTTAAAGCTTTTTATAAAGCTTTTCGACTTGTTAATAATATTTAGCTTTAGCTTAAAACACTAACACATCATAGAGTTGCATAAAAACATTCTTTCATTATAAGCCTTTTTCCACTTTATGATTTTATTGTTTTCGCTTTTTAAACTTTTTGTTAAAAACTGAAGCATAAGTACACACATTAGCCTAGGCCCACACAGGGTCAGAAAGGTCACCATCACTATCTTCCATCTCCACATCCTGTCCCACTGGCAGATCTCCAAGGCAGTAACATGCATGGAGCCACCATCTCCTATGACACAGTGCCTTCTGGAACCACTCCTGAGGGACTTACGAGGCTGTTTTTTATAGCTGGCTTTCACACACACATAAACTCTAAAATGATGATAAAAGGCATAGTGTAGCAGATTCATAAACCAGTTAACATATTTATTATCAAGTACTATGCGTTATACACAATCATAGGCGCTACACTTCCACTCGGCTGGCAGCACAGCAGGTTTGTCTAGACCAGCATCATCATGTCAGAGCGCACCACACCATGGTGTTCTAGACAGGAGGCATTTTGCAGCTCCATTACATTTCATGGGACCACTGTCCTGTTTGCAGAGCCTGACTACACAAATAAAGCCTTTTGAGGGCTTCCTCTAGTGCCACCTCTGATTTTTCTGATTCTACTAATAATCAGCATTTATAGCATAAACAGTTTATGCTTGTGACCCTTATATTTCTCTTGCCATAGTCTTGTATTGAAATTGGTGCTGTCAGTCCCTCTGTGAGAACTAGTTAGGCTTTGGACGCACTGGAGGTCCTACAGCTCCACCTCCACCTGGCTCTATCCTTTCCATGTGAAGGTACTGTTGCAAACTCACCTTCTCCCTCCACCTAATTTCCAACACAATCATTTCTTACTTTTTTTTACAGTTCAGCTCACCATCTTATCCCTATTCTCTATTTTTTTTCCCACTACTCTTTATGTATAAGTGCCAGGAAAGACAGAATCAGTTTCAGCTGTTGTCTGCCTCTGATGGTCTGTGCGTTCTTAGCCTAAGTACCTTTGTTTCTTCATCTATCACAGGAATCAAAACAGCCTGTGATGCCAATGACAGTTATTAAGTGCAAAGGAAATAACACATGTGGTAGTTATTAGTTTATAATCTACAGTGTATTCTAAGGGACCACTGAGATCTAAAGCACAGAAATCAAATTCAATTCATTTCTACCATTTATAAGTTATTGACCTTAAGCAAGTTAATTAACCCTTGGAAGCCTTCATTTTCTTCATCTATAAAATGAAGACAGTATAATAACTATTGCTAGGTTTTTGTGGAGATTACATGACATAATCCATGTCAAGCACTGATCACAGTAAGGCTAGCACATAATAGAGGCTTAAAAATGTTGAACATAATTCTTATTACTTAAGGATAAAATATATTTTTACTACAGGGGGCCACAGCATTGCATGTTTACTTTTGAGTTCCTATTCACTTTTAAGACAATTCATTTAGTCCCACCAGTAAGTTTATGCCTCCCTCCAGCCTTTTCAAACAGTATATTGGTGAAACAAGTTCTCAGGCTTTCTCTGTTGCATGGTCTTCTTTCTTACAGGGACCAGTTAGTGTCTTTCACCATTGTGGGGGGTCGGGGGCGTGGAAAGAAGAATCAGTTCACACTCTGTAGGTTGCCAATTCGCAAAGTTAAGTGCTGTTTTAATGTAAAATCTATATATATAAAAGCATCTATGCAAAGACACTTAATTAAAACCACAGAGCTTATGGAAAAAATAAAGTCAGAGGTAAATGATCAAAAACATTTTTAATAACATATTTAAAAAAAAAAAGAAAAAATAAGAATCTAATGAAGACCATAAGACCATACCACAGTCTTACATTTGTTAAATGGTTATTTTAAAAACAACAACACTGCAATAATATGGCACTTCACCTTGTAAAAGATCTGAAGCTAGTGTGTGGAATTGGCTGTCAAAGGCTGCAGCCTGTGATTGGAAAGTGGTAAAAGAAGGATTACCTGAAATCAGACGGAAAGTTATAACATAAAATGTGTGTGGGTGTGGTTCATGATACATGTGACGTAAGGTATCAGGGTATCTAAGGTGTGTACATTTGCATTCTGAGTGTCTCCATGCAGCTCATTGTTTTAAAGAGATAATGAAGGAAGGTAAAGAAAATATTTCTTAGATGCAATCAAGCATAAGGGATGTGAAATTTTAATTGTGCTCAAATTGTTCCCTAATGTCAACCACTTAGTAACAAATTCCCATTTTTAAAACCAGCATTAAAGCAAAACTATTTATTCTCTTAACATAGAACTGTAGTCAGTATCTACAAAGCCGGTTTGTCTTCCATTTCCTATCAGCCTCAAGTCTTTACCTAGGAAGAGCTGTTCTAATTCTACCAGTATCGAGCCACCACACCACATGATCTAAAGTGTTTATAAACTTCAACTTTGATCATTTCTTCAGCTTTCCCTTCTAGAAACAGCTCTAATTCAGAAATAAGGCCTTATTTCTTTAGACTTGTCCCTCAATGTGCATTTTAATAGAGGAGTAAAATGCCTTCTGGTGAATTCATTGCCATGTCATTCCATTTATTAAGTCCTCAAATATTTGTACTGAGCATCTACTGAATGTAATACAACACAGGAGAAACTAGACCAAACTACTGTAAACTCAGAGTGACTTAGTCAATCATTTAAAACTCAGTCAACATCACAGGAAGAGTTAAAATATCACAGCACATAAAAAGAAACAAAAGATAGAATGTGAAGCACCATAAGAAAATGCAGAAAACAAAACATTATTTTTACAGTTGGGAGAGAGGACCAGGAGAAATTTAATGGTGCTAGTCAGTGAACCTTAGGAGAGAGGTAAATTTTAGTTATAAAGAGAGGCTTTCCAGTTGAAGTATGAGTAAAGAAAAATAGGGAGGAAATGGGAACTACAATATATATAGAACATTCAGAAACTTAGGCTGTAAACTAAGATACAGGATTACAGGTGATAAATTACACACTAGACAATGGTTTTTATATGATGGGAAATGAGAAGTCCACTGACAACTTCTAGCCAGAAGAATGTGGCATGGGTTAAGAATGGGCAAAAGGGAGCTGGCTTTCAGGAGGCTGGGCTTTGAATAAGTAAAGAGAATTCATTCACAGTCTTTGGAATGCCAGCCCAGAGCAGCAGGACAGCTTTCCCCTACCACAATTCCGGGCTTTGTGTCCAAGATTGATATTCATGGCTCTATTTAATGGATACTAACTGTGTCATTTGGTCTGGCAAATTGTATGAAATGGTAAACTAAAGAAAAGTTACCTGCATGATGAGGAAAAGCTTTTTTTTTTTTTTTTTTAAAGAAAAATTGAAGAAAAGAGTAGGAAATTGTTACCAGAGCTTTAAATCTGGTGGTTTGGATTATGTACTTAACAAAGTTAAACAGTACTATTCTGAATTATATCTAAATATCTGACACAATGTATTTTTAATTAAGAAAAGAACAACCTTCTTAAAACCAAAGCCTTCCTGCAGAAGGGCGATATGTGATCCAAGGCAAGCTTAAGAAACACATACCACTTTGCTGGGATCTTACATTACCAAGTACACTACTTCACAAATTGTTTTAACATTTGAGAAAATAATTTAATAATTAAGAATAAAAGTTTCTTCTAATAAAATTCTTAAATCTAGTTAATACAATTCTGTACACAAGTTTCTATATGCAAATGCTACGAATTTTAGCCAAAATAAGAATTATAATTTCTTCAAATAACTGACAAGTCAATTTTTAAGTATTTATGTGTCAAATTAAATAACTGAAAACCTATACATGAACTAAACTCTAAAGGAATTTTAAAATACTCGTTTAATTAAATTTGAAAATCCTATAGGGTAAATAATCAAAAGAGTATATGATAATTTACTTCATTACATCCTCTGCACAAAATCTTTTTTTTTTTTTTTTTTTAGAGAGAGAGAGAATTTTTTTAGTTTTTGGTGGACACAACATCTTTGTATGTAGTGCTGAGGATCGAACCCGGGCTGCACGCATGCCAGCTGAGCGAGCTGCCGCTTGAGCCACATCCCCAGCCCCTCTGCACAAAAATTTTATGATTTCAACTAACAATTATTTAAACCCAAAATTCAATGAGCTGACTATGTACCTTAAAACTCCAGACAGTTCCCTCCATTAAACTTCATACCTACTTTTGTGAATTAATGGCAAATGATGTCCCTGAAAAACAAACTAAAAAGCAGACTTCTCTATACAATTTATTTCAGAATTATTTATATAGAAAGAAGACTAAACACGGATCCTCTCTCTAGTCGTCTCTTCTTATATACAATTTACTTAAGTTAAATTGAAAAAAGTTTTCAAGTCTAGCTGTTGAGAAGCCAAAACCTCTTTTAAACCATTCCAGGTACAGTATATACAAAGGCACCCTTAAAGCGGGGACAGCTGGGTCAAAGAACAAACTATTTTACATACAATTCCCAGAGAATACATGAAGTTTATATTCCACATGATACTGACAGTTGCCTTGGAATTTGACCAGTAAAGCTCACTGAAACTTTATTGGCAAGGTAAGGATAAATTGAACTATAAACATCTTAAGGATGCTCAACTATCTATTCTACTAAAAGCTGCATAACTCATATGGGTAAATTTTGTGTGCATTGATAATGTCCCTTATGGTATAGAAAAATCTTTAAAAATAACAGACACATTACAGGAAAATCAACATATATGAGAATATATTTCAAAAAGGTTCAATAAACCATAAATCATGGCACTCGAACTGAAAAATACACATCTCCCAGCATCAAAACAGTGACTTAACCAGTTATTTACTTTTGTTATCTAGTATGTTCAGACACAATGTTATCAGTTCCTGGTTGGTTTTAAATAGTATCAATCTTAGCCTTGAATGTAGTTACTAGTAACAGAACAATAACAAAAAGGTTGCTTCTGAATATGATTAAATGTAAGAAACCAATAAGAACCTGGAAAATAAGACATCTAGAGACCTCTATATATTAAGAATCATGTTTGTTAACTAAACTCAAATTTGATGTTTAAAACACATAATTATAAACTTGGATTTTGAAACAGATGTTCTTTAAAAGATTCCATTAATTAAACATTTACAAGTTCCATTAATACACATAGATTTTTAAAAAAGAAAACTTTAAATACACATATTCAACTACATTTTAGGTCCCAAGTGAAAATGTTTACCCAGAAATCTGGCAAGGTCAAGTCTGTGGGACTCAAAGCCAATAACAACCTAAGAAGGCTAAACCTGGTTAATAAGCAAATTCTCATAATACAACTAACATTGTATAAACAATTCAAAGCAGTTAATATTTATAGGATAATCACAGTGTTTTGTATATAAGTTCAAAGTAATTTTAAGAAAAATTGATGTCTTGTTCTCTGTGTATTTCCCAACTGTTAACTGTCAACAGATCTCTTTTAGCTCTAAAATGAGGGGGAAATTATTCTCTTAACCACCATGACCCAAAGGAAGAAAGTCCTTTAAATCCCCATCACTGTAAGCAAGAAGACAGGAGGCAGGATTCTGTAAAGCCTGGGGTAACACCAATTTCACCAAGTTCAAAATCCACTTAGAATATCAAAAGGGAATTTAAAAAATTGTCAAAGGGCTTACTTGGACTAAAAATATTACTGCAAGTTTCAAGGTCCTCAAACACCTTCTCTAATAATTACGCCTTTGAGAGCCCTCCTTAGCAAAGAAAATATTCACAAGCTCAAACTTACCTACCCACACAATTCAGGCAAAACTCCTCCAAGCAATCCTCAAGGTAATACTGAGAGGGCATTCCTCTCAGCTCACTTATGTGCCAAGTGACCTTTGGCACATCCACAGAAAGGGTGGAACTTCAAGCTTAAGTTTCGGTATTGTACCAGACTGAACAAAGTTTCTCCTTTGGCTTCTCTAGGGCGTTAACTAAGACTTCCTCTTCTTGTTAAGTGAGTAAACACAGTTACTATTAAGAGCTTCCAATTCTTGCCTAAGGTGGTAAAAAAGAAGTTGGGGGGGGGGGTTAACATGGTCAAAAACAATGGCTAACATTGATTGAGAACTTACTATGTGCTCTAAATTAACACTATAAGGATAGTTACTATAACTCATTACTTACATGCTGAAGAGGCAGAATCTGAGGAATAGAGTGTTAATAAATAACTTCAGGGAATTGTGGGCACAGCAATATGTTTCAAAGAACTAATGGAGAAGTCATCACTACAAATGCCTTGAAAAGACAAAAAATGAGTGGAATGAAATCAAATATATAGCTTTACTCGCAATAAAGAAAATTCCCTGATGCCAAACCAAAGCTAGATCCAGAGGCCAAAGTGGCAAGCGCAAATACAAATACAGCCAGCGGAGGCCCTGAAGAATGCTCACTGGAGTCTCCTGAGTGCTTCAGTCTAGATTCAAATTGATAGCATGTCCCCATAAGCAGACAAGAGCAGAGGAAAAGCATTTGCTCAAGAGAGCAGAACTGTGGTAGATTTCAGCTCCACTATTCCTCAAAACAGAATAAAATCTGCACAGTTATATATAGCAGTCCTGATGTCCACATGTGGACAGAAGAAGTCTTGGGTACATAAGGTATAAAGTTGTAGGAAGGCCCTTCCATAAAACCAGAGCCATTTTCAAAGTGCTTCCACTGCAGTTAAAAAAGTGGTGGGGGCACAGATGAAATTCATCCATTACCTTAGTAATATTTTAAGGGAGCTTGTCTCTGAGAATATGGGGGAGAAGGTAGGGAAAATATTGCAATAAAAACTTAGAATCCTACCAGGCATGATGCCTCAACCTGTAATCCCAACAATTTAGGAGGCTGAGGCAGGAAGATCACAAGTTCAAGTTGTGCCTGAGCAACTTAGTGAGACTCTATCAAAAAAGGAAAAGAAGGAAGAAAGGAAGAAGGAAAGGGAAGGAAGAAGGGAAGGGAAGGGAAGGGAAGGGAAAGAGGAAGGAAGGAAGGAAGGAAGGAAGGAAGGAAGGAAGGAAGGAAGGAAGGAAGGAAGGAAGGAAGGAAGGAAGGAAGGAAGAAAGGAACTTAAAGTTTGAATCTTATTTCTGTGAGACTATCCAAGCTAAGAAATTTGATCATGGGCCACTGATACCCCTAGAGTATCTAGAAGAAGCAAACATAAAACCACTTTAAAGTAATACTCCATAAACAAGGTAACATCAGCAGACAGAAAAAACAAACCAAACAAAATATAGCCACTAAAAGTGAATTTATAATTAAATTGCAAAATATGTGAGAAAATTATTCACTGATCATTAACATAAATACTAAACAGAAAATTTAGAACTCCTTTGAGTTTTCAATATGAAGACTCAAAAAGAGTATATTTAAATTAATAAAGTGTAAATAAAGAAAAAATAGAATAGAAAACCAAAAGATTAGGTAGGTTTGACCAAAACCAATTCAAATATATGTATATATATATAAATATATGCAAATATATTGTACACAGAGCACCCAGGTTTTCCACCAGATTTCTTATAACTTGAAAAAGGAATAGCAGCAACTGTGGATAGAATGTTTAAGATTTACTTCAAAAAGTCAACACCGATATTCAACAGTCTAGCAGGACCAATTTCTCTCCAACTTTCGTTTTCTGCCATCTCTTAAGCTCCTGACCACTCTGCTCTGCATTTCCTTATTCCTGGAATTTCTGACCCATCCCCATGCTGTTCTTTATCATCTCCAGCAGCCAGGTGAAGTAAAAACTAATGTGCACCCAGATGTCCCTTCAGAACTGATGGGTTATTCCCCAATTGCTCTTGTGCTCCTCACCCAACATCATACCTTCCTCCCAGGATGGTTTTTCAGACATCCAAAGACTGGTTGGCATGTAGAATATAAAGAGTTGGTTCCCTCTCCCCAACTGAGGAGGACAGTGAGAAGCCATTCCAGCTTTGGAGTTCCCCATGGGTCAGATCTTCCTCGAGACTGCATTAGCAGCCCAAATTATCACTCTACCCAATACCAGTTCTTTCCTTCCTTTCCACAGAGATTGATGCCAAGAGTACTTTTTAGTGTACTTGCCACTTGCCACTATTAGTATATCCACAATGGATACATCAATAATATCCATTTCAAAGTCTGCTTCCTAGGGAACCCAAACTGGGCAGAACGGCATCAGGAAAAAACGGCAGAGTTCAGATACTCAAGAGAATGAGAATAAAGGAATACTGATTTCTTGAAACCAATAGGGAGAACAGTAGAAAGCACAAACAATCTCTTCAGTGTGAAGATCAATATTAAATGTAGCATAAAGGAGAGACTTTAAAATTAATAATATAATCAAAAGTAACAATACAATCATAAAATTCCAAGCTAACATTTCAAGGTATTCCTGTAGTTGAGATCTAAAAGAGATCTGAGAGGGTGTTCCAATTCTAACCCCTGTCATTCTTAAGATAATTTCTCATAAACCCACAAGTTCCCAGCCGCCCTCCCCCCCTCCCGGCTCCTCCCCAAGAAAAACAACATTATCACTCGGAAAGAGTTTTCCAGTAATAAGTTAATAGTGCTAATAAAGTAACAATATTTTGATATACTTTTTGCTTCTGAATCATTGGTAAAGGTGCTAATAAAGTTTTAAGAAAGGCTAATCCAATATAGGACGGTGTATGACAAATCATTGTCCAGAATAAAACAAAAAAAAATGAAATCATCTATATCCATGCATATGTGCACTTAGGATGCTATGACCTAAGGGAATAAGCCATTACCCATGGACCTAAACAAGGATGCAGATCCTTGGGTAATGGCTTATTCCCTTAGCATAAGGCAGTTTACCAGAAGGGATCAGATAAAATATCATATATTGAAATATGACAAAATTGGTTACTATGCATTTTTCCATAGCTTTTTCAGGATGCTGGAAATTGCATATATACCTCTTTACTGGTAACCTTGTCCAACATCCCATACCTTGTAACCACACATAGAGGCAGACAAGATAGGCAATTGCAATAACCTGTGAACTAAGATCATCACATCTTGAAATGATAAAAGGTCACTTACATACAGTGTTAGAAGAGTCAAGCAAAATGGATCAACAATGTCACAACCCCTTTCATCTTGGAAGTACAGTTCCTGTACAGGTTAGCTCCAGCTCATCATCTGTCCTTCATTCCTTCCTCTCCTAAGACAATATGCTTTGTCTTCCCAAAATCAACACTTCTTCTAACTTTCTTGAAGAGAGTAAGAAACTAATGTATTAATAATGAGATAATCTAAAAGAGATTTTTGCTAGGTAAAAGTCTAAAATACATCCTCAAATTTTAATTATAAACAAGCTATCTAAATGCTTATGGGTAGAATGACCATTTAAATGCTTTAACAATATATCTGAAGAAGGTATAGGAAATGTAATTTACATTTGGAGAGAATCATATCTAACTACTAACATACCACAAGTAAAAGGACAAACATTCATGAGCTCTGTAATGTTTTGAACAACCAATAAAAAAAATAAACAAATAAAACTGATTTTGAAAAAAAAAGGACAAACATGCATAGTATGTAAGTGAGAGGAAAAAAGACTAAATGGCTCACTATGGGTTTGGAGTTATTGTTTGGTCATAAAACCTAAATTAAAGGTAGAAAACAGAAAAGTATATATAAATAAACACTTGGTTAGGTAACTAAATACAAACAGCAGCACCAATATAATTCCTTCTTCCCATCAGTTATTTAGAAGAATGAAATCATGATTAAATCTTCAAGTATACAGATGGCATGAGTCTTTTTTAAGTTAGTGAAATACTGATTTGAAAAGGACGAACTACAAAATCATGTAACAGAGTAAGTGAACAAAATGACAGTTTTACCTTAAACTTGCTAAATTTAGAAATAAACTAAAGGCAACACCATATAAAAATTATCTGATTAAGGATTTAAATATCTTTAATCTGAAAATCACTGTACAGTTCCAATAAATCAAGATCTTATTTGGCAATGTCAATTAAAAATTTCAACAAATTTTTTGGGGGGGAAAAAACTGAAAACCAAAGGGGGAAAAGTGATTTCTCATGCCCATTCATCCCTATAACCAAAGACAAGGTATAAAACATAAAGCCCTCAGCACTAGAAAAACCACAGGTTTAGGTTTATGTACCATATATGCCACTTAGGAGCTCTGTAACATTCATAAGTAAGGTAACCTCTTACCTTTCACTTGCTCACCTATAAAATGAGACCAGTTTGTAAGGCCTCATTCAGATCTAATTTGCTAGAACATTTTCCTAATACAAATTTAAAAGGAGAAATATTTGCTAAATTAGATTTTGGCTAAAACACAGTAAGTAGCAGTTTTAGTCTTTTCAACCTACAATGATAAATTTCAGAAAACTGAAATAACCCAATATTCAGAAAACCTAGAGATGAATGAGATACTATGAGGATATCTGTAAATTCTCTTGACAAATGATCAAATAACACTTTTTTGCAGAATCTCCCATTTCTGCTTTTTAAAAATCCCATTTAAATAGCCTGTACTGAAACACAATATATACAAAGAATTTCTGAGAGGAAGGTAGTGCCAATATTTCCCATCATTAAAATGTACTTAAAATTTCCTCATTTCACCTGGTCCACATGGTAGAGAATGCATATCAAAAGAACTTACAGAATGTTCCTTAACAGGTAGCATTTTGAAACTTTTAATGTCATCCTCTAAATCTGTCCTTTCCACAAAAAGTTAAGCTCTAAATATAAATACAAATAATAAGAACAACAATAATAATGATGATGATAGAACTATTTCAGCTTATTAAAATCATGAGCGCACTGGAGTTCTCAAGTGCCATTTGGCAAGCAAATGGCATTTCATACAGAAGTACCAATTCTTCCTAGAGTATTTTTACCTCAACTCTGTAATACAGTCAGGAAGTTATCACATTGGCTAGATAATGAGGCTTACCCTCTCCTATCCATAATCATGAGCTATAGTACTGTACAGGAAGTGAGAGAAGAATATAGGGAGAGGCCAACCAGCAAATAGAAAAAGAGAACTGTACCTGCTGATAAGATATCATCTAAGCAAAAAATCAGGTGAAGTGCCCAACTTTGATTCTGAATCTCAAAACACTGTAAGGTATCACAAGCAAGCAACCTTGGAAAAATTAAATCAGGAAGCATTACAATAAACAGAATGAAATGCCAGCTTTCTGAAGAGCCGTTTAGAAAAAGCTGTATAAATCTTTGCTAGCATGATATAGCCTATGTCATCCTTTGAAAATAAAACCTGCAATTAAATTTGCACATCAAATGATCCCTGAAGCTTGTATGCTACCAATAAATAGGGACAACAGAGGGGGCTTAAATCAGACAAGCCCTGTCAGTGGCACACAGAACAGGAGTTACATAAAAGAAAACACCACAGCATCACTTCAAACACGTCCTGAGGCTGATTGCCATTGAGGTGCTGATACTAAACTGCCAGGAGACACACCATTTTAAAAGTGCTTTAACTTCTGTTAATATCACTGGACCATAGTCTACCAAGGCAGAAAAATTCAATTATTGCCTTTGGCTGAAAATTTTTACCATAGTGAAGGTTTATCCTGGTTGGGTAAAATACTAAAGGTTACTTTCAAGTTTATCTTCAGTTGATAAAATGTTGATTCTCCAACCCAATTCCCAATCTGGGTTTAGTTTGCAGATTTGAGATTTATAATGCTAATTCAGACTGCAGTACCTAATTCCCTCCTATTCCTGACATGGAGCTACAGAAAACAAACATATCAAAAGGCCGCATGTTATTGTCAAAGAAGCCATGGATTTGAAATCTAAACCTTACTATTTCCCATGGCTAACAATTTTAGTGTTACATGACTTTAAATAGATGATAAAAATAGGCAAAAAGCAGGTGTAAGAACTTGGACTCAGACACAAAACAGATCAAATCCCAACTCTGTCATTTATAGCTATATGACTTTGGCCACATTATCTCACTAACTCTGGGTCTGTGAAATGGAAATAGTGTCTTTTTCACAGAGACTGATTGGAATAATGCACCTAAAGGGCACAGCCGTGCCTGAGTAACTGTACAAAACAAGCAGCAGATTTTAAAACATAACAACTCCTCAGAGTTTCCTCCTCTGAATAATTCAAATATTTTCTCCTTGCTAGGAGATGCGTAGGTTCAAATGAGGTAACATAAATTATAATGCTTCATTACTCCAGGGTGACAGAGAGCATATTGGTCATACTATGACATAACCAGATCATATTGTAAAAGTTGTACATTGGCAGTCACATTCTGGAAATTGTGACCAACAGTCATATTCATAATGCTCCTAAAATTGGCCACTCCTTAAAGCAAATCTGATCATATCATTTACTTAGTTAGAGCCTTTCCATCCTGTCTGAATGCAGAAAGAGAAAGAAAGAAAGAAAGAAAATAGATAGATTGGAATCAGATGCCTGTAACACTTCCCAAATTTGTGTCTTTCCATTGCCCCCTCACTTACTTTGCCCAGCCTAGGCCTCCTTGGGCAAGATGCTCTCTTTGCCTAGAAGTAAATCTATCCATCTCTTAGTACTTCTCATCCTCTAAGCTTCAGCTTATCACTTGCTCAGAGAAGGATGCACACTTATCCATCCCCCTACCTAACCCACCCCACTGCATTATTCTCTATAGGAAGATACTCTCATTTTCTTCCTATTACTTAATGCAATTGGTGATTCTGTACATTACTTGGTTTTGGCCTGTGTTTTCCAGTAGGACATGTGCTTTTTGAGGGCAAGGACTAGCCTTTGTTATTTACCACAATATCCCCAGCACTGGGCACAATGGCTGGCTCCAGCAGGTAAAGGGAACCAATATTCACTCAGAGTGAGAAGAATGCAAGAAAATGATACTACTCATATGCCAGAGCAGAACTCATATTCTTCCCTTGCAAAACTCACCCAACTACATATCTGCAATCAGACAGCAGTCTGTTATTCCCAACACTCACAATTTAAACCCACCACAAACCAAACAGGTATTATTTTTAACTAACAAAACCAAATGAATTTTTAACTCCAGTAGTTTTTCTAGACAGACAAAAAAACAGTTTTCTCCAAACTGTTTTTCTAGATAGAAACAAACCAATATTTTTAAAAACGACATAAAACTCAACAGAAAAAAACAAAGTTTGCGGTGCTCAACAAAAAGTAATTACCTGGAAGCAGCCAGTTCTGTGAACCAATGAACATAAAATTTCATCTACAAACCCAAAACAGTCTCTCTAGTCTGAGGCATGATGCTTCAAACACTAGCCTACTGGTTTTCCACTTTTGGAATTTTCCTTTTATGCATAATAATGGGAGAGGGCTGTATTTGTATATGCATCAATATAAAAGGATTTTCCCCAAAATTTAAAAAAGCAAATTTTTACTGCTATGATGAATTCAAATGAATTTAAATTCATGAATTGAATGATTTCTCATTAAAGTCTTCTTAGTATTAATTTAAAAGGTTACTTTTAAAAAGTGTATATTTCTTTGTCACGAAAATCTGTAACTATCATCCTTGCACCAAAATCTTTATACATAAGCTTGTTTTCTTAGAATAGAATTCTAGAGAAGGAAATGCTATGTGAAAGAATATGTCCATCTCTAAAATTATTTCTACACAGTCAAAATTGCCCTCCAAAGATGTTATACCAACTTGCACTGTCTTAGTCCATTTGGGCTGCTATAACAAAAACAATTTATAAGCAACAGAAACATTTTACCCACAGTATGGAAGCACTGGCAGATTTGGTGCCTGATAAGGGCTCTCTGCTTCAATGACGGATGGAGTCCTCTAGCTGTATCATTCACAGCCAAAGAGATGAATAGCTCTCTTTAACTTCTTTTTAAGAGTACAAATCCTATTTAATCCCCTCTTAAAGTCCCCACCTCTTTATACTATCACATTGGTGACTAGATTCCAACTTACAAATTTTGAGTAGTCATATTCAGACCATAGCATATTTTCACTCATAGTTTATGAGATTTATTTCTGTTATCTTACGCTCTGACCCAAACATTAGATATCACTTCTTTTAAAAATCTTTTCCAGGGACTGGGATTGTAGCTCAGTGGTAGATCACTTACTTACCTTGCATGTATGAGGGCACTGGGTTCGAATCTTGGCACCACAGAAACATAAATAAATAAAGATTTTGCATCCATCTACAACTAAAAAGAATATTTGAAATATTTTTCCAATCTGGGTGGGGAAAGTATACATTTCTTGGTTTATTGGCTTGTTAATCTCTCTTTAAAACCATTTTCCCTAATTGTTTCAATGCTTTCTTTCCAACTTTTTTTCACCTTTGCTTTTTCTGTTGGATCTACAGGAAACATTCTATCAGTTATCTGCATGGACTTTTCATTATATATGTCCAAGGCATAAATTTCTTCCCTCTAGACCAAAATAAACACACAGCTTGGATTTATGTATTTGGTGTTAAGTTTCACCTTAAAAAAATATAATATAAACTTATTCTACATCTACATTTTTTAAAAACATAGATAGATCCTTCTGTAAACTCAGTAACAAGATCAGACACCCAAATTTAAAACTATATCTATTTACCTTTTAAAAAATTCAGTTTAAGTGGTCCATCTTTTCTATATATCTCCTCAGATTATTCTAACTATGTTAAATACAAAACAAAATTTCCTTTTTGTTCAACTCCCAATTAAGGTCATTTTATGTATAAGGAAATGAAGTTTTGCACATTAAGTTAATGCTATCACTCCAATCCCAAAGAGGTTACACCTTAATTTTTACTGCAAATACAGAATTAAGTTTTGGGGGCTTTTTAATATATTTTTTTAGTTGTAGTTGGACACAATACCTTTTTTTTTTTATTTATTTTTATGTGATGCCGAGGATCAAACCCAGTGCCTCGCACATGCTAGGCAAGCACTCTACTGCTAAGCCACAATCCCAGCCCCAGAATTAAGTTTTAAAATAACCTATACTAAAGCAATACTTTATTTCTATAAGGACGCCTGTTAATGTCTTTATTTCTCATTAACTTAGAGTATTCTGGTCTTCTGGCTTAAATAAAAAGTTCTATGGCTTCTTAAGACAACATAAAAATATCACTAATGAGACAGTAAGTCAATCCTAAGGTCTATGAAATTACATGGTTTGATGTCAATATCCACTCTTCATCTCAGACTACCAAGATAAACAGTATACGTTATGTAAATGGTATGTTTTGAATTCTATCCACAAAAAAAATCTCCTTAGTTAGGTAAATATTAGACTTAGATCAGGGGCTGGGGCTGGGGCTCAGGGGCAGAACACTTGCCTCACATGTGTGAGACAGTGGGTTTGATTCTCAGCACTGCATATAAATAAATGAATAAAATAAAGGTCCATCAACAACTAAAAAATAATTTTTTAAAGACTTAGATAAAAAAATAAAAACAAAAAACCCTCAATTCATAAAGAATAAGTGTTTCAGAATATGAATAAACTGATATTAAATTTTCTGTATCTTAAATAATATTATACAAATTAATTTAAATTGGTTATATTTCTATTTTAAAATTTGGTTGCTGACTGCTGTAGTATAAGTATTTATTAAACAGATACTGTGTGTGGATTTTTGGCAGTTTTTTTGCATGAGTCTTTTAAAAAGACATACATATTCATAACTCCCCCACAAATTCTCCTGACAATAATCCATTTTGTAAGAGGTATGTTTACAGACATCTCAATATCTGCAAGTATAGCTATGTTTTATTTTTAAAAACCTATCAATCTTCAAACTTTTCCTCAAAAGTTTAAAATAGCACACAATGCATTAAAATGAGTCTTCAGTTCACTTTCTGTCATCTTGATTAATTTGACAATGAAATAAAATTCAACATCCTTGGAGGATCATTCACTCCCAGGTATTCTGTTCAGAAACACTGTTTTTTTTTAATTAACTTTAAGAAAATATTATCATGTATTCCATTAGGATACCTTTAGTCCACGGATCCATGCCAATAAGTTACAAAAAGTCAACAGATATCTAAACCAACTTCTACTCACTTATGGAGACTGTCAGGAATTTTAGCAGTGAATTACTTTATACTGAAATACACAAACCATGAACTTTGCATTATCTGAAACCACTCTCACATTTATCAAGGAAAACTCTGTGTGCACACATTTTCTAGTGTATATAGCATACTGACTTATATTATTCTTAATTCTCATACTTTTGTTACCTTATCAAAGGTTACAAAAGAAGGTCAGGCAATGACTCTTAGTCATACAGTGGGTGATTCATTCACTTACAGTACCACTCTGGACGTCAGACCTGTAAAGATTTTATTACAACAGCCCTGATTCACCACCAAACAAAAGAGAGATGCATGAGGAAAAATAAATGATTAAGGGGAAAAGGGGAATTTTTCAAATTCACAAGCTCTGTCAATAAATAAGTACTTATTATCTATATGCTGTATGTGTGTCTTAATCATTTGTTAAAATTTGTCTCATATCAGCAGGTTGATTGCTTTACAAATCAGATATAGAATCTTCACTAAAAGGATAATCTGTATTATAAATTCAGATTGAAATGCACATACTAAAATCATGAAAGAAGCACAGATATTCTGAACATCATAAACAGTGAACAAAGCATAAATCTAATAAAATCATATTTAAGAATAAATGAAAAATCAAAAGATGTTAATATGAAGGCCAGTGAGCAGCCAGTCATAAAAACTGAATACACAGGAAGTTTCAGGAAGCAAAATGTCACTTCTGTGGCAGTAGGTCAAAAAGGCTTTGTGGAGGGCTGATAACGGAGGATTATTTCACAATAGAAACTAAAAGGCTGATAAAGCAAGAAGGATTGGGAGCTTATTTCATATGAAGGGTGGGTTGAGGAATGAAGCAGGAAGACAGCAATAAACCAGTGGGACAACTGTCCAGAATGACTAGGTGATGGGATCTGGGGAGGGTACGGAGGATCCTCTGTGGATACAAAATGCAGTCTCCGTAGTTGTCAAGGAAGAAAATCTAAAAACCAAATCCCTGGAATAGGTAGCAATGACTCAGTGGAGTTCAAATATGTGCCAAAGTTCAAGTACAAGAACTCGGACAAAAGTTGAGTTAATAAAATTGGTCAAAAGGGAGGGGCGAGGAGTCTACATGGTAACAGCACCAAATGAAAATATAACATGCACACAAACAGAATGATTTCTTCCCAGAGATACAAGCAAAATTTAGTAGGCATTCCTCAAAATACGATAGCATGAAGAGGCAAATTTTGAAGTGATGATCTTTTTATCTTTTTTTTAATTTAATATGAATTGGTAATTAGTTATTAGGCCCACCTTCTTCACCTCCTGAAGAAAAAAAATGAAGAAATATTTAATAACAGCCCACTCTGTGCTGTGTACTATTACATATAACTGAAATCATACAGTCATCCTAGAAGCAGAAATGATGGCTCCAGTTTTACCAAAGATGCAAAGAAGAGGGGGGCAGGGAAATCTCCTTAATTCATCCTAAAACTGGAAAACCACTTTCAAAGATCCGGACCAAATTCTGTTGTGTGTGGCTAATTAAGATTTGATTCTACAGTTAAACAAGAATGATTGAAATTCAGTCAGCAGTACTTTTTTCAGGGTGTACAATTTGTTCTCTTAAATCATCATTCCACTAAGAAATCTTATTAATTTTATAAAAAAATATATATATAAGTTACACACAAAGTACTGTAGTTTTACTATTTAAGTTTCTCACAATGCCTGTGGCACCTAGGATTCTAATTCACTGTCAAGCAGACTTGTATCAACCCGAAGATCTAGGAATTGTACTCAGTTAGATTTGCTTTAGGAGCAATGACTACATGGTAGGTCACTCACTACATCCAGTTTCAACATCTGGCAACAAGAATCTACATACCCCTGTCAGTAACTCAACTTTATTCCTGCAAACTCTTAGTTTTACTTGTGTTCATCTTTGCTCTTTCTTGTGTTAAATTTTAAACCCAAATGAAACACTTTAACATTTCTTTTAATGTTTGTAGATATTAGCAGATTTAACTTTAAGGAAACTCACCATTCTTACAGCTTATGTAAATACAATTAAGCAAAATATTTCAAGTACTGACTCATTAAAATAAAGAATGGATAAGTCTAATTTCCTTTATAAAGATGCTTTTGTCAGTTTGCTTCTGCCTCCCCCATAATTCTTTAACAAATAATGACAAATTTATAACTGTAGCATAGGATAGTAATTCCCTACCAGCTCTGATTGCAATAGAAAGGTTTAAAGCCATGTGAAATGACTAAGCTCCTGCTAGTTAACACTGAAAGGAAAAAAATCAACAAATTAAAAGCATTGATGTAGCTAATTCTAGTAAATTCCCTAGGTTTGTATACTACCTATTTGCTCTTCAGGGATGGAAATTTACCCTGTTGCCCAAAGTATGGTCAACTGATAAGAAAACACAGGTGACTAGAGGCAGAAGAATCACTCCAATCCTAAACTAAGCAGACTATTATTCATCACCATGGTATTAACTCTCAAAACAGATACAGGCAAATTCACCGATAACACTTTGAAACCAGGGGGTGAGTGGGGGGTGGGGAATGCATGTGTATAATTTACACAGTGTCCTGTGCCAAACTCATAACAATTCAAGAGAGGAAGCTTAAAGAAACTACAGCAGTGCCCTTTATCCATACTGGGTCCTGATGCATTGAAGTGCAATCTGCTTCTCACTACAAAAGAGTCTTACAGGGTGTTATTCACAAAGCAACAGCAAATGGTGGAACACACTTCCCAGCCAGCACTGTTATTTTTATTTTGCTGTTTACACATTCCATCCAGTGTTTATGCTTTGTGGCTTTACTCTGAATACAAAAGAATGTATAAGCTAACATATGTTAGATTTTTAAAGTAAAAGCCCATCTTTAATATTGTGGTGTATTCATGAGATAATTAAAGATTTTCTGGTCATCTCGGCTGTTGTTTTCTATTGTTAATCATACTAACAATAGTTATCATTTAATACTTTCATAATGCATACACATTGTCATTTATCCATTTCACAACCTTATGAGATAAATAAACTGAGGAAATAAAAGCTCAGAAAGCTGAGCACTTGCCTGAGGTCGCCTAACTTAACTTTCAAATTCAGATCTTGGTAACTCTAAAATTTCTGCTCTTCACCCTATGAGGAAAATAAAAGCAACACTTTTTTTCTTTTGGCACTTGATTTCATTCTACCAGTTTAATTTAACCTGTATTTCAGAATATATTACAAGCATGATGCTAGGTACTTTAAGACAATTTGAAAAATAAAAATTCAACAAGTTACACTGAAATTAGACGACTCTTAGCTTGGAGCAGCTTAAAATTTGAAGGGCTTTAAATTCGATAATGCTATTCTAATTTGTAAACAAAACTATGAACACTTCGAAGGCAAGAACCTTACCTATGCTCTAGCATATTACAACTCCTTCTTCTCTATATTTGCTTCCTGTGTCACTAAAGAGAATTACAGACTTGGCAATCAGACACACCTTTACATCAGCACCCTCTGGTTCCTGGCTGCTACTCATTAATACTTCATTTCTTGTTAGTTCCATAATATATTCCCCATATTAACCATGTATTCAAGCTATAATACAGTTTCCCTTATCCTTTATACCCCGCTTTATCCCCTCCCCTATACCTAAAACAAACTGCATGACCTCCTTTATCTATATATAATAAGAAAATCTCCAACAGACCAAAAGATCTATTAGGTATTGAATGTTGCTTTAAAAAATGAACTGAGTAATAATATCCTTCCTTATGACACTTAAAATATTCCATTTAGTCATTTCAGAAATGAATCTCAGACAAAAAATAAAATCAACAAAATATATTACAGGAACGTGAAGGCTTGTCCTTATGTGACATGGAAACTAACCTATCTTGGCTAGAATAATCAAAATGTTCCAGAAAACTATTTCACAGATTTTTTAGCTGTGTTTATAAACCAAACCCCCAAAACAGAACCCTTGTAAATTGAAATAACTATTTTCTTTTCAAAGAATTTGGAAGAGTTAAATTCAGGATGTGAAACTTTCAGTTTTCCATCATTAAAAACATTTCACTAATATGGGGACTTTTCTTTTTTTAAAATTTGTATTTATATATGACAGCGGAATGCTTTACAATTCTTATTACACATCTAGAGCGCAATTTTTCATCTCTGGTTGTATACAAAGTATATTCACACCAATTCATGTCTTCATACATGTACTTTGGATAATAATGATCATCACATTCCACCATCATTTCTAACCCCATACCCACTCCATTCCCCTCCCACCCCTCTGCCCTATTTAGAGTTCATCTATTCCTGCCATGCTCTCCCTCCCAACCCCATTATGAAACAGCCTCCTTATATCAAAGAAAACATTCAGCATTTGTTTTTTTGGGGGGATTGGCTAATTTCACTTAGCATTATCTTCTCTAACTCCATCCATTTACCTGCAAATGCCATGATTTTATTCTCTTTTATTGCTGAGTAATATTCCATTGTGTATATATGCCACATTTTTTTAAATCCCTTTATCTATTGAAGGGCATCTAGGTTGGTTCTACAGTTTAGTTATTGTGCTGCTATAAACATTGATGTGGCTGTGTCCCTGTAGTATGCTGTTCTTAAGTGATATGGGCATTTTTCACTTCCCATGAATTCCATACTAAAGATTCAAAGAGTAACATATTTTCTGAATGGATAAAGTATATTTTTCAGTATTCTTTCATTAAAAGATTTCTTTTAATTTTCATGTAAGCATTAGGAAATTCAATTATCCCTCAAACTGGCTGCAAAAGCTATTCTGTGTACTGTTATCTAACCCTAGGGCTTGTACACTCATACTCTGAAATGAAAGAAGATTAATGTGTGTGTGTGTGTGTGTGTGTGTGTGTGTGTTTTAAGCAAAAGGAAGGTGGATAATTAATTACTATATATGTATGAATTTTTTGTTTTAGTTTTGCTTTTTAGAGTTGCTGGAGTTTGAACTCAAGGCATCACACATGCTAAGAAAAATGTTCCACCATGAAACATCCTCAGCCCAATATGTCTGGTTTTTAAAATCGGATTTTATGGTGGAAATTTTTATCTTGCCAACAAAGAGGAAACACAAACTGAAAGAACAGATTTTTGTCTTTTAACTTGATAATTACTCTTTTTTTCCCCCAAAGGTAAATGGTTTAAACATAACTGTCAGCTCCTGACAGGAGGTAAATCTAAAATTAAATTGTATATATTTCATAATATTTTAACACTATTTCCCAAAATGCAGCTCATTAGTAACCAATTAACCCATTTCCTAAGTCCATAGTAATCTCAGTCAGATGAACTGACTCATCTCTAGGCCTGGACTTTCTCATCTTAATGAATATGAATGAAGTATCATAGAACCTATAAAGACCTAAAACTTCTCGAGCTGATCTACTGTAACAAGAGATCTTTATCAATACCAGAATCCATTCTGATCCAAGCCATCTGTACAGAGCGCCCTTCAGGGCCTTCCCACATAATCAGGGGGATGATGATAATGAGAAGGGAGGGAGCTCAGCAATGACATAATCCCCTGGGCACTTGAACTGGGTTCTGTAGGATGCACTTCTCTTGCTTTCTCATTTAAGCCTAACAATTTTATATATAAGTAACACTATGCCATCCTACAACTATGAAGATGGAAGCTTAAAAAGGTGCATGACTAAAATTTCACAAGTATTAGATGATGAATACTATAAAATCAAACATTTCTCCTACTTTCTATACTACCTAAATTTAGCTAAATAAATAAATAAATAAAAATAATGGTGAATGTCCCCTAGAACTGTTTTTCTGGGCTGATGAGTTGCTTTTTCAGGAAGTCAAAAAATTTACTTCCAAAAAACATTTCTTAAAGGTACCAAGGTATCTAATTTGCAACAATATAAGAACACAAAAGTTATCAGATGAAGCAACCAAGCAACAATTTAGAAATCCAAGTGGCCACAAAATGAAAACATTTGATCTAGTTCTAAAGATTAAAGTACATGTTGTCAGTCACTGTTACAGGTCTGAACACAACCTCGCCCCGCCCCCAACTAAGAATAATACTAAGTAAACTATATAAGAAAAATGTAACATTCTCTTCCAGATTAAAACAGAAATAGGAGCTGCAATATTAGAAAAAAAAATAACCAAACCATCTGGCTACAAAGTAATGACTTCCATATAGAATTGAAGATAACCAAATAGCTTAGTACATAATGATAATTTCACTAGCAGCTAACCAGTATTTACTCCCAAAACACAGATACTGGAGAAAAATACACTAACCCATTATATTCCATCCTCCTACAGTTTTTATATATTGGATAATAGGGTCCAATGGGTGAAACCCTTTCACTAAATAGTATCCTGGCACCTTAGAAGAGAATACATGAAAAAAACCTCAGCCTAAACAGACTGGCTTAGTGGGTGGGTAGAAGACGAATACGATAACAAAAATAAAGGAAGTTCAAAAGAAAACCAAACAAACAAAAATATTGATGAAGATAGAAGAAATACCCAACACCCATTTCATGGTTTTTGTTTTTGTTTTGTTTGTTGCTTTTGTTTTTGTTTTTGATGTTGTTTGTTTCTTAGGTTGATTGGTTTGTACTAGGAATTGAACCCAAGGGTACTCTACCACTAAGCTACATCCCCAAACCTTTTTATTTCTTACTTTGTGACAAGGTCTTACTAAATTGCCAAGGTTCTGACTTGAAATCCTCCCAACTCAGCCTTCTAAATCACTAGGATTATAGGCATGCACTGCCATGCCCAGCATCCTTTCCATTTTACTAAGCTTCATTCCACATACATTAAGGTGTCCAGATGAATGGCTCAAACACTAGAGAAGGGAAAAATCAGAAACAGTCTTTTTTTCCACAGTTAGGAATGAAAAAGCACTGAAAATTATGCAAGCAGGTTTTTAACAGATCATTTTTAAAAATCTATAGATTAAATTTCTCTTCAAATATTTTCTAGTAAATAATGTGTAATTCTAAAAGTAACAATGCTTTCAAAATTACACAACTGATTTGGATTTTTTCTTCTGCTGCTGCTTCTCCCTCTTCCTCATCTTCTTCTTCTTCTTTGTATTTACCACTTTATTAAGAAACAACACCTAAGACAGCCCTGTCCCAGTGGAACTAGACTATAATAACCTGCAAAATTTTCATGTTTATAAAGACTTTTTGCATGTAAGTGCTAATTTCTATTTAATTTACTATGACAGTTCATAATACTAATATAGCTAACTTATGTTTTCTTTATAAAATACTTTCATATTGGTGATTTCAATTTATTCTCATAATACGTAACCTGGAAGGCAAGCAGAACAAACAGCCTTTTCATTCTCATTTTAAAAACAGACTCACTAACAAAGATGTCAAGGAATTAGGGCCAAGACAACCAAAGCACTTCTGCAGTAAGGCCAGTATGGAAAAGGCAGTTCCCAACTCACCCCATGCTCTCACCTGCACTCCTGTGAACAGTATTTTGTGGATAAATGTAGTATTTCCCAAGCACATGCAAATAAAAAGTTTTCCAAGAAACAAGAGACTACTTTAAATATATACTAATTTTTCTATAAATGGACTCACCTTAAAATGAAAATGTTTCCCTTCTTATGTTTCTACTTCAATCCAATGAAGGTTGTATTGTAGGTGACCTACACATCAAAATAAACAATAAAAGTAAAATACTCATTTTGAGACAAATATGAAAGTAACAATTGCTTTTGCATAATATATATTTCATTCTCCTATACTTATACTTTTTCCCTAGATTCAAAATGATATAGATGGAAAAGGGCAAGAAGAAAAAAATCATGAAAATGAAATAATAATATGGTAATGGCATCTAATTTAATTCTTGCAGAAACCCTGAGAAGTGCTGAACAAATAGATTCTAGGAGCTTAAGTAGCATTTGAAGCCATGCGCTTTATTTTGCATCTTAACAACTGTAAGAAAAGCAGATGTATTCACTCTTCTTATACATAGCTTTAAGTATTCTCAAATCCAAGACTTCAAATAAACATAGTAACCAGGTTATTTAAGTCATACAGCCTTTTAAATGTGTATGTTATTAAATACTGCATACATCTATGTTATTTGTAATGTTATCAGGTACATGTTGACCATTGGGTATTTAAAGAATCCATAATTAGGATAATTTTTAAAAGCTAGGATAGAAGAAAATGTCAATAATAGTACAAGGATAAAGAACCTGAGTTTTAAACCAAAACTGATATCATAACATTTTAAAGAAATGTATAATTAACAGTGCTAGCTTCTTTTTCAAGTCTAGCAGCAATGAAAATGGACTTTGGACTGGGGAGATATAGAATTGAATCCCAATTCTTTACAGTTGACAGGATGAAAATAATAAGGATGAGTATTTCATTCTTCTGTAGATGCTAACAAAATCTCACATGCCTAAAGGTCACACATATATAAAAACTTTAGCAATGTCATAAAGTAAATTTAAAAGTGATATAGCCAGGTAAGTGTCACATAGTTTATGTGTTAAACATCTTCACTGTGCTCACAGAAAATACCCCCAATTTTAGTTTATAATTTATATATTCTTTAATGTATAAAAGTTCTGATGTGTTAATAATCAAATCAATCCATAGAAAGTTAAGTACACTAAATTTGAAGTTCAGGCCAGTGTGGTAGCGCACACCTATAATCCCAGCCACTCAGAAGGCTGAGGTAAGAGGACTGCAAGTTCAAAGCCAACCTCAGCAACTTAGTGAGGCTAAGCAACTCTGCAAAACCCTGTCTCTAAATATAATATAAAAATGCTGGGGATGGGCTCAATGGTTAAGCACCCCCAAAGAGAGGGGGGAGGGAGAAAGAGAGGAAGAGAGGGTAGGGGAGAAGGAGAGGAGGAAGGGGGGAGGAAGCGGGGAGGGAGGAGAGAAATTTGGAAACTAGTGTTATTAGAGAGAAAAAAGAAAGTAGTAGGTCATAACCACATGAAAAAAATAAAGCCTAAGATGCAAAGAAAAACTTCAGAAGGCATCCTGAGAACATGTGATAGGAAACCATGCAACCAAGCATAGGTCAACAGTCTCCATGAGTACACAACTCAGAAACATCACAACCCAGAAACATCACAACCCAGAAAACCGCATGCGTAATGAGAAAGCAATATTTTGTTTTAAGATGCTGGGAAAGGCTTGATGCCTGGCATCCGGGATGGGGTGGTAGCTGAATGATAGAGTATTTGGTTAATATGCAAGAGGCCCTGGGTTTGATGTCCAGTACTATCAATACCACCAGCATCCCCCCCCCAACAAAAAGAAGAAATTATCACTCTAAATAGTTAAAAAATAAATTAAATCCTTATGTGTAAAGGAATGTACTTTACTGATAGCTCTAGGAAATTCACTTAGTTGTAATTTGAATAGTATATTACTAGGTAATCTGAAAAATGACATATTAAGTGTAGTTAATGGAGCTAAAATTTTAAGGGCTTAGGTCCCTCAACTAATATCAAGAAACTATAAAACATGATAGTATAAAGTAAGTCTCTTCCCTCCAAAAGTTTGCAACTTAAAAGAAAACACTACTATATACAAAAATAAATGTTAATGTCATTTTGTTCTATAACAGAGGAATCAGTGAGAGACATTAGATGTTTGGTTGCCTCTCTTATTACATTACAAGCTACTGATACACAATGCCTAGACACTTTAATTCAGTGGATTTACAAAATGTGACATGAAGAAGGCTGGAAAAATGGCTCAGGAGGCTGAGGCAGGAGGAACTTGAGTTCAAAGCCAACTTCAGCAATGGTGAGGTGCTAAGCAACTCAGTGAGACCCTGTCTCTAAATAAAATACAAAATACAATTGGGGTTATGGCTCAGTGGTACAGTATTTGCCTGGCATGTCTGAGGCACTGGATTTGAATCTCAGCACCACATATAAATAATTGAATAAAATAAAGGTCCATCTAAAAATAAAATAAAGGTCCACTAAAAATATATATTTTAAAAAAATTTTAAAGGAGGCAGGAACATATGAAACAGAGGCAATAACATGTATAACAAAGGCAAAGCTCTGTAACATGGATGAAAATAAACATCAGAGGTACCCACTTCCCTGTCAACAAACACAGAGAGCTTACTATGCTGGATTCTGCTCTAGGTACCTGATGTGTGAACTCACTCCATCCCAACAACCTTGGAAATCAGGCTCCATTAATACCCTGATTAATACCCTCCATTAATACCTGTCATATATAAATAAATAATAATAACAGATAAGAAAATTAAGGCACAGAGATATTAAGTAACTTGTCCAAAGTGGCAATGGTAAGTGAAAAACCAAAACAAAAAAACAGGAAGTTTGGCTCCAGAGTTCACATTCTTAACTTACTTGTAAGTTAATCCTTGTTCCTAAGGATTAACTAAATAATTAATGATGTCATTGTCTTTATAGTATTTCTCAAAGCACATCACATAATTTTTAAGCTATTATTTAAAATGTTTCTTATTCCTTCAAAACCAATTATTTTCAAATTTCACTCATGTTTAGGATTTGGCCCCATAAAAAATCCTCTATATTCTACAAATATTTTTCATAAATATATCAAAAATTTTCCAATATCTCCTGCCATTAAAAGCTCAGAATTTAACTCTAGATAGGGCAGAGGGGTTGGAGGGAAAGGGAGAGGGCAAGGGGTTAGAAATGATGATGGAATGTGATGGTCATTTTTATCCAAAGAACATGTATGAAAACACAAATTTTTGTGAATATACTTTGTATACAACCAGAGATACAAAAAATTGTACTCTAGATGTGTAATAAGAATTTGTAATGCATTCCACCCATACATTAATAATAATAATAATAATAATAATAATAATAAGAAGAAGAAGAAGAAGAAGAAGAAGAAGAAGAAGAAACTCAGAATCTGCAAAAGAATCAAGGACACCCAATTTTCTTTTTTGCAAACCACACAATTTTGTAAACAAACATTAAAAGAAAGTAGGTTTTCAGGAAAATATTTCAGAAAATAACCAAAGATAAAATTAACAACATATCATAGTTTGCAATCCTAATGAATGAAGGTATCTAGGCTTAACAACTAGCATCAATCAAAGAAAAACAACTACATATTGTATGTCTCCTCTGTGAAGAAGAAATACCACCCTGTGGCAGGAAGTAAGGAGAAGGGAAGCGAAGAATGAAACAAAAGAAAGAAGAGGAAGAAAGGGGCAGGGAGAGGGGAGAAAGAAAAAGGAAGAAGATGTACCCAAATTTGGTTACACCTCTACATCTTTCTAACTTTGTTTCAAACACACACACACACACAACACAGGACAGAAGGACATGTTAAATTACTACAGAGGTGATCAGCATGACCTTGCTGTAGGAAATTCCACAGGCCAAACCAGTTTCTTCAATAAATAAACCTCAAGAATATAAAGGTGTTACAGTTTGGATGTGGAATGCCCCCAAAGCTCAGATGTTGAAAACACAGCCTTCAAATGCCACAAGGGTCAGAAGTGGGGCTTTCAGGAAATGACTTGATCTTGAGAATTGTAGTATTATCAGTGGATTAATTCATTTGATAGATTAATACTTTGAATGGCCTTCAGGGTGGTCACTGTGGGCATACAGAGCATGTTTGAAGGATGCAGCCTCCTGGGGGTCTGGCCTTGGGGACCATATCTGTCCAGCTGCCCTGAGCTGAGAAGCTTTCCTCTTCAATACTCTTCCACCATGATGTGTGTGTCTTCCATGAGGCCAGCCTACCAGGAATGAAATCCTCTGAAACCAGGGGCCAAAATGAATCTTTCCTCCTCTAAGTTGTAACTGTAAATATGTGAAAAGCTGACTAAAGAGGAATACTTATATGTTAAGAGTCATTAAAATACATATTAGGGAATCATAAAGAGTATTTTCTGGACCTTGATTCAAACAAAATGTGAAAAGAGGACTTTTATGTTCAATAATATTATGGAATTATTAACTTTTAGTTTGGGGTATAACAATGAAATTAAGTCTTTTAAAAGTATTTTTATCTTTTAGAATAACATACTGATATATTATAAGGAAATAGTATGTCTGAGATTTGCTTGGCTTCACAAGAAAGGAAAGAAAATGGGGAAATATGATGAAAAATTTTAGTCAAGAATTAACATCTGTTGAAGCTAGATATGGCTACATAAAGATTTGTTATATTGTTTTTTTCTGATTTATTTATTTACTGACTTATTCATTCATACATACATGCTAAGAATTGAACAGTAGCTGCTCAACCACTGAGCCACATCTCCAGCCCTTTTTATTTTTTATTTAGAGATAGGGTCTCACTAAGTTGCTTAGGGCCTCACTAAGTTGTTGAGGCTGGTTTTGAATTTATGATCTTCCTGCCTCAGCCTTCTGAGCTTCTGGGATTACCTGAGTACCACACCTGTTTCTGTTTACTTTATATATGTAAAATTTTCCACATAATAATTTTTTTAAAAAACTAAGAAATATGATACAACAAAAAAATGGTACCTCAAGTATTATAATAGAAATGTTTTAAAAGAACAATTTAAAATATAACAGCATGTTCCCATAAGAAAAAATATTTTAACTAAATAATAATACCAACCAAAGTTAAACTCGATTATTTTTCTCAGTAGCTTACCTAAAATGCTATACTTTTTAAGTAATAGCAGATCTCTTTATTAAATAATGCCAGTACAGTGAAAACAGCAATTTGTTTGAAAAGTACTGGCTGTTTAAAACTATTAGCAAATTGCTAGACTTTAGGGTTGTTTTTAACTTACAAAGTATTTTATTCATTGCTACTAACATCAAAAACACATTATGATGAGTTAAATGGTAAATTATACCTTATATTCCTCAAGTTTGGAAAACGTCATTTATAATTTATTATATTATGAAGTCTGCTAAGTGAGAAAATTGAATACAGCATAAAAGGGCAAAAAGAACAAAGGTTTGAAGTTCTATTTTGACTCTACCACTTTATTACTTAATATTATTTCAAGAAAATTTTTTCTTCCTCATCTGAAAAATAATGAAAATAACTGCTTACATCCAATGTTGTAAATACTTAAATGTGGATAATTATGTACACAGTAAATTTCATGCTTTAATCCTTTATATAAGTTATAGTTATATATATTACATATATAAATGTTTATATATATGTATATAAATACATATTTCCCAACATTGTTCCTGGTAATGTTTAGTACATAATATTAAATGTTCTCATTGTCAACATCCAATCATTGCTCTGGTAGTTAGCATTATTTTTATGCTTGCCAATGTTAGACTTGCTTCTCAAATGCCAACACTTCCTGAGGATGTAAACTGTCATTCAGAAACACATCCACTCTCATGGTTAATAAGGCCTTCTGAGCATTTCAGCAAGTAGTGTTTATATAATTACCAAGGTTTCTGCTTGTAACTCCTATTCACCTAAGTTGTAAATCTTGCAGATAAATACCATAAGAAAAGTTTAAAACTCAGCTTCTTTCAGTTAAATACCCAAAGTGATATCATCATTGTGATATCATCTACCATGAGGCCCTCTCCAGAGGCTTCCTTCCAACTCACCTGAGGCTCAAGGGCATTCTGTATGTATCTTAAAGCATTTATCATGTTGTATCAGTCATTTGTTTACATATTTGTCTCACAGTTGGAATGTAAACTCCAAAAAGAGAGAGACTTTTTTCCTTTTCTTTTTCTTTCTTTCTTTCTTTCCTTCTTTCTTTCTTTCTTTCTAATAATAATAATAATAATAATAATAATAATAATAATATCAACACCTGCAAAGTGGCAGATGGTGGTGGGACTTTGCTGAACCCAGGTAGAACATACACCTTTATTCCAAGGACTTCTGAATCAAGTCAGCTATTTGGTCCTGGTTTGAGTGTGTCCCACAGAAGTTCATGTATTGGAAATTTGATCCCTAGTGTGATGGTTCTGAGAAGTGGTGTACCTTTAAAAGGTGGAGTTCATTGAAAAGTAATTAGGTCACTGGGGATACTGCCCTTACAGGATTAATGTTCTAATGAAATGAGTTGGTTGTTCATGGAATGAGTTGGTTGTTCTCAAGAAATTGAGCTGTTCTAAAAGAATAAGTCTGTCCCCTGAATCTCAGGTTTCCTGTCTCATCAAATAATCACTTATGTAGGTACTATCATCATTGTGATATCATCTACCTTGAGGCCCTCTCCAGAGGCTGACTCTAAGTGCTGCCTGGTATTGAAATTTCAGCTTCCAAAATTATTAGATAAATAAACCAGTTTATTTTATAAAGTATCCAGCCTCAGCTTCTTGGTTACAGTATTAGAAAATGGAGTCATACAAAATTAAAAATTAAACACTCAGTAATGGATTTAGTTCTAACAAATCTGGGACTAAAATCTGAAGAGACTTATACTTTGGTCTTATCATTTTCCTTTACTCCATATAAGACACATCTCTGCAGATCACTCTTACCTAGCACAGACTATATCCCTGGACTACTCTTCAAAACCTAGAACCTTCCATCGACAACAGCTAACACTACAGATAGCACTTTACATGACAGGTACTATACTAAACACATTATATATCTCAGTTTATGTGATCTTTACAATAACTTGTGAGTATACATTATTCCCTTTTTACAAGTGAAGATGCTGAGGTTTAAGGAGATAATGAAACATGTTCAAAGTCTCAATTCATAGAGAAAAAGCAGCAGTTGAGTCCACTCCATCACCAAGTCTCTTGAACAGAAGGTATCATTATTAATTCTAGGTGTCAAATTGTACTGTACTAGGGCTATCTAGAGAGTTAGTAAAGCACTATTTCTGGGTGTGTCTGTGAGGGTATTTCCAGAAGAGAAAGGTATGTGAGTTAGTGGACTGGATGAGGAAATCCTACCCTGCCTGTGGGTGGGCACCATCCAATCATCTGGGAACCCACATGGAACAAGAAGATGGAGGAAAAGCAAATTCTTGCTACCTCTGGCAGAGCCACAACACCCATTTTCTCCTGCCTTGGATGTCGGAACTCCAGGTTCTCTTGCTCTTAGCCAGTGGGCCTTGCACCAGCAGCTCTCAGGGCTCTTGGGCCTTTATCCTTAGACTGACTGTTGGCTTCGCTGGTCCTGAGGTTTCTAGATTGGACTGAACTTTGGATCTCCATTTGTAAATAGAGACTGGTCAGCCTCCATAATCTCTTGAACCAATTCCCCACATAAATTCCCTTTTATCTATCTCTTTCTCTGTACATCTTGTTGGTTCTCTCCCCCTCCACCTCTCCCTCTCTTTCCCTAATATAGAAGGCTACTAGTAAACAAAGCTTTTCAAAGAAGACTTTAAAGGTCCCTTGAGGTCACTTTAGATGTTTTAATGAGCTTTTAAAAAGTAATGTTGGTATCCTTATGGGAGTTCATCAGTTTTTCCTCTTCTGTTCTCTAATACACAGAGAACAGTAACCAAGAGAAGTTACTCTGATATGGCAGCAGACAAAGTTGAGGATGAAAATCATGCTCAAAGAAAGAAACCTGAGCAGTTTAAAAAACTTATAAACAAAGACTCAGAAAAACTTCAAACTGGTAGATACACAATGTTATTGCATAAAGGATAAGAATACAGCCTATGGCTAAAATTTATAGAAAGCTTAAAAACTACAGAACACAAAGAAGTACACGTGCTAACTACACGGAATGGGAAGTTCCTGAAGTACTAAGCTGCTACCAGAACACAGATGTCATGACACTGAAATTTTCATTAATGCCGATGGAAACAGGATGAGCTAAGGAATAAGATTGGTTTTCCCCATTAAATCTCAGCTCTGTAAATTACTTCGTGACTTTAAGAAAGGTACTTATTAACTATTCTGAACTTCAATTTCCATGTCTGTAAAATAAAAATAATAATACCTCCTCTGAAGGAAAATTAAAAGATTCACAGTTAGTGCATCATTTTGTCCACAAGCATTAGGTAAAACACATTAATGTGGACCGGTAACAAAAAAGGAAAAGTTAACATTAAAAAAAAAAATGGTGGGGGGGGGCTGGAGTTATGGCTCAGTGGTAGAGTGCTCGCCTAGCATGCACAAGGCACCGAGTTCGATCCTCAGCATAAAAAATAAATAAATAAATAAATAAATAAATAAATGTATTGTGTTTAAAAAAAAAAAAAAAAAGATGATGGAGCTGGAGATGTGGTAGAGTGCTTGCCTAGCATGTGTGAGGCACCGGGTTCGATTCTTAACACCACATAAAAATAAATAAATAAAATCTTCTGCTTCCTCCTCGTTTAACTAGTCCTGAAAGTAATCAATTGAGTGCAGACACTGTTCTATGACAAACCAGAAATAGACTAGTGAGTAAAACTGAACATAACAACAACAGCTAATATTTGACAAGTTGGTAGCAGATATTTGCTGCTTAGAATGCTGTTCAAAAGGGTTTGCATGTTCAAAAGGGTTCACTTGTCTCTTTTTAAGTGGTAGACTCTTAAATGAGAGGCTCTTTTTTTAAAGTGTTTTACATGCTTAATAATTTAGTTCTTACAACAAATTCTTGGAGGTTAATAATAATACCATCTTATTTTAGAGGTGAGAAAACTGAAACATGGAGATTTTAACCACTTGCTAATTCGCATATGGCTACTCAGTGATGAAGGCTGTTTTCAAATTGGGGCAGATAATTACAACAGTATGACAAATGCTGTTGTCATACTCCATTTGTAAATAGAGATATTTAGGATAGGGGAAGGTCGACAACCACACATATAAGTACACTGGGCAGTAATGGAGAGTATAAGTAAATATTTTAAAAATTATTTTGTGGACTCAACTGAATACTCAACTATCCACTGTTTCAAACATTATTTATAGAGGGAAAATTCTTCCTGTTTCAGAGAACTGGTTTTAAATGAACAGCTTTAAACCTACCTCACTGCTCATTACAAGCTAAGTTAATCATTCAACAAACTTCAGTTTCCTCATCTGAGAAACAAAAGGACAGAAAAGATCAGGTCAGGTCATCAAATACCTGGCATTTGCACGGCTACTCCCCATTCCCAGAGCCATAAAGAACATCAATACTGATTGTTACACTCTTTAATGCTGAACCTCAAGTGTGGAAATCCTCAACAATGCTCCAAATAGCAACTACTAATTTATAAAGTGGGCTTTGAGGGCTGGGGATGTGGCTCAAGCCGTAGCGCGCTCGCCTGGCATGCATGCGGCCCGGGTTCGATCCTCAGCACCACATACAAACAAAGATGTTGTGTCCGCTGAGAACTAAAAAATAAAAAATATTAAAATTCTCTCTCTCTCTCTCTCTTAAAAAAAAAAGTGGGCTTTGACGTGGAAACCATGTATTACCTCTGCATTAGAAAAGCTCTATGTACCCCACCCCCAAAAAAGATCCTGTAACCCATAGAAAAAGAGATCACTTCTATTAGGTGAGCTAGCAAAATACAAAGCTCTCATTATCCTCCTTCAAATTTTTACAAATACACAAAGAGAGGGTAAGTAACATTACTGTCCCCAATTTTTGAATTGTCATAGACCATAAAGAGAATAGTTTAGGTTCTCCACCTCCGATAGAAACATCCACAGCTTTTATATTTGGTTTCCCCCATACATAGAAGTTTAAAACAACAAATGGTGAATGACCAGGGCAAATACATTGCCCAATGAAACTGGTTTCATTATTAAGTTGAATTACCATCATGCAATAAGTTTCATTATTAAGTTGAATTACCATCATGCAATAAATGCTGTCATGCCATAAAGCCTCACCAAGCCACTGTGGTAATGACTCAAGGGTGACACCATTTGCTGTAACACATATGTTTTACCTGATGTTTCACCTTCAACTAATACTTTTTATTGGAGAAAAAGAAGCATCACACAGTTATTCAGTAGGGTCAGTAAAGGCCTTTTTGAGGTGAACCTGTCTACACCACTCTCTTAACCAGATGTCTCATTTGGTGACACATATAATACATAATTAATTCTTTCTTGAAGCAGCAGCTGTGCAGAGATTCTCTGGAGTTCAGCTGCCCTCAATAGTAGCAGGTGGAGGGATTGGTCCTTTACTGCTTGCTTTCCTTCTAGTCTATCCCAACCACATGTATAAGTGAAAAGTAGAATGTCAGACCCAGGCTGCTATCTGCCTAAAAAAAACATTTCTTTTTGATGTTCTAGTTTATTCCAAATAGAATCTGATCTTCCCAAGTTGACCCTTCAAAGTTTCTCATGGGGCTTCCTTTCTCCTTGTCATCCTAGCATTGCCTCCCCCTCCTCCTTCTCTCACTCCCCATCACCTCATGCCTAGTTTATCAAAATAAGTAAATCAGATCTTCCTACTTCAAATAACTTCCACTTTTAACCAATCCTCTTTTTCTAAGGCCCAACTTTTCCCTTGCTGCCTCTCTGGGAGTCGATAATGGCAACGTAGGAGGTCACATAATCGGAAGCAGCATTAGCTTACTGAGTTCCAGGCCCAATTACTCCACTAACAAATCTAAGCAACTCAATTTAGCTTCCTGGAAAACAAGAGTCCTGCATTACCAGAGCTCTGGGAATCTCCTACTTAATGAACAATACGTCTCCTATCTGGAATTCATGGTCCTTCAAGATCTGTCTAGTGAAAGTCACCTCAAATCATCCCCCAAAGCATATTTTCCTACTCTCAGCTACTGTTTGTCTCACTAATTCCTCCTTCTAAAATGATTTAACCCACCCCTCTTAACCGAAAAGTCCTCCAACAGAAGAGTAAACAAGGGACAGTCTTCTTCATCCTTTTCTGGCATTTTCAAACTCTCCACAATCGAATGCAATTCAGGAGGAAAAAATGAAATTTCCCAAATGAGAACTACAAAGCAAACTTATCTCAATAAACAATGCCTAACCTAGTAAACTTCAATAACATATCCTCTTTCTTCCTAGAGATTTTATTTGCTATGCATATTTGGCCCCATTAACTTTAAAGCTTAACCTGGGTAAGCAGTGGCTCCAAAGTAAGAATTCAGTAGCTAATGAACTGATTGTGCAGTCTAATTTGTTAATGCCTAATTGAAGTGGATATTGTATACAGTTAATGTGGTTATGCAAAAGTACTTAATCTTAGTACGTTAACAACCTCATTCCCCATTTCCTAAAGGCTCAGCTTACTTTTAAATGTCAAAACACATTATTTTATGAGGAGCAGATTAGTTCCAATAGCACCAATGCAGTAATTTTGTAAGTTAAATTATTTTTGTGAACTGCTCTAAGAACCCCCCAGTTCACATTTTCAAAGTTGTATTAGTAAGAAAGTGGCAAGAAATAAGAACTCGGGAGGAGCCCCCAAGACATTTTCCTCCTCTCCAGAGGTCAATCAGCTTACAAGAAGAAAAATCAGTAGTATATAGACAACATCCATCTCTCCAGAATCTGTAGTAACTTTGATATTAAGAAGGACAAATAGTTATATTTAAGAACAAAAATAGTGTCTTATGCCGGGCTTGCCTGTAATCCCAGCCACTTGGGAGGCTGATACAGAAGGACTGTGAGTTCAAAGCCAGCGTCAGCAAAAGCGAGATGCTAAGCAACTCAATGAGACCCTATCTCTAAATAAAATACAAAATAAGGCTGGGAATGTGGCTCAGTGGTAAAGTGCCCCTGAGTTCAATCCCCAGTACCCTCCCACAAAAAAAAAAAAAGTGTCTCATAAACTAAAGAAAGCACAAAATTTTATCAAAGGGACTGTTCCAAATCCCACCACCTAATAACTTATTGTTACAGTCAAGTCTCATTTCTTCTTTTTTTTAATTTTTTTCTTTTTTTATTGGTTGTTCAAAACATTACAAAGCTCTTGACATATCATATTTCATACATTAGATTCAAGTGAGTTATGAACTCCCATTTTTACCCCAAATACAGATTGCAGAATCACATCTGTTACACATCTACATTTTTACATAATGCCCTATTAGTAACTGTTGTATTCTGCTACCTTTCCCATCCTCTACTATCCCCCCTCCCCTCCCCTCCCATCTTCTCTCTCTACCCCATCTACTGTAATTCATTTCTCTCCTTGTTTATTTTCCCATTCCCCTCACAACCTCTTATATGTAATTTTGTATAACAATGAGGGTCTCCCTTCATTTCCATGCAATTTCCCTTTTCTCTCCATTTCCCTCCCACCTCATGTCTCTGTTTAATGTTAATCTTTAGTGCTGGTGAGGATGTGGGGAAAAGGGTACTCTTGTACATTGCTGGTGGGACTGCAAACTGGTGCGGCCAATTTGGAAAGCAGTATGGAGATTCCTGGGAAAGCTGGGAATGGAACCACCATTTGACCCAGCTATTGCCCTTCTCGGACTATTCCCTGAAGACCTTAAAAGAGCATACTACAGGGATACTGCCACACTGATGTTCATAGCAGCACAATTCACAATAGCTAGACTGTGGAACCAACCCAGATGCCCTTCAATAGATGAATGGATAAAAAAATGTGGCATTTATACACCATGGAATATTACGCAGCACTAAAAAATGACAAAATCATGGAATTTGCAGGGAAATGGATGGCACTAGAGCAGATTATGCTTAGTGAAGCTAGCCAATCCCTAAAAAACAAATACCAAATGTCTTCTTTGATATAATGAGAGCAAGTAAGAACAGAGCAGGGAAGAAGAGCAGGAAGAAAAGATTAAGTCTCATTTCTTCTAATCATCAAATTCCTTATCAGGAAAATGGAGGCTATCATAATACCATCAAGGATCAAATGATATAACAACATGTAAGTGTTTGAAAACTGCAAAATGTTTCAAAAATATAAATTAAGACAGTCTGTAGGAAATATTCCTAAGTCACGAAATGTTAAGTAATTGTCTATTATCAAATAAATCCACCTAGTGGGAAGATTAAAGTAAATAGGATTAAACAGGGAAGAATTATGCTCAATAACATCCATTTTCTAAATCTGGGTTTCTATGCACCTTGCTTTTTTTTTTTTTTTAAGTAGGACATGCAAAGCTCTATACAAACAATTTCAGGTAGTTAAGTGTCTGAACACCTTTTCTTAAAGATCTCCAGGGAGAGAAATTCCACTCATCCCTTAGTATTTTTCACTCTGGAACTGAACAACTCCAATAAGGAATAAACAAGTAAGTTCTCACTTCTTTCATCTGATAAAAGTCAAAAAAAATATACCCATTTGGGTTAAAACACTAGATATACAATTCTATAACAAGTTTTATGGCAGGGGAAAAAACACAAAATATCCAAGGAATAAATGACCTATGCTTTTTCTCTTTCATTTACATTTCCTCCTTGTAGAAGTGAGAACATCCATTGCCTCACCCACCTCCCACACACAAAAAAAAATCTAATCCAGTTTTCCCAGTTTTCATAATGGAATGCTAACCTTGACACTCGCTAATCCAGAAAAGATATGTTCTTCTCTTCCTTCCATACCACAAAAGATCAGCACCTCATGCACTTAAAGTATCTTAGTATGTTAACAACCTCATTCCCCATTTCCTAAAGGCTCAGCTTATTTTTAAATGTCAAAACACATTATTTTATGAGGAGCAGATTAGTTCCAATAGCACTGTTATGTTTCAACTCTTGACAAAAGCAAATACTAAGACGGTTGATAGATATTTTGGATGAGAGCAGCTTCAGATTTGACTACATTTTAGAATTCAGATTTTCAGACTGGGATGCTTTACCTGTAAAGTTTATGCAAATATTTCAAAGTCTAAAAATTCTGAAATCTGAAACACTTCTGGCCCAGGCATTTCAGATAAAGTAAAAAAACCTAAGAAGATTACCATTAAACAGGGACGAGAGGTGGGAGGGAATGGGAGAGAGAAGGGGAATTGCACAGAAGATGGAAGGAGACCCTCATTGTTATACAAAATAACATATAAGATGGTGTGAGGAGGAAGAAAAAAAAGAGAGAGAGAAATGTGTTACAGTAGATGGGGTAGAGAGGGGTGATGGGAGGGGAGGGGGGATAGGAAGGGGATAGGAAGGGCAGTAGAATACAGCAGACACTAGTATGGCAGTATGTATAAACGTGGCTATATAACCAATGTGATCCTGCAATCTGTACACATGGAAAAATAAGAATTCATGCCCCATTTGAATCAAATGTATGATATGTCAAGATCATGGTAATGTTTTGAGCAATTAATTAAAAAAAAAAAAGAAAGAAAACCTAAGGCCCATGTAAATTTTTCAAGATCTGTATCAGTGTTCTCTCTTAGAAGAACTAAATTTAATATAACTGAACAATATTACTTTCATTGCTCACAGAATGTATTGATTACTTGACTATTAAAGATTATACCTTAGGGGCTGGAGATATAGCTCAGTTGGTAGAGTGCTTGTATTGCCTGCACAAGGCTGTGGGTTCAATTCCCAGCAAGACCACCACCACAACAACAACAAAAAAGATTATGCCTTAGGCTCTCATTGAAGATCAACTTAAGAAATGAGTACTTAAAAAGAATATTTTTGTTCTGGGTTCCAACAACATCCAACATGTTTTTCAATATATTTTTAATATAATATCTTCCTACTGCACTTACTGTTTGTAGCATTTCAATGACAATTCACACATTATAATTTAATGAAATTTTTATTTGCTTGTCTATCACTTCCCCTGGGCAGGAACTTCAAGAGCAAAAACTACATCTTGTTCAATGTTTTTTCTGAAATGTTGAGCATAGTGCCTGGTACATAATAGAGCTCAATAATCATTTTTTGAATGAATAAATCATTTACTATAATTTCTTCCAGGACATATGTTCAGTCCTAAATAGAAAATAATCTTCTTAAATGAAGTAGCAGAATACAACAGTTACTAGTATGGCATTATGTAAAAAGGTGAATGTGTAACCGATGTGATTCTGCAATCTGTATTTGGGGTAAAAATGGGAGTTCATAACTCACTTGAAACTAATGTTTGAAATATGATATGTCAAGAGCTTTGTAAGGTTTTGAACAACCAATAAAAAAAAAAAAGAAACCACATCTTCCACTTATTTATCTTCTTTACACTTCCTGGAATTGTGCCTTGCTAATAGCAAGGACTCAATAAACATTTGATGATGTCAATAATGATGAGGATGGTAGTGGTAGTAGTAAAGAAGATAAATTAATCTCATCAAAACAATATACAGCATATTGTTCATCTTCAAAATCAAACAAAATAATTAAGTGATTACATCTTGAGATTATGACTATTTTCTTCTTTTCTGTTTTTCAATATAGGTTAGTTTCTTAGTTTTGAGCTAAAAAAACAAAACACTTAGTTCCTTTTGTAAACAAAATCTAGTAGACTATAGTAATTCATCTAAGAAAAGTGAATCTCCTTCCTTAAGATATTTACCTTTTGGAAACCTCAAACCTCCTGTCTTTTGTCCCCTAGGTCTAAGATTTCAGATAACTTTCCTCTATTTCTTCCTGCTGCAGGACAACTGCTTTGAGAAGTAGGCTCTTTATGAACCTGCAGGGTATTTAGATGAAGATAAAGAGAAAGCAGGGAACTGAGAGTGACAATGATCTCCCACCCTGTAGAGGATACACCTGCCACTCTGGTGCTCTTTGTGCATTTGTCATGGTCCTGCCCTAATTCTAACTCCAGTTACAGTTCAAAGCTAGCAGAAGCAAAGTCCCTAATTGGCAAAACTGGCTATACCCTCTGTCCTATGACAGACATATATGCACATGCACAAAAAATGTTATATTTTCATATGAAACAATGTTTACTGCAGTTTAAGGTGATTTGATACCATAATGTACTCGATGAAGATAAAAACTAATGAAAAAATTTCTTTACTTGTATCTATCAAGATAACTCCCTACCATCACCAAATTTGATTATCTGGATTATACTCTAGACAAGTTCCACTTCCCTAAAGTAGTCGTGTTTGAAAAGTGTATATCATTATGGTCTAAAATGGACCACCTGAAGTCCAGAAGTATGAGTACATAAAGAAGTGAATCTGACACCTAGGAACACTGACTCCAGTGATTAATTGCTTAACTGTGGTTGCCTTTTATCACTTTGTTCACGGCTTTTATTTACGGGATTTTGAATTTTAAAAATTCTTCTGATGTTGCTGATATAAACATGTTGACTAACATAAGCAATTTTTAAAGAATGTTTCAGAAACATATCCACCAATTTAGATGCTGAATTTAACTCAAAAAGGATACTCTTAGAAACAAGAGAATATCATGCTAAAAGAAACAAGCCAAATGCAAAAAAAAAAAAAAAAAAAAAAAAACGAAGGCCAAATGTTTTCTCTGATAAGCAGATCCATAATGGGAGGCGGAATGAGGTACTTTGGATTGGGCAGAGGGGAGTGAGGGGAGGGGAGAGAGTGATGGGGTGGGAAGGATGGTGGAATAAGATGGACATTATGACCCTACATACATTATGATTATACGACTAGTCTGTGACTCTGCACCACGTACAGCCAGAAGAATGAGAGGCTGTGCTCCATTTGTGTACAATATGTCAAAATGCATTCTACTATCATGTATAACTAATTAGAACAATTTTTTTAAAGAGCATCTTATATACAAAAAATTTCCCTTCTTTTTTAGTATCAAAATAACAGTCTCTCTGAATCCTTCAGTTTAAATGGGAGTACACTGAGTACAAAACTCTCATTTGACAATAAATGAGAAGGTACAGACCTTTGCTTCTCTCCTTGTCACATGAAAGACAATGCTCACCTCAGCACTCAAAATTTCACTTTATCAATTTCAGCACTCTAGCATCAACTCCACTAATCGCAAAACTTATTCATTTATTCAGAAAAAATATATATATATAAAGCTACAGCAAAAAATGAGTTTGCAATGACCCCAGTCTTTAAAAGCTCAAGTTAAAGTGATCTCCAATAAAACTAGTCAATTCAGTGTGTCCCCAAACACACATTCGACAGGTATTTACTAGACAAGCTAAATGCAGGAACCATTTCCCACACTAGTTATGTAGCAGTGAGCAACAGGACAAGATTCCTTGTGAATAAAGATACCTACCAGTCCCTTTATACTTTTATGCTTCACATGTCACTTCCTCTCTCTCCTCCACAATTCCTCCATACTTTTCTTTCTCCTTAGTGCCAGTCCCTACCAAATTCTTCATACACCATAGTTCTGATAACTCAGAAATATGAAGCTGAGGATAGGAAAGGTAGCAGAATACAACAATTACTAATTGGGCATTATGTAAAATTGTGGATGTGTAACCGACGTGATTCTGCAATCTGCATTTGGGGTAAAATTGGGAGTTCATAACCCACTTCAATCTAATGTATGAAATATGATATGTCAAGAGCTTTGTAATGTTGTGAACAACCAATAAAAATTAAAAAAAGAAAAAAAAAAGAAAGAAATATGAAGCTGACTGCTGATGAAAAACCCAAGATTCAAACACGGCTGAAATCTGGGGAAAGAGAGAAGCAAGAGGCCGATAAAGTTTAGGAAATCAAAGAGATTTAAGGGATTCTGGGCAGGTTTTTAAGGCTAAGACAGAGTCAACACAAGAAATCAATATCTGGATCTACAGTACAGTTGAGGATTTCATTGTACAAGCAAGATAGACACCCAGTGACCAGACGGGGACACAAAATTAATACAGAATCAGCAGTAAGGGTCCTTGGCATCAAGACAGAAGCTCCTAATCAAGGTTCTTATTTTCCCCACAGGCAGAGCTGGCCCCTCCAGCAGGTCTGAACTTCTAGTATGAGTCAAGTGTTCCTAACAATGAGTTGAAAGAAAGTCAGAAGCCCACAGTCAGAGATGCTATCATGCTGAGGTCACAGATTCTCTGAGGGAAAAAAAAAAGTTTCCAATTAAAAACAACCATTGGGGGGCCAGGCGCTGTGGTGCATGCCTGTAATCCCAGCATGACAGGAGGCTGACAAGGAGGATCCTGATGTCAAAGCCAGCCTCAGCAAATGTGAGGCACTAAGCAACTCAGTGAGACTCTTCTCTAAATAAAATACAAAATAGAGCTGGGGATGTGGCTCAGTGGTCGAGTGCCCCCTGAGTTCGATCCCCGGTACCCACCCACTTCCCAAAAAAACCATTGAGTATGATTTCCTTTGGATTTTCTTTCTCTTTTGTGGTCAGAAGGTAGAAGAGATAGGTCTGAGAAGTTAAACTCCAACAGTGAGGATGTTAACAATGGTGATGCTGATAGTGATTAATAAGAAAGTTAATTATTAAAATTTATAATTGTATTGCCCCTTTCTACTTATTGATTACTTAGCACCTTTAAAATACTTTTGAATCCACCATCTCATTTCACTGCCATAAACAAGAATCATTATTTTTCCAATGACATTCATAATACTAGTTGCATCATTTTAGTTACATTATGGAAAAAGAGGCATTTGTAGGCCAAACCTCACTTATTTATAGCACTACATCTTGCAGATATATGACTCAGGCAGAAACTAGACCCTTAAGAAATCAGAATACATCCTTGAGCTACAAATCCAGTGGTATACAAGGACCCAGTCTAGGCCATACCAGAAATATGATTTCCCCTCAAAATGCCCAAGTAATTTAGCTTTGTTTAGAAACATTTATGTGTTTCAGAAACATTCTCAATAAAGTTGTTGGTCTTTTCCTGTTACTTTACCCAAAAAAAATGTTTAAGCAAAATTAAATAAAATTCAATTGTATAAATATTTAATTAATAAATTAATAATTAATAATTATGTATCATAATCATAGACGGCAAAGTCAGTGTTGAAACAGATCTGCCCACAGGAAGCCCTGGGAAATGACGAGGTCTTTTTTTCCTTTTCCAAATTCCTCCTTGATTCCTTCATGTATCTCCAGCTATATTTGAGATTGTGAAATGAATCACATCAACTATAAATACTATGACCCTTATTTAGATGAAGCATACCTAACATCATAGTATAATCCAGGTACAAAAGCACAACAATCATCAAATGGATATACTTCCACCTGAAGGAGACCTTGGATGTTCATTTCTATCTTTATAGATGTCAAGAAGTAGCCAAAAGGTAAAAGGTACTAATCTATTTAATTCATGCAAATCTCAATGAAAGTCCCTTAGCAACCAAAATATATACACTACATGGACTACACTAGTTCAGTCTAATTCAAATCTTCCCACTTCTTCTCTGTGTTCAGTCCAGAAGCTCTTACTCTTGACGAGTTGGTGTTAAATAGATTTCATTCCTGAATTTCACCAAGTAACTTAACAGCTTTCATAATACCAGTAAAATCATACTGATAGTACTACAGCTACAAACTTAAACAAAACTATGTAAATATTAAGTAACAGTGAGGGCAATTACTGTTTCCACAGGCTCACTCCTGCAAGGTAAGGGACAGCTGGGCATTTTATCCTAGACCTGAGGAGGCTGAAGAAAGGCTAGAGCCAAGGGTCACCTGCTACGTTGCCATCTGGCGTGGAACCAAACCGAAGAACAGAGCTTGGCAAATGAGTCACTGTTTTGTGCATCCAACTGGACATTAGCTTTATCCCTGTGGACACTGTTTGGGTACACAGTTTCACACCATTCTTCTACTGTGTGAATGTTCTCTCTGTGCCAGGGAGGATGAGGGGGAAGATTCTGTCACACTAGGTGTTTGCCTGACCTCAATTAAGACACTTGTTCCATTTGGGAAAAAAAGGAGTTTAAATGACTCCTATTCTATAAACTCCCAGAGAGCCCAAGGAGCTAAACCCAAACTGTAGACAGATGAAGGGAAAGATTAAGTTGGCAGAAGTCAGAAGCTTGGCAGGGAAGGGAAGAGCTGGGATGGAAATCCTGAATTTCTTCATACCACATCATTATAAATCTGAAATACAGAGGGAAACTCAAGAAGGTGAGTCACATAATAACATACTCTGGTTTTATTCAGCTCTGATCTAAGGACATACTAGTTGACATGGCTTGGTAGTAAATGAGGAGTAAGTGAAAAGACATTCATTCATCCTTAGATCCTAGGAAAATACTAATAGTCACGTATACTGCCAGCATAAAGACATCCAAATAGCTCAAACCCTTTTTCTGTAATGGGAAGTTTTTTCTCCTTTCCCGTAACACCCAACTCTGTGTTTTCTAAGCAAACTGCCTACACAATCTAGCTAAAAATGTTAAGTGAAATAAATGAAAGAAACCAAAAATTGCAACAATATTAGCTTTCTTTTTTTTTTCTGAAGTGTTAGAAACAGAACTGTAAGCTGGCTGAGTCACATGTGATGTGACGTGATGTGATGTGATATGACAAGGCCAAAGCGATCATAAAGCTCCCTGGGCGGTTCTGCCACTTGAGTATATTCTCGTCCACCTCTTCAAGGCACAAAGGGAAGGAATGCTGCTCCTTCTCTGAAGACTAAGCCCTTGGAACTACAGTTCCTCCCTATCACTACTCTCCACCACAATATCACCCTGGCCTGATGAACCCACACTCAGAAAGCCATGCAGAGGTCAGGTCAACTTGATCTTCTGTGAAGAATGTCAGGAGAGAAGCTGTATCAAAATTACATTCATCACTGGGAACTTTGGCATGAGCCTGGAATCCCAGTTACTTGAAAGTCTGAGAGAGAAGAATTGCAAGTTCAAGGCCAGCCTAGGCAATTTGGTGAGATCCTGTCTCAAAAGAAAAAAAAATTACATTTATCAAAGGTATATATAGTTGATAACATTCAAATGGATGCACACTTTCAGAGAATTTTCAGAGACTAACAGCCCATTTCTTTTGTTTTCAGATTTCTGTGAAATCAGGCCTTCCTCCTTGACACTTGGCAGTAGTCATCTAGAAACCACCTGCAATGACATTGATTCTGCTGGGTTCCCTGCTCAGCAAATCCATAAACTGGTCTCTCTTTCCTAAACATCCAAACCATAACTCCACTCCAAAATTTAACAAGCTATTTTAATTAGCTCTATATTCCTGGGACTAAAAGACCTGACAAGAACAACTTAAGAGAAGAAAAGCTTATTTTGGTTCATGATTTCAGAGGATCAGCCTGTGGTCCATTGACTCCATAATTCTGGGCCTGAGGTGAGGCAGAACATCATGGCAGAAGGGCGTGGAAAAGGAAAGAAGCTCAGGACATGGCAACCAGGAAGCAGAGAGAGCTCTATTCACCATGGAAAAAATATAAACCTCAAAGGCACGCTCCCCCACCCCCCCAACCTACTTCCTTCAGTCACACCCTACCTACCAATCCACATCAGTGAATTAACCCACTGATTATGTTACGCCTCCCATAATCCAATCACTTCAGTGTTGAAGATTCTTGTGTTGTCTCATGCATGAGCTTTTGGGAGACACCTCAATTTTAAACCATAACACAAACCTACTCTCCTCCCCTTCTTTCCTGTCTACCAGCACTGATGTCTTCCCCATTGATCCCTTCCTGTCTCTCTCAACTCTTTACTCTGCAATGTTATTCCATTTCTTAGGCAGTCAGCCCTATTTATCCACAGGTTCCACATGTATAGATTCAACCAAACTTAGATCAAAAATATTTGGGGAAGCCAGGAACAGCAGCACAAGCATGTAATCCCAGCGATTTGGGAGGCTGAGGCAGGAGGACGGAAAGTTCAAGGCCAGCCTTGGGCAACTTAACGAGATCCTGTCTTGAAATAAAAAATAAAACGGGCTGGAGATGTAGTTCAGTGGTAGCACGTCCCAGGATCAATCCCCAGTACTGCAAAAAATAAAGAAATATATATACACATGTATACATATATACACATACAGGTGTATATATATGTATATGTGTGTGTTTATTTATTTATTTATTTATTTATTAATCAATAATTAATAAGTGGATGGATTCAAACTAAAAAGCTTCTTCTCAGCAAAGGAAACAAATAATAACTTGAAGAGAGTACCCATAGAGTAGGAGAACATCTTTACTACACATTCTTCAGATAGAGCACTCATCTTCAGAATCTATAAGGAACTCAAAAAACTTAACACCAAAAAAATAAATAACCCAGCCAATAAATGAGCTAAGGAACTGAACACGCACTTCTCAGAAGATATACAATCGATCAAAAAATATATGAAAAAATGTTCCACTTGTCTAGTAATTAGAGAAACGCAAATCAAAACTACTCTAAGATTTCACCTCACTTCAGTCAGAATGGCAATTATTAAGAATCATGCAATAATAAGTGTTGGCGAGGATGTGGAGGAAAAGGTACACTGCTGGTGGCATGGCAAATTGGCGCAACCACTACGGGAAGCAGTATGGAGATTCCTTAGGAAACTTGGACTGGAACCACCATTTGACCCAGCTATCCCACTTCTCGGTCTATACCCAAAGAACTTAAAATCAGCATACTGTGGTGACATAGCCATATCAATGTTCACAGAAGATGCCCTTCAACAGATGAATGGATAAAGAAACTGTGGTATATATACACAATGGAATATTATTCCGCCTTAAAAAAGAATGAAATTATGGCATTTGCCAGTAAATGGATGGAGTTGAAGAATATCATGCTAAGTGAATTTAGCCAATCCCAAAAAGCCAAAGGCCAAATGTTTCTCTCTGATAAGTGGATGCGGACCCATACTAGGGGGGAGGGGGGGGTGGGGATGCACTTGGGGAGAATGGAGGAACTTTGATTGAACAAAGGGGAGGGAGGGGAAGGAGGAGAGGGAAGGGAGGGGCGGAGCATGGGGATAGGAAAGATGGTAGAATCAGATGAACATCATAGTTACACGTATGACTGCACATGTCGTGTGATCCTACATCATGTACAACCAGAGAAATGAAAAGTTGTGCTGTTTGTGTACAATGAATCAAAACGCATTTTTCTATCATTTATAACTAATTAGAATAAATAACAAAAAGGAATATACATACATCTATACCTATATATACATACACATATATATGTGTACATATGTATGTACATGTATGTACTCAAATATATATGTGCATGTGTACATATATTTGTGCATGTATATATAGATACATTTGGAGAAAATGCTGTATGTATACTGAACATTACTGAATTTTTTCTTATCATTATTCCCTAAACAATATAGCATAACAACTTTTATACAGTGGATGCTGACCCATAATGGGGGGGGGTGGATATTATAAGTAATCTAGATTGATTTAAAGATACAAAGGTTGTGTGTATATCATTTTATATAAGAGACCTGACCGTTGTGGACTGTGGTATCTGCAGGGGCTCCTACAACAATCCACATTCCTTCACATTTACCTCACCCTCCCAGAGTGAAACAAGTCTTCCTATTCCTGCATGCCTCTTAGAATCGGACACTTTCCAGAACTCACTTATAGTTGGGCTGTGCTTTCCCCAGCTACAGGGCTCTTCTCCTCTATCACCCCAAAATTATGAAGCAGTACTGAACATACTTCCCAGGTATAAAAATGTAACATTGTTGTACTTAGCAAGAGTTGTGTTCTGATTTGTTTTACTAAATTGTTAATTGACTCATTCATTCTTTCCTGAGATTCTTCCTATAAGCAACTTACTTGGAAGAAAGTGTCCCTAAATATTCAATCAGAGAGAAAGTAACAAGGGAAACTGTATACCCCACAAAGGAATTAAATATCAGGAGCCTGGTAACATTAGCAAATTGGTCTAACCAACAGGGTTTCACCACAAAGAGACAACAAATAAATACGCAGGGGACTAATTCCTTCTTGTTTGTTTTAAATTATAGATTTTACCGAGAACTTAGAATATACATCTGCCATTTGGTACAGAAAAGTCTAAGTAAATTTTCCACTATGAAAATAAAAACAAACAAACAAATGCTTCCTTACATTTTTATCCCAGACCAAATAAACAAACAAGAAGAAAACTATGGGTTTTTATTGGAAGAACAAACTTTAAAAGCACTAGTTAATACATTTTATTAATAAAGTAACAGGAATTATAAAGCACATTGTTATAGAACTTACCCAATCAACAACTATTTAGGGTGCTAACTATATAAGGTGCAACATAGTTCCTAAATTAAATGTACCCTGTATTCTTTTTTTAAAAAATCAACAAATGGTATCCATAAAATCTTTAATTCATAAACATTCATTTAGCTCAAAGTATATCTTATTTATATAAAAAGAAACTTTGGACTTGGCAGATGTATATTTTAAAATATATAAATTTATATACTCAAAAAAGGTACATTTTAATCCCTAAAACACAGGACCAATAGAACTTCTAACCCAGAAGTAGGCTTTTAAAAAAAATCTTTATCTTTTAATTCTGTATAAAAACATAATTCAGAAAGTAGTGCTAATCAGTCTTAGAAAGACAAGAGTCTACATTTACCATGGAAAAAATATAAACCTCAAAGGCACATTTAGAAAATACAGATCTCAGCAAAATCATGTTGAAACACAAATTATATATGACCCAATCAACCCTTTGAATTCTAGTCATGTTAACAGTCTCCATCCATAAACTACAACTAGAATGTCCCAGTACTGCAAAAAAAAAATAAATATACACACATATACATACATGCACATATACATGCACATACACACATGTATATGTATATATATTTTATTTATTAATCAAGAATCAATAAGTGGGATAGATTCAAACTAAAAAGCTTCTTCTCAGCAAAGGAAACAATCAATAACTTGAAGACAGTGCCCTTATGTATATTTATGTTCCCAGTTTCAAAGCAGTAACCATAATGGAAAACTAGCAATGTTTATTAAATCAGGCTACAATATAAAGAGATTAATAAAATTATTTCTATGATTGTTTCAATTTTTAAATTCACTCAAAACAATGATATAGAAGCCTGGGAAGGATATGGGGAGGAGGGATGGAGAGAGAATGGTTAATAGGTACAGGGGCACAGATGGGTAGACTAAATAACCTCTAATGCAGCACAGTATGATAACTATGGTTGACAACAATTAACTGTATATATCAAAAGAGCTAGGAAAGACTATTTTGAATGTTCCCAATGCAAAGAAATCTTAGGAGATAGATATGCCAATTATATGATCTAATCATTACACATAGTACAGATGTACTGAGATATCAAACCATACACCATAAACAAGCACAGTTACTATATATCAATGAAAAACAACAAAACATTTTTTTAATTGTGTAGAGTGAAATGTTGACAAGTAACTTGGCAGAATATTGTCCTATACAAAATCAAACATTCTTTCTGGTGCCACTACCTTAACCAAGTATACAAATTTCACCAATAACAGTTATAGTGACATTGCATACCTCCTACCCATGATACAATGGAAAATGCACACCATCACTTACATAGCACTCTTGCCACAAGCATTTAACCTAATAATTATATACTGCTGCATAACAAATTCCCCCAAAATTTATAAGTTTAGAAGAACAATAATTTATTAGCTCTAATAGTTTCCATGTGTCAGGAATTCAGACAGCCCTCGCCAGGTACCATTAATCTGTTATACTGTGTCTTAGGCTTAAACTGGAAGCACTTACATGTCTGCCTGGCAGCAGAGACCCTCACTGGTGCTGGGTAGTATCTTTATATCACTGAACTTGCCTCACTACATAATGGCTAGGTTCCATTACATGACATTACATCACATGACCTCCTTACTTCACTGGTCATCTTTCACAAGTCCTTGCTTACATGCAGAAGGAGGGAACAATGATCTCTCCTTTTAGGTGAGGAAGTGCCAGTCACATTTTTAAAAGAAAGTGAGATAAACTAAATACATTAATGCAGCTATCTTTTGGAAGAACAATCTTCCACAACCTGAATCTAATCCTGAAAAAAACAAGACAAATCTATATGAGGAACATTCAACAAGACAACTGGCCTGAACTCTTCAAAACATCAATTTCAGGAAAGACAAAAAGAAGTGGAAAATATTCTAGATCTGTCCAATAGAATTTTCTGTGATAGCCAGGCACAGTGGCACACGCTTGTAATCCCAGTGGCTCAGGAAGCTGAGGCAGGAGGATTGCAAGTTCAAAGCCAGCCTCTGCAACTTATCGAGGCACTTAATAACTCAGCAAGACCCTGTCTCTAAATAAAATATTTAAAAGGGCTAGGGATGTGGCTCAGTGGTTGAGCACCCCTGGGTTCAATCCTCAGTACCAAAAAAAATAATAATTTTCTGTGATAATGGAAATATTATGTTTGTGCTATCCAACAGAGTAGCCATTAGTCATAAAGGGCCAGTGAGCACTTGAAATGTGGCTAATGTGACTGCTGAAAATAATGTTTTATCATATTCCCATTAAAGAGTCAGATTTGGCTGGTGGCTACCACATTTCCTGGTATAGATTAAAGGATGCCTGTCCTAAAGAGATATGATAATCAAATGCAAATGCATTTGCCTTAATTAGATTCTGGCTCAAACAAAAAAAGCTATAAGTTTTCATATGATTAAATGATGGATGATAGTATTGAACAGTGTTAAAATTTTCAAGTGTGAAAGTTGAACAGTGGTTATGTCCTTGTTCTTACTATATATATATATATCAGTGAAGTACCTTATTGTCTGCAATTTACTATCAAATGATGAGAGGGGAAAAGAAACGTGTACATGCTTATTGGGGGGACAAACACAAATGTGAGGAAATGATAATAATTAGTTAATTCGGATAAAACATGTAAATCTCATGAGCACGTTTTAACTGATTAATTTTAAAAGGAATACCTGCTAATTCCACTGGGAAGCAGAACTACTTCTGGTCAAATAAAGTTTATATAAAATTTTTATCTAATTCAACACAACTTATTTTGTAAAATAAAGATATTCTACAATGTCCATCTATTGTATTTAATATTTTCCCTTAATAAAGATACCAGCATCTACAAATTAAATTTTTATATACTAAAAACTATAATTAAAGTCATCTTTAAATTTTAGGTGAGAAAACAGATTTCCAAATATGTCTTTTTATAAAATTTTGGTTAAGGATGGGGGAATATTTCAGTGGCCAGGACCCAGATTTGATCCTCAGCACCACAAAAAAAAAAAAAAAAAAAGAAAGAAAGAAAAGAAAAGAAACCATATACATACATACATGCAGAGACATCTCTCTCATTTATAGACCTATAGATACAGAAAAGGGTTTTTTCTTTTTTTCTAAGACAGTTCATAATCAAACCTGGATAGAAGATAAAGCATATATGTAATGCTAACGATTATTAGTGATATCTAACTAGGTTCAAACACTTAACTTTCCAAGTTGGCATCAAAAAAAAAGCAAAGAAATATAATAGTTAAGAATGATACATCTAGGTCAATTCCAAACTAAATGGAGAGACTACAGTGACTACAGAATGCAGAAATAGTCTCACCATTACTCAGTCTTCCAACATAGATCTTTGGGGCAGGAGAAGAGCGGAGTCCTGCACCACAGTGACTATGCTGGCTTCACAACAGGGGATTCTATTCCTAGAAATAAAGCACTCAGAGATTCTCAACTTTAAATGGCATTTATAAAGGGAATGAGGTTGCTTCAACTAGATGATAAATTGGGGGGGGGGACCTCACAGGTCTGTATGCACATGCTACGTGGCTACTTTCCTTTCTCTGTCCCATTTCAACCTGGTATGAAAATTTCATGAAACTCTTCTATACTATAAGATAGTGTTCTAGTTTAGAGATCAAGGTAAAAAATTCTGGAATCACTTTGCACACAGGAAATTCCATCCCATCCCTCTTCCACTCATTTTTGCTCTCATAACTTTTTATAAATGTCTACAAAAAATAATTATCTCCCAAGGAGATTTCTTGCTACTGTAAAAACCATAATGTACTTTTTATTCATAGCCTGCTCAGCACAATACCTGTACAAACCTGGAATACAAAAATATTATATCAGAAAAGTTAGAAGAGAAATCTGTTACAGTTCAAAAGCAAATTTAAAAATAGCCCAGGATCAACAGGAGAGGGCAAAATATCAGATTTAAACTATCAGAACCAAAGACTGATTTTATGTAAACTGTTAAATAGTTCTCTTAAGACCTTTTTCCCTCTGGATTTATAACTATAAATCCTGGAGTTGGTAGAACTTCAGTGAGATAAAGCAATACTCAAATCTCAGAAGTGAGAAATTGTACTTTGTCAATTTATCTCCTAAGTCAAGTCTGAGTTTGATGACAGCATTTATGTGGAACTAAATTCTGGAAGAAGGGGTTCTGTTTAGATGATCTGACTAAAAACCTGACCTTTTCTTCCTTTAAGCTCTCATCTTGAGGTAAGAACATAAGATTTCACACTTACTGGAGAAATGAGGTACTAACATAATCAAATCAATGAAAATCAAGTAATAGCTACAGCCATTACAATTAAGCACCACAGATATCAAGTATGATGCCAGTCTCTAAAACCAGTAGACTATTAATCATTTTTCATTAAATCATATTTTATTTAATTCAATCCCCAGTGCCTCGCACATGCTAGGCAAGTACTCTACCACTGATCTACATCTCCAGCCCAAAATTATATCATAAGTCAGGAAACATCCTTTTCTACAAACTGAAGTTAAGCTACATTTAATGATACCCACCAGGTTATAATTAAACTTACAAGCACTTCAAGTTATGAGGTCACAATCAACTTAGAAATCCCAAAGAAATCAGAAAGAAAGAAACAGCCAATATTTAGCATTCTGAAGCATTTTTAACTTGCAAATTAAAACTTTGTGTGCTAGACTTTCTTTATCAGAAGAATCTGGAAAGAGCATCTTGATGAATAAAACAAGCATTTCTCCCAAAGATTAATGCCTCGTGAGGTGTTGCTTCATTCTAAGTGACTGGAACACAATAAACAGGACTACAAGTGAAAGCCTCATTCATACACACTTCAAGGGACATGGGTGGGTGATTCCACACTTGTGCTCAACCCCCTATTAGCTGGTGATCTTCACATGCTGCTCAAACAGATCTCAGTGCAGTCAGGCGTTAAAAGGAATTTGAAAAGAAGTCCCTTGCCAGGGGGACAAAAACAAAATGGTAACTTATCTCTCTCTTTTTTTTTTTCTTCCCTTTCCCTATTGGAATCAAATGTATAACCAAGATCATTGTATTGTCTTGGGCAACTAATAAAAAAATTTAAAAAAAAATTTTAAAAAGATCCTTATCTGGCAACCTAGTGCAGGTTGGTAACTGCATGGTGGAGGAGAAAAAAATTTTATTTTTCAGGTTCCTGAAAATGGGTCTTCCACCTTCTGCCTTCAAGGATGTTGCTGTTTGATCTTCTTCTTCAACTTATATTTGACATCATCATTTTGTCAAAAGGTGATAAAAGTTGAGTACATGCGTACCTTGGAGATATAGAGGGTTTTTGGTTCCAGACGGTTGCAATAAAGCAAATATCACAATAAAATGAGTCACAGGAATTTTTTTGTTTCTGTGGACATAAAATTTATATTTATGCTATACTGTACTCTATTAAGCATGTAATAAAATTGTGTTTAAAAAAGCACATACTTTAATTTAAAAATTATTGTGAAGAAATGCTAAGGATCATCTGAGCTGTTAGAAAAATGATGACTGTAGGCTTGCATGACATATGGTTGCCACAGACCTTCAATTTGGAAAAAATGCCATATCTATGAAGTGTTATAGAGTGAAGTGCAATAAGAAAAAAATGGAAAAAAATAAATAAGTAAAACTAAAACAAAAGCCCCCAAAAAAGAAAGAAGAAAGGATTAATAAACTGCTCTCCTCTGGAGCTTTCAGTAAGGAAAAAAAGATGTTCTGTTTTTAATTTTTAGAACAAAAGTATGAGACAATGAAATTACTGGGAGGAGAAGGATAGCAAAAATCCAATGAAAACTGTAAAAACCCTTCTTCAGAAAAGTAAACTGGGTAGTAAATTGATATTATCAAAGAATAATTTTCAAATCATCTGTAGAAAGTTGAAGTATTTTGGCAATAGTATTTTGGTTTTAGATACAGTTCTAATAGAGAAATGAACACTCTTCACCGTGATTTATTTCAGTGTTAAAAAACAGCTTAAGAAAAAAAATTATATATATATATATATATATATAGAAAGAGAGAGAGAGAGAGAGAGAGTGTGTCAGCTGATGACTGATCTAAATTAAAAATATATATTTTTTATTTAATTTATTTAAATAAAAAATATGTATATATTTTATTTAGATCAGTCATCAGCTGACACTGATGTGTATACACACACACACACACACACACACACACACACACACCCCTTATAAAGCTAAATAAATGAAACTGCTTTTCATTCAGGCTTCAGCATGTAAGATGGGATCATTTGAACATCTGACTTGATTCTCTGAAATGAACCAAAATCATTCAGTCATTACTACCAAAAGGAATCAGTCTTAAATTCCATAACTATGTATAACATTTGTTCACCCTAAACACCAGATCTAACATTTTAAGAATCTCAGTTGTATATTTCTCACAAATTCTACAAACCAGTATAGCATCTCTGGAGCTTAAACACATATTGATGATAATGGCAATGGTGGTGGTAACAACGATGATAATGGAGAAATGATGACCATAGCTAATGGCCCTTACAAACACGGTGAAGAACAGGAGGATGCATGATTTCTTCCAATATTCTATTCAAAAAATAACTGTTTATATGGCTATGGAGAAATTAAGAAATTTTTTTAAATAAATTCATGCTAACAAGAAATGCATAAAATGGGAGGAGAATCAGATATTGGAGAACCTTAAAGTTCAGCACCTACCCTTTTCAAAAATTAAATTTTAGAGCAATAGGCTAGTTCTAGAAGTCTGATGAATAATGCTCACTAATTTCATTTTATGCCAAAAAATATTGTTTCTGCTATAAAATTTACTTTGAAGCTTTCTGTTCTAAAGACACAATAACTTGCACCAGAACAAAGACATTAAATGACAGAATGGTATAAAATGAAATCCTCTAGGAATATTCTTACTGGATGAAAGACACAAAAGTTCCCAGTATCAGGTAACTCTCAAGCCATAAAAAAGTACTTTATTACCAACACTGTTATTCTGTTCCCCATAATAGTGAACTAAATGCCCTATTTTCCAATACATTTAAAAAGGTTCATAGTCATCCACCTCCTCTAACACCAAGCACTTGCTTCAAACTGTGATATCTCCTCCTCTGTACATGTGGGTGTTACAACAAGGAGACTGAAATAGTTGTAGGCACAGCTCTCCTTTCATGAATAACTGTCAAAATACTCATTTCTCAGTTTTAAGTTATCCGGAAATCTGTTTTTACACTAGGATTTCCCAAAGTAGAAACAATTCATGTGGGAAAAAGATTATAATAATTTTTATTATAAAAAAGAGAACAAAAGCAAGATAATTTTTTGGTTGCTACTTTACTAATAAATTTTCTACTCAATTTAGGGCAATGTAAAGAAATAGTAATTTTTACCTTAGAAATTAGCATCATGCTACCCTTTCATTGTAGCTGATGACTGACCTAAATGAAAATCAAGGTCTTATACACTACTGGAGTTGTAAAGAGTTTTGAATATATTCAATTAAAAAAAACTGTCTTGAATTATATAATTAACTACTGAATAAAAAATCCTAGGAAAAGACAAAGATAATTGAGATTTAAGAACATTAAAAGCAGAAATAATGAGACTTGCCTAACAAGTTACACAAATTTTGATATGTATTAGTTACAAATTATTAATTAATGAGAATACCACCTTATATTTGAGTTCAAAATACTTTGTCATATATTTCCAGAAACCATTTTTTAAAGGGAGGAAAAAATGAATTTTTCAATATTAACATCTAGCAAATAAAATCTCTTTTCATCATAGTAATGATTTGGCTATCTACAAACTTATGCATAGAAAAACCTTTTATTCCTAGCTGATACAGGCAGATAGCTAATGGTAAGCCCTACTGATATTTGTCTCAGCAGTCATCTTAACAATGTTATCAGGGAAAATGTGACACGGGAGTGAAAAGACAATGGAGAGGTTCTGGCACTCTCAAGATTTTCCAGGTTTACATATCTTTCGATTCAGTCAGAAAAGGAAAAGAAAAAAACTAAAAGATCCAAAACCATTTATTTCCTAAACATAGACAATGTTAATCAGACTCTATTTTCAACAATTTATAAATGAAATTGAAATCACATGGGCATGTAAAATATAAAATAAAAATTATGCATAGCCACAGTTGTTTATAATTGCATATGCCACTTGAATCAAACTGTGAAATATGATGTATTAAGAACTATGTAATGTTTTGAACGACCAACAATAAAAAAAATAATAATAAAAAAAATAAAAAAATATTTAAATTCTCGGTAGAAATATTCCCCTTCCCTTTTCATGTGCCTTCAAATCAAACCTAATCTCTCTCCCAGCCACCTATACAATCTCACTTTATTGTTCTATTACTCAAGATTGCATGAAATCAACCCCAAAGGAAAGGACAGGAGTTCTCTTTCCATAGAATAATCTTGGCAAAATAAATTGATGTGTGTTTAACCAAAAGCACACACAAAAAGAGACACAATCAGGCAAATGTTGTAAGTCTTTTCTCCATTCTTACTACAAAGTAGTACTTCTGTCAATTTTATCAACAGATTCTCATTAAAACAAATGCCACATTTGATAAATAATATAACAAGAAAAAGAAAGAAATTAAAAAATGCATTTAAGGAGACTTTTTAGAAGAATCTTTTTTGAGTTTTAAGTAAAATAAGCAAACTAGCATTAGGATAATTAATTAACTTTCAAAAGGTTACACAAATATGGAGTAAGACAATGATACTGGCATATGTTAGGATAAAACATTTCATAGAAATATTTCAAGTATCATATCTAAAAAGCAAAACATATTTTAAGACAGTAAAATGTAAGATATATTTATGATTTATAATCATTGCTATAAAATTATTCCATATGTCATGAGAATACTCAAGTGCCACTGAATTTCTCCCCAAACAATAAACATCTCTAAATAGTAACCATATTTTCAGTCCATTGTCTAACACTAGCATCCCCAAGAATATGATTACAGAGCAAAATAAATTGAACACAGCATAAAAATGTCCTGGACTTTCTGACCAAAGACATGTTTCTCTGTTTTTCAGTTCTTTGCCATTATGCTTATTTTATTTTTAGCAACTGAATAATACCCAAAATAGTTCCAATGCCATAGTTACTTATAATTTTCATATTTAATTGATTTTTATTCATTATAAAAACCAGGATTAAGAATTACCTAATACATAATTCCCAAAGAAATAAGGGTGAACTCAAGTCACTTTATCAAAGAAAATAGTGCAAAATAGGTTTCATAAAGCTGGGAACAGAATAGATAACATCATTCATACTATTAAAACTATTCATAATTACAGTGAAACTTGGTAAGAAATAAAGTACCAAAGCATGGCTTTTAAGGCCCTTGTCACAAGAGTTGGTTAAAGAGAGAATCAGAATGGCTCATTGTCCATTTTAGTTTTGTTTTTTTTTTTTTTAAATACACACCTGAAAATTGTCCTCTAATGACAGGAATGAACAGAAAAGGCAAGTGTGAGACTGAAATACTTCATCTTTGTTGGCTTTTTATCAAGAGTTCAGTTTCTTCAAGGAATAAGTTATAACACACTTTAAAACAATGCTTTACTTATAAACTCTGTGAAATGCACAAGAGCCCACATTTAAAAGAATGAGAACTTGAAAAACAGGCATGCTTGCCAGAAGGTTGTGTTCTAAATAACACAGTGCATTCTGACTGTCACCAGGATGAAGATTTTGCAAGGTATATCAATTTAGTCTCAGTAAAAATTGTGCTCAGAATTATGTTTTCCTTTTCAGATTGAGACTTGGGGAGTTACTGGCACAAATCTCATGATGGAATACATGAGACAAAATATAATTTACTTCACCATTTAACAGAAGTGTTGAGCTTCTACCATCAACCAAAGCAGCCCTCTATGCTTTGTGGTTTCTCTAAAAGTACAAATCATATGTGGAAACTACCATGGAGAAGCTTGATGCTGAGCAGCAGGTAAGACACATAAATTATAATACATGATAAAGAAACAGGTGCCTACAATATCCTGAGGATTCATATTGGGTATGAAAGAAGATGAAGATTATTCTGCAATGCCATTTAATCCAGATCTCAAATGACAGATTAGATTTATATATACTAATAAAGTAAAAAAGATATCCCAAGTAAAGACAAAAGAGACTCTAAGGGAAAAAAAACTGGAAAAACTGAAGTATACAGGGAGAAGTGTACAGTGATTCAGGACTGACACCATCTGAACTTAACTTTAGCAGAACTGACCTGAAAGTAGTAATTAAAATTAATTGAAACAGACTGAAGCTGATCTGGAGACAAGTGTGAGAAAGTGATCTTTAAGGGGACAATAGTTTAAGAAAATGATCACAGGGCCCTAAAATAGTGAAAAATTGAGAAGGGGCAAAGGTGAAAGGAGTAGATTTGGCAGCCAACTGAATGCAGCAGGTCAAGAAAAGGGGTCAAAGATATGTTATCCTAATGGGCTAGAAAGTTTCCTTAAAACTGAATTATTTCTAAAGCTAACTCATAATTAAATGGGACTATTTGAGGCCAAACTGAGAGCTAATTTCAAAATAAAAAAGGGGGGAAATATTCTGTATAATCTAATCCTGAATTCAAATGAGACACCTAGAAAGATTACCCCACATTTCCTTCACTCTTTTATCTTTTTTTTTCCCATTTTGTTTTTACCTTTCAAAATGAGTTGGCAAAAACATGGCTGGAAATCAGCCAAGTGAGAAAGGAAACATGAAACTCAAGTGTCATCTGATCATAACTTGCCTTTTGAACTCCAGGCATTAAGCACTGAATGTAAGAGTAAGCTTTGCCCAAAAGTAAAGTTCAATCCATGGATGACAAGAGATAGGGGAATGAAGGACACTGTATACGAACTCTATCTTCTCACAATATCACATCCAGATGTTCTAGGAAAGAAAGCAGGTGAAATAGTCAAACGGGGAACAAGTGATGTCTGCTCAGCTTATCTTCCATATTTTTGTTTACATGAAAAGCAGGGAATAGAATCACTAGCTTAAAAAAAAATTTTAGCATTCATTCACTGAAAACATATTCCAACAAAAACAGAATGCATATGGAACATCAGAAACATTGTGCTAAGGCACAGCAGAGACAAAAGATTATTCAGACACTGGCACTTATTCATAGACTGATTAGAGAGAAAAATAAGCAAATAATCCATAAATTGGAGCATAGTTACTAATGAAAAGTAAATAATGAGATACCATTTGGGCACAAAAAAAGAAATGGCATTTTCCCCCTTTGGAAAGTGATCTTTAAGCAGATTCCAACAATTATGAGTAGTTTTCCATGCACATCAGATGATGGAATTGACAAAGAAAAAAATTCAAGGTAGAAGGAACGTCACGTGAAGTAATAAGAAGTGAAGCTAAGCATGTTCAAGAAATTGTAATTATGCCAGAAGTCGTGGCCCATGCCCACAATGCCAGAAGCTTAGGAGGCAGAGGCAAAAGGATCACAAGTTTAAGGCCAGCCTCAGCAACTTAGCTAGGCCCGAAGCAATTTAGCAAGACCCTGTCTCTAAATAAAATATAAAAAGGGGAGTGTGGCTCAGTGGTTATGTGCCCCTGGGTTCAATTCCCAGTAGGAAAAAAAATATATTGCAATTATGATGGCACTTTTGGAATAAATAGTGAAAAATAAAGCTCAAAAGTAAACAGGAACTGTGCATTGGGGGAACTGTTATAAAGAAGAGCTGGACTTTATAATGAGCATATCATAAATGGAGAACCACTAAAGAATGTCAAGCGGGCTGGGGATGTGGCTCAAGCGGTAGCACGCTCGCCTGGCATGCGTGCGGCCTGGGTTCGATCCTCAGCACCACGTACAAAGAAAGATGTTGTGTCTGCGGGAAAAACTAAAAAATAAATAAATAAATAAATTCTCTCTCTCTCTCTCTCTCTCTCTCTCTCTCTCTCCCTCCCTCCCTCCCTCCCTCCCTCCCTCTCCTCTCTCTTAAAAAAAAAAAAAAAAAAAAAAAGAATGTCAAGCAAGTTGGTAAAGATTAGTAGTGAGACTAGGAGAACATGATACTCCGGGCCATTTTGAATAAAAATCAATTGGATTTAGTGACTGCTCACTTAAAGGTGGGGCAGAAGGATGAGTATGGCACAGGAGAAGAGTCTAGAAAAGTCTCTAAAGACAGAAGTCTTTAGAGACTTCTGTCACTGTGCTGACAGCGGCTCCACTTAGTGGGACAAGAAAAGAGGGGCAAAGAATGGGGTTGAGTAAAAGGCAACAAATTTAATTTGGGAAATGAGAAGTCTAAGAGGCCTGTATGACATTCTAGTACGGTCAGGAAGGAAAGGTCAGAGCTCAGGGGAAAGGCATGGGCTGAAGAAAAAGAACTGAGAGTCATATTCTAAATGAAATAATGTAAGCAACTGAGGTCACCTTAAAGGGTACTGAGACAAAGATTGTAACACGAAATGAGACGAGGGCCGAGAAAACAATTCCAGAAAACTCAGAAACTTTCCAACTATTGAGTGTTCAGATAATGAACAAAACCATGAACTGAGCCCAAAAAAAAGGCGGGGGGGTGGGGGTGGGGATGTCTCACTATCACCATCTGTTGGTACTGGAACTTACTTGAGCAGCCTTATACCTCAAATAGCTTTTAGATTACTATTCCATCCAAGGAGTAGAGCTTCTGAAATAACATCTAAGTGCAGACGGATAACAGAGGAGAGGAAGGTGCACACCACCAACCAACAGCACCATGGCAGCCAAAGGAAGAGGGCCTTCTTGAATCAAGGAAAAGACCATTACAAACACACATTCACTCAGCACACAGACAAATCAATGAAGCGCAAGAAACTCCAGGTGACAAACATTCACAGTGATCAAAACACAATGCATGTCCTTGAAGAGGTGATGGGTAAAATTAGAGCAAAATCAAGTAAGAAAAAACTAAACATGTTCCTCTTGGTTTGGCTCTTTGAAGATTGCAGATGACCCAGAGACTGAGCTCAGGCACCAGACCTCCGTGTGCTGACTAATCGTAGAAGTGAGACGAGGGAACAACAGGTACAAGCTTCTCTGTAAGAATCTCAGCTGGGAAGAGACAGAAATAAGGCAGCAACAAGAGGCAGTTAAGAGAATATTTTACAGATGTGCATGATATCACAGCAAGAGACATCTAAGCTCCAGGAACCTACGACATAAGCAGTTAAATACACACATATGACAGAGAAGAACAACATTTTAAACCCACTGTCATTTTACAATAGACAGAGGCCTGAATTATTAAAATTACACTCCAACGTTATTAATTTTAATTATTAATGATGCTCTTACTACACTTGGGACTAAGTCAAGTTGAAAATTAGAAGGCAATCCTGAGGTCACAAAATTCAGTTACCCTTAGAGGAAGAGGAAAATGAATGGCAATACCTGAATGTAGTTGGTATTAAAGATAGGCATGGAACCAGCTCCCTGTTAAAGAGAAATACATGAAACATTTTAGAACCAGGTTTACTAGCTCCTTCAAAAGATGCTGGAGAGGGATAAGAAAGACATGATGGGAAGAGAGACACAAAGTGACAGAAGCAAACAAGTACTCTAAGTACTTAAGGACAATGTGATTTAAATTAGTCTGACAGAGTCTGCATCCATTTCATCACTCTAGCAAATAATCTCAGTATGATATTATTCTGATGTAACATAGGACATAACCATATACATGGGAAGAAGAAAAAAATCCTATCTATCTCTAACCAGGCTATTGAGAGTCAAGGAGGCAATTAGGAGAAGTCAATATCTAACCAAACAAAGATAGTAATTCATATTGATGTCAATAATTCAACTTTATTTTTGCAGTTATCATTTATAAAAGTTATAACAAAGCCTGGAAACCTTACATGACTTTAAAATAATCAACTGCATGTACTCACGAATGTTTATTAAATGAAAGATGTTATTTGGATAGATGAACAATTGTCAAAATAATTTACTATAGAAGAAAAGCACAGAAATGATTCCACCATCTCCTCCCAATACATTCAAACACTGCATTTCTTTTTTTAAAAAGTCTTCAAAAATAACAACATTTTAGTATACTATCAACTTTTGGAAAAAGATCCTCTAGTAATGATTTGTTTGAGACACAAACAGAAAGACTAACTGGAATGAGAAAATAATTAACTAAGTTTTCTTTCAGAACAAAAGTGCTCATATGTTATGAACTTGGCAAAACTGCAGAGATAGATTTATATATGTATCCCTTCCTCCTTCTCTCCACTCCACCCTCAACTCTGTACAAATCTCAGGTTACTGAACCTAACAGAGTACAATTATAACTCTCCAGTTAGGTAGACAAAGCTTGGAAAATTAGGTCATGAGGTTGCTACAGGGACTCCAACCATCTGTCTGGCAAGTGTGTATGACTTCCTCCTCCCTGTGATCCTGTGGTACAATGCCCAGTAGGCAAGATAAGGAAAAGGTTAGCAGCACTTTCTATAACAGAGACAAAAACATTTTCATCCAATCTCCTAGAATGTGGTCAAATTCAGGTACCTCAATCCTTCCACAGCCAACAAAATAATCAATGATTTTATGACTATTTATCTAGAATTTTCTTTATAAACAAAAATCATTTATTTTAAATTCAGTACCAATTATGGTCCAACCTATATAAATTGACAGAATTTAAAAGAAATTTTTGATTCTGCTACCAATTAAGCTCTCTGCAATGCAAATAAATAAGTTTTGAAACAGATAGTTATGAATCTTTCATTCATAGTAGCTAACTAGAAACACATGAGCCAAACACATTGTGAGGATCAGTTCAATGATGTGTAATTTGAGAGGTATGTTAGAAAGACTTGGCTCCACTAAAGGAGAAGGAGTCCACATCTTTCTTTCTTGCAAGTGAAATGCAAAAGCAATTTTACAACTTTGCAATTCATATGGTGATCTTAAAGCTGCCAACAATTAAGTTCAAGATAATAGATTTTTTTCCTATCTCTAGTGTTTAACATTTAAGGCTGAAATCTTTAGTATGACTTCATTTTATAAATAATGGTTTCTTCATTCCCAGAATTTCCAAGGAAAAAATATTGAATAGTACATATAAAATAACACAAACCATACTTGTCTAATCTAATCTGAAATTGACCTTAATAGTTAAAAATCCTGCAAAGGGAGTACTGGTATACTATCATTTTCCCCAAAGCTCATAAATAACAAATGTTCCACTGTGGAATTATTGTAAAATAATATGTAATTTAGACACAGACTTATTTTATAACCCAGAATATCATTATATATAAAAACATAATCTGAAATGTGATCTCCTACATTTGAATAGGAAAGTGTAAAGTCTAAATATTTGAACAGAAACATGGGAGCAATTCAAGAGAAAGAGAAAAGGCACAAAGGTTATCCTTTATTTTCTATATTTTTGACCATTTACCTAGAATTTTATTGCTTCTTTTAATTTAAGCTTCTAACAATGGACACTCAGAAATGACAAGAATCAAGTCTGTCTTGTCAATTACAGTATCTTCATTATTTAGTAACATAACAAGCACTTAATAAGAATTTAATATTTATTTACTGACAGATAAATTTCACTATCTGAAAAAAAATTTATTTCCTATTCAATAAAGCTGCACATGTCTAGGACTGTAAGATCAAGAAAGTAAACTTGGTTATATTAGCCAATGGGCCTACTAACAACTTACCCAAACCTTAATCTTGCATGACTATCTCATATCTAAGCACATCACAAAAAAAGACCACTGGAGAAAGCTGAAACAGATCAAACAAGATCTAACACCACAAAAAACAAAACAGCTTCATAAAGGAATGCTCACTGTGTATCTCCTTTCATTATGCATTTGTGTACATAATTACCTTCTACACTTTTTCCTCTAAAATAAAGTTTTGTCCTTTTTGTGTCCCAAAAGTTTTGTCCCTCTCCAACGACTGTTATAGTTGACAGAAGTAATAAAAACAGGAAGAGCAGGGCCAAGGTTGTGGCTCAGTGGTAGAGTGCTTGCCTAGCATGCACAAGGCACTGGGTTCAATCCCCAGCACCACATAAAAATAAAAACAAATAAAATAAAGGTATTATGTCCATCTACAACTAAAAAAAATTTTAAAAAAGATAATAAGAACTCAAAAACAGTGAGAGTAAAGAAGGAGGAAGAGGAAGCTGAAATGATCACAGCTAGAAGCTTTGAAAAAAATCTTTTTTGGGGAAAAACATACTTCTGGCTGAATTAGTTGCTCTGACTGTCAAAGTTAAGCCGTGTTCTCAGATCAATCCCTGCAAAACTCTACAGACTCTTAAACTTCTTTGGAAGAAAGAAAAAGCTGGCAGGCTTGGATTAGCTGCCTAATCTGAAAAACAATCCAGATTCACATCTACTCTCTCTCTCAGGAACTAAGAGAGAAGTAGTTCCCTCTACAGATCAGGAAGGATCCTATCAACTTAATGCCCAAAATACAGTTAATGTTCACATTAGCCTAATAAAGTCAAGGTCAGCAAGAAACACTTAGCTGTTAAATCTTGCAAAAATAGGAATTCCCACATTAGGAACTCATAGCCTAGTGAATACATATTTATTATTTTCTTACATCAAATAATATATTGTTTCTTAACAACATATAATCATAGTGCCTTAGACAATGCACATGAATATAGTGGCAGTAATGGTTCATTGGTTCTTGAGAAATTTTAGTTTCTACTTTTACTACCACCGAACTATTTCTACATCTACCAAATTCTACCACCACTTGCTTTCCCAATAATTTTAGCACTTATTGATTAGTTTAGAATCTCATTTAAATGTTTCATATTTCTAGATAACAATAGCTTAATGATACCAGCACCTCTGAAAACCATAAATATTACCCAAAATGTAATTTTCCTCCATTAGTCTTCTGTACTGTATAATTAATACATACAGGTGGAAGAGGGAAGCTCTGGAAGACTTTTATTACTGTTTGAAGACCCATTAAATGCTATGGCATGGCTGGGCATGGTGGTGCACACCTGTAATCCCAGAGGTTTACAGGGTGAAACAGGAGGATCACGAGTTCAAAGCCAGTCTCAGCAACTTAGTGAGGTCCAAAACAACTTAGGGAAATTTTGTCTCAAAATAAAAAAAAAAAAAAGGGGTTGGGGATGAGGCTCAGTGGTTAAGTGCCTCTGGATTCAATCCCTGGTACTCCCCACCAAATTTTTTTTTTTTTAAAGAAAGACAAGAAAAAAGAAAATGCGATGGCATGTCCTATACAAAAATTAAAATTTTTATGTAACTTCACTTGAGATATAGTTTAAATCAAATTCTGAAATTCGCTATAGTGATAAGGGACTTCTACAAAATATAAAAGAAAATCAGTAGAATATATGTATTTTAATATATAAATAAAACTATGGAAACTATCTTTCTTTTTTTTTAGTTGTAGGTGGGCACAGTATCCTTATTTTATTTTTATGTGGTGCTGAGGATCGAACCCGGGGCTTCACATATCCTAGGAGAGCACTCTACCACTGAGCCACAATCCCAGCCCATGGAAACTATCTTTCTAACTAGTATAAAAACTCAATATTATTAAGATGCATTCTGTCTAAAGTAAAGCACTGTTGATATATTTAATCTTATCTGGACAATATTTTAGTCTCTTCATAATGAAATTTTACTATTTTCAAAATAATTTACTTACTACCCAAATAAGTGGGAAGGTGATGAGGGCTTCAAACATTCCTTTGTTTCAAACCCTCTAACTGCCTAAACTTGACCTTTACTGTCCTAACCACTGTGAATGTCTCTCTTATTCTGACTTCCCTCTCCATGACTGAGATCTCACCAGACAGTGACTTAGAACACTAAATGGAAAGATATCTAAGTTATAAAAAGTATACTTTTTAACTAATGTCATATGAGGGTTGAAAAAGGCTGCCAGATATTGGGGCTAAAGGATGGGGAAAAGCAGGGAGGAGGGAAGAAGGTTGGAGAAGGGGCGGTGAGGGAAAAACCCACAGGGTCATTTATCTGCTTCAAGATCTTTTATCCGACTATTTTCTTCATGAAACCATGGAAAGTAGCAAGGCTTAAGATAAAGTTGAAAAATGTGAAATGTAGCCAAGCACATGAATGCTGTAGTAACTTGTGCTGAGACTTTTTGTTAAGAAAAATATGAAAATGAAAATAGTAAAACAAAAAGCTGATGCTTTAAACAATTGATTCTGAAATTATACAAAAATAACAAATACACTAATTTATAAAATTATTCCTAAATTTAAGTAAAATGATTTTTTATTACCCTTTACAAATTACTGTTTAGGTTTGGCCATCACACACTATTCATTTGAAAAATACAAGTGATAATACTTTAAGTAAATCTATGAATCAATGCACATTAACGTCATTAGGGAATTATTTTTCTCAATTATTAAAAACAATCTAACACATATTCTTTCGGTCATACACATTAATCCCACACCTTTATATAGGTGAGTATCATGTAAATAATGTTACAAGAATTGGCCCAATGACCAGATTTTTATCACAGAAAGAATTCCATTGCTTTTAAATTATTCAAAATCCAACAAGGCTCCACAAAAGAGCTGAATGAAAGAACTACCAATAAAATAAACGTTCTCTCTTGACTAAAAGGATCTTGATGAATTAAAAATATATATATATAACACTGTAATTTTTTTGTACCAAAAAGAGGTTATACGGGAGAATTTCTAATAATAGAGAAACGCAGTAAAATAACAAAACTCAATCTAAGATCTGGTTTCAAAATAAATGTCTTTAGATTAACAAAATATATTTTAAACTCCCAAATACATATATGTTGTCAAAAAAAAAGTTAGAATTTTTAAAACACACTAGAAAGAGAAATTAGAGGTTACTTATACATACATACAAATAAGCTGAGAATATTTTGTTAGAAGAAAAAAATCCACATAGACATAGTAATATTCTATTTTCTTCTGTATATCAAAGAAATAATCAAGTGCAATTTGCATGTTCTGACAGAAAACAAGTCATTAATATTCTAAGTTACTTACGGACTGAATTTCAAGAAATCTAGGCTCCCTCAAAAACAAAGCAAAGCAAGATTTTTAAATGTGACTGACTTCCACTAGCTGTTTGGTGAATCTTCTTTACCCTCACAAGTATATCTTTCTTTATATTTTGAAAGTCATCATGACAAAAACTGTCTCATTGTTCATTCATGTCTAAAATCACCATTAATCTCAATTGTCAAAATTGTAGAAAATTAGATAAATCGTATTTGACATATTCAAAAAGGATGAATTTCATACTTATTTTTCTTTATACTTTATTTTGCCACTTGTACTTTATTCAAGTTTTAAATTTCTAATGAAAATTATTCTTAAAAATTATATTACGAACATTATAATTAGTAGGAAAAGAGCATGTGACCAGTAAATATCCCAATAACATACATGAACTTGGAGAATAAGGATTAACTTAGAGAGGCAATAATCTTATGATATTAATATAAGATTTTCCAAATAAAATGAAATCAAAAGCCTTCAATAATGGACTTTTAAAAATATTTTTAAGTACAAACTTCCCTTCTTCTATTGATTTTTTTTTACTATTTTCCCCTTTTCTTTTTAATCTCCCCTATATTATGAACACGAGTTTTCAACTTTCCTCTTATCAAACACAAAATTTATTTAACAAACAATTTTAGCACATTCTTAAGTTCTATGATTGAGGTTCTGTTCAGAAACTGTTTATGGCTCAGAATTGTAGATAGCTCAAACAGGACCAGACTGTGTCTGCAAAGAATATTACATTTGTAAATTGCTATGCCACAAAATAGAAGAATGGTTTAACACAGGACCTCTGTTTTCACCCAAAGACATGCAAGTCGCCTTTCTTAAGTCGTAAATAATCATTTGAGTATCACAGGACTGAAAAAGAACACATAAAAGGCTATATTCAGAAAGCCACATGATTACAAGCAGAAATTCACACAATTCTCAGGTTTGGTATCTTTATTCTCTCTATCACTATGCAACGAATAGTATACTGTACTGTTACTTATAAAAATGAAAAATTACTGGTTATTCAATTCTCCATGAGCTCTGAATGTGGGAATGTGCAGATTTCCCACGACTCCCATCCTGAGGATCCATTTCACACTTGTCATACACACCCATTTCCTTGCCTGGAATGCCTTCATGTCTCACCTCATTCTCTCCTTCTCAGCTTCAAAAATTCATCCTGAGATTTCCCCCAATACTTTTCTGGCTTCCTCAGCAACAATGAGCCTCTCCTTTACTATGTTCTAGAATATAAACAAGTATTTATTTGTGTGTATTTACACACACACACACACACACACACATTCACACACACTTCTTTTTTCTTCATTTAACCTCCCTTTCACCTACAACTGTGACAAGTGAGTACTACTATTCTTTCAATTTCTTAAATAGGAAAACTAAGGTAGATAAGGTTTCTCTGTTTTCAGAGTCCATTGTCTGTCTTTTAATACACACTTCCTTCAGCTCTGCAGCACTGAAATGGTCCTCTACCTGCCTCTGTTCTCTGGGTCTCCTGAAGACAGAAAGCAGAGACCCTGTCTCCATCTCTGTATTCCTAGTGCCTGGCACAGAGCAGACACTCAACACATGCTCAACAAATGAGGAATGAATAAACAAATGAAATTCGGTAATGTTCAACTTCCTCTGTGAGGAAAAACTCATTCCCTTCTAAACTTTCTTTTAAATTTGTTTAAGCTGTAGATGGACACAATACCTTTATTTTATTAATTTATATGTCATGCTGAGGATCAGACCCGTGCCTCACACATGCTAGGTAAGTGCTCTACCACTGAGCTACAGCCCCAGCCCCCCTTCTAAACTCTTATTCTGCAAAAAGTATGATCACAAGTGCAAATTTCACTCAACAAGAATTTTGTGAGTGTATACCCTCTGTGATGTGTTGTGTTTAAATACCACAGGGAATTTAAAGATAACTGTCCTCAAGAAACTTAAAATTCAGTGGGGAAAAGGGGTAAATGACTAGATAATGCTACCTGTACTTGTTTTATTTTTCTTAATCCCCACAACTGCCTCTTTATTTTTTGTTTGTTTGTTTTTTTTGTGGTTATTTTTTATTGGTTGTTCAAAACATTACAAAGCTCTTGACATATCATATTTCATACATTTTGATTCAAGTGGGTTATGAATTCCCATTTTTACCCCGTATACAGATTGCAGAATCACATCGGTTTCACATCCACGTTTTTACATATTGCCATACTAGTGACTGTTGTATTCTGCTACCTTTCCTATCCTCTACTATCCCCCCTCCCCTCTCCTCCCATCTTCTCTCTCTACCCCATCTACTGTAATTCATTTCTCTCCCTTTATTTTTTTCCCTTTCCCCTCACATCCTCTTATATGTAATTTTGTATAACAATGAGGGTCTCCTTCCATTTCCATGCAATTCCCCTTCTCTCTCCCTTTCCCTCCCACCTCCCGTCCCTGTTTAATGTTAATCTTTTTCTCATGTTCTTCCTCCCTGCTCTGTTTTTAGTTGCTCTCCTTATATCAAAGAAGACATTTGGCATTTGTTTTTTAGGGATTGGCTAGCTTCACTTAGCATAATCTGCTCTAATGCCATCCATTTCCCCGCAAATTCCATGATTTTGTCATTTTTTAGTGCTGAGTAATACTCCATGGTGTATAAATGCCACATTTTTTTATCCATTCATCTATTGAAGGGCATCTAAGTTGGTTCCACAGTCTAGCTATTGTGAATTGTGGTGCTATAAACATCGATGTAGCAGTATCCCTATAGTATGCTCTTTTAAGGACTTCAGGGAATAATCCGAGAAGGGCAATAGATGGGTCAAATGGTGGTTCCATTCCCAGCTTTCCCAGGAATCTCCATACTGCTTTCCAAATTGGCCGCACCAATTTGCAGTCAAACCAGCAATGTACAAGTATAACCTTTTCCCCACATCTGCGCCAGCATTTGTTGTTGTTTGACTTCATAATGGCTGCCAATCTTACTGGAGTGAGATGGTATCTTAGGGTGGTTTTGATTTGCATTTCTCTGACCGCTAGAGATGGTGAGCATTTTTTCATGTACTTGTTGATTGATTGTACGTCATCCTCTGAGAAGTGTCTGTTCAGGTCCTTGGCCCATTTGTTGATTGGGTTATTTGTTTTCTTATTACTTAATTTTTTGAGTTCTTTGTATACTCTGGATATTAGAGCTCTATCTGAAGTATGAGGAGTAAAGATTTGTTCCCAGGATGTAGGCTCCCTATTTACCTCTCTTATTGTTTCTCTTGCTGAGTAAAAACTTTTTAGTTTGAGTAAGTCCCATTTGTTGATTCTTGTTTTTAACTCTTGTGCTATGGGTGTCCTATTAAGGAATTTGGAGCCCGACCCCACAATATGTAGATCAGAGCCAACTTTTTCTTCTATTAGATGCAGAGTCTCTGATTTGATATCAAGCTCCTTGATCCATTTTGAGTTAACTTTTGTGCATGGTGAGAGAAAGGGATTCAGTTTCATTTGGTTGCATATGGATTTCCAGTTTTCCCAGCACCATTTGTTGAAGATGCTATCCTTCCTCCATTGCATGCTTTTAGCCCCTTTATCAAATATAAGATAGTTGTAGTTTTGTGGATTGGTTTCTGTGTCCTCTATTCTATACCATTGGTCCACCCGCCTGTTTTGGTACCAGTACCATGCTACAACTGCCTCTTTAAAAGATAAAAGAATCTCATTCTTCATAAATTTGTTCCAACACTGCATACTTCTGGATTGTTGAGATATAGATCAATCAACAGGTAAAAAACAGTTTAAACAATTTCTATGGATCTTAAATATACAATCTCTTGAACCATTCTCACTTAGCTCAATAGTCATTTAAGTATAATATATTATTAAAGAAGATAATAAAATCAAGGATACTCTGCAACTACCCTTGCTTTTTCTTTTGTGAGAGGCAGCATAGCCAAGTGGAAAGAGCATGGGTTTTGAAGATCCGGATTCTCATTCCAACTCTGTCCTATTCTCCCCATGTGAACCAGACATAAGTCCCTGTTTTTCTGAATCTATTCTTAATTTATATAATATGGAGATTGAAGGGATGGGGATATAGCTCAGTTGGTAGAGTGCTTGCCTTGCATGTACAAGACCCCTGGGTTCAATCCCCAGCACCACAAAAAATAATAATAATAATATGGAGATAAAGACCTTCTAGAAAGACTTCTTATAAAGAGCCACACGTGTCAGCCTCTCTTGATGCATCTTGAAAGGTATTGGTTCTAACTTTCATGTAACAATATAAGTACTTCTGCCCCAATGTCAATAACACATAATGTTTACCAAAAGAGTGGTACTTGAAAAAAGCTACTTGTGATAGGAAAAGGTGTCTTTGTTAATATTCAAGACCCATAAAATGTAGTTAAGCCTCAGGTTTCTAGATCATTTGCCTCTTCCCAACACATACTCTGCAAATCCCTTATTCCAGATTCTCTGCATGGAAAAATCAAACTTAGTAATTATTTTCTATGTCAAGATCTAAAAGAGCAAAAAGATGTTACTCTGTACTAAGAAAAACATTTTCACAACAAATCTTGGAGTAAAGAAGAGAGAAATAAATCATGTATAGTGCCCAGGAACCAATCTCGGCACAGAGCATACGTGGTATTATATTTTACTTTCCAAGTCATTTCTCAACTATTTCTATTAAGCAATTTTGCGGAACACATAAAAAGTTTCCAGTATATTCTAAATCTAATTTATAATCTATTGACTTAAACAACACATTTACTGGTGTTGTTACAACTGAACATTCATATGCAAAAAGAAGTTAATCACATATATTAAGCCTTTCACAAAAATCAACTCAAGATGGATCACAGACCTAAATGTAAAATACAAAACTATTAAACTTTAAGGGGGAAAAAATGGCTCTGGACATTAGCACCATTCTCTCAGAAACCTCTGCACCATGACAAAGAAAGGGGAGAAAGAAGTGAAAGCACAAAAGATAAAGGATAAATTCAAGTTAACTTCTAGCTTCTGCACCATGGAGGTCAGAAGAACAGAAATAAAGAATGCTGGAGGCCGGGGACACTGGCACAAGTGTTGTACTGTATGTTATAGTCTAGAGTTTGTTTCTCAATGCATCTAGACTATGCAATCATCAAGACCACCTCTGAGACATCTACCTTGCTCATGTCAAAATAGTCCCTGTTAACACTTTGCCTTGGACCTGTGACATTCTGGACTAGTTGTTCTCAGAGTGGCAGAGTATGCCATGTATACAATGAATCATATCTTCTATTGTCTTAACTGAAAAATCAAAAAATCAAAAATAAAAACCAGTATAAAATACAGGTGGCCTTGGGCTTAGCAGTGAGTTCTTAAAATGACACCAAACCATGAAGAAATTGGTAAATTGGCTTTATTAAAATTAAAAGTATCTGCTCTGACAATAACACTGTTAAGAGAATAAAAAGAAAAGCCAGTCTTTTTAACATGTATCTTAAAAATATGCTTATATACTATACATATGTATATATATACATATATATGCATAAAGATATAAATATGATATATATACATATACATATACATATACATATACATATACATATACATATACATATAATTTTTTTAACTTTCAGAGGTGGGGGTAAACTTCAGTGGTAGAGCACATTTTATTTGTATGTACAAGGCCATAGGTTCAATCTCCAGAATTACAAAAGAAAACACATGTAATTTTTAAAACTCTTGAAACTCAACAGTAAGAAAACAAACAACCCCATTAAAAAGTAAGCACAAAGCCTGAACACATACCTCACCACAAAACATATGTGGATAGAAAATAGCAAGCATAAAGATGTAACATCCTATGTCATTAGGGAATGGCAAGTTAAAGCAACAATGAGACATTACTATGCACCCATAAGAAAAAACAAAACCCCCCAAAATTACAGAATTAAATGCTACCAAGGATGTAGAGCAATAGGGACTCTCATGCATTGCTAGTGTGAATGTAAAATGGTAGTCATTTTGGAAAGCAGTCTGGCAATGTCTTACAAAGCTAACTATAATCTTACCATATGATCTGGTGATCATACTCCTAGGTATGTATCCAAGTTATTTCAAAACTTGTGTCCACACAAAATCCTGCATATGAAGGCTAATAATAGCTTTATTCATAGTTGCCAAAACCTGGAAGCAACCAAGATTCTATGTGATACTGTTAAGCAATAAAAATAAATGAGCTATTAAACTTCAGAAGGCATGGATTAACCTTAAATATATATTGTTAAGTAGAAGAAGCCTATGTGGTAAGGCTGCATGATTCTAATTGTATGAATTCTGGAAAAGACAAACCTACAGATACAGCAAAAAGATCAGTGACCGTTGGGGTAGTAGGTGATAGGTGAAGCACAGAGAATATTAATGTGTTGGAATTATTCCTGATACTGTGACATTATGATGATAGAGATATTAAAACATAGAACTTTATAGGACAAAGAGTGAACCTTAGCATATGCAAATGTAAGAAAATCATTGTGAGGTCAAAGGATTCCAAGATAGAATGCAGATTGTGACAAAGAGACTGTTAACTGTATTATAAATGTGTGCAACAATCTCACTAAAGTGCACACAAGGAAAAAAGTGTTTAGATAACTCTGGAAATGGGTGAATACAAAAACACTACAAAGCAAAAGGAAGCCAGGTGCTACCACACACACCCGAAATCCCTCAGGAGACTGAGGCAAGAGGATCACAAGTTTGAGGCCAGCCTCAGCAACGTAGTGAAACCCAACTTTGAGTCCTCAGTGTCTCAAAAATAATTTTAAAAAAGAATGGGCATGTAGCTCAGTGATAAAGTGCCCCAAAGTTCAATCCCCATAATAAATAAATAGATAAGTAAATGCAAAAGGAACTACACATAAGCACTGTACTGTAGTTGATAAAGTTGTTTCCCATGAGAGCACAGGTTAGTAATTCCAATATTGCTATCTTTGTATAATGGAAATGAACAATTAGGCAGATGGTAGGAGCCAGGTTTCTTCCAACTGTTTGGAGTACATTTATAGATAAATGGGTTAAGACCAGAATGATACATAGTGAATAGATTACAGTTAAAGATATAAATATGGATTCATATTTAGCTTAATACAGCTAGAGAGTCACACAGAAATATATATGCATACATATACACATATGTACAAATATGTATAGTCACGTTCCTGTACACGGGTTTGCATACATACATACACTCTCTGCCTTTTTCACATAAAAAAGCCTGGAAGCAATGACATCCCAGTAGCAACAAGTAAACCTGGCACCCAACCTTGATTTCTAATACAATTTCCAAACAAAAGGAACCAGATTCCTTGGATAAATGGCTAATTCTCAAACTGGTACAGGATATATATACAAGAAGAGCCTGTAATATCTTATAGTACCAGAAAGTAAAGAAAAATGCTTCCAAAAAGAAAAAAACTCGCATTGATGGTGGTATGTCAAAGGGACACCAGGGCCAAACTGTAAGAACTGGGGTATCAAAATAGACTGGATTAAAACCCAAAGTATAAAACATACATCCATGATAACATAAGTAAATTATGACCAATAAGAGTAAACAATGAGTAAATAAAGTGGAGAAAAAAAGAAAACTCCCCCTGAAGGAGAATTCCAAATAACGAACACAGATACTCTTAACCATGAGGCTGGGGGTAAGGCATGAGCATAACTCTCTAGTTCTTAAGTATGTACACAGCGACTTCCTTCCAAGAGTACAGGATAAAAAGGGGGGAAAATGAGGAATTTCACAGTGGATAAACCTTATACTGCCTCAGTCAGGCGATCAAGATAACTATCAACCATGATGAATCACACTGACAATATGTACCCTTGAATACGATGTGATAAAAATGGCAATTTACCTCTGTCATATTCCTTCCCAAAACTCATGCTCACAGTCTAATTGTGAGAAAAACATTAGACAAATTCCAAAGGAGGGGAATTCTACAAAATACCTGACTAGTACTCCTCAAAACTGTCAACATCATCAAAAACAAGAGAAGTACACATATAAAGACATGAATTGGCGTGAACATATTTTATATACAAAGATATGAAAAACTGTGCTCTATATGTGTAATAAGAATTGTAATGCATTCTGCTGTCATATATTTAAAAAAATAAAATCAATTTAAAAAAAAAAAGAGAGAGAGAGAAGGCTGAGAAACCACCCCAACTAAGAAGCACCTAAAACATTTGATTACTAAATGTAATGTAACATCCTGGACAACAAGATCTTGTAATAGAAGACATTAGATAAAAACTGAGGAGGGTTGAGAGTATACTCAGCAGTAGAGCACCTGCCTAGCATGCAGGAGGCCCTGGGTCTAATCTCTAACAACACACACAACATACACACACACACACACACACACACACACACACGCACACACACACAGAGAATATAAAGTATGAAGTTCAATTAGTAATAACAAACTGATACTAGTTTGTTAATTGTAACAAATATCAATATAAGTTGTTAATGAGAGGGGAAACTGATATGGGCTTATATAGGAAGTAACTGTACTATTTCTGTACTTTTTCCATAAAACTATTCTTTAAAAAATGCATTTTTTAGATCCCACTTATAAATATGTCTGGAAAACACTGAAGAGGTTTTATTGCAGCACTGAAGAACCTTCCACTTTCTTATATATATTTAACTTAAAATGTTTAATACTGCTTCACTACAGAATTTTTCTCAAGAAAGTATTTTCAATCACTAACAGCTGCAAACAATTTCATGCAGTAATTCCCAGCAGGGATGTACTATAGCCAGAGTACTTTAAAGTTCCACTTTTCCCCTTACACACCTCTGCAGATGTCTGAAAGTTTGTAACCTATTATTAACTTATGTTGTTTTGTTCTGATCCAAATACCTACCAAATATGTTTAATATGACTCAGAAAAGCTAACCTAAATTTTAAATAAATCAGATTAATGCTAAAATACTCATTCCACTAAAACTTTAAGCAAGCAAAAGAACTTTTTTTTAAAAAGTATCATTTTTCTCTTCTGGATACTATTTTATTATTATTATTATTATTATTATTTAAACCTGATTGAAGTGAGCTGCTGCAGAAAACAGATAAATGAAGAAAAGAGGAAATAAAAAGCAATGGGGGAGATGGTGTGTAGTATAACATAAGAAAAAGACTAGGTTTGAAATGGATCAAATAAGAACAGTAGAAGCAGAGAGAGTAGCAAGCCTATGTCATGACAGAAAAGGTACCTCCAAAGAATTAGCATAGGTCAAAAACTTGAAAGGAGGAAGAAGCTAGAGACAAAAAAAAAAAAAAATGACGTCTTTAGTCACAAATTGTTCAAAATTAACAAAAGAAACATCTTAAATACAATTTGACTTAAAGTACTCTCCACTATTAATTCCCCATTAAAACTGCTATATAATGACACTCAGTGATATTAGCAAGTGAAAATAAATTATAGAGTGAATGCACCAAGTATTGTGAACTATGGTTTTCTCAGAGTAAGAATTAAACACAAATTTTCTTTCTTTTCCCTCTTGTGAAATGAATGATTTGTGGAATTTTACTAAGTCTTAATCTATGTATTCTGCACTATAAGCATTCTATGAACATATTACATTTGTGATATATTAGCAAGTCTATAAAGTGTTTTAACTTTCAATTTTTAAATGTGAATCCATGACAAAAAAAAATTTCCACACCAGCAACTTAAGAACTACAGCAACATGTTCAGAAAGCTCCACTTCCAAAAAGAAAATATACACTAGGCGAGAGAGAATGAAAATGATTTTAACTTCAATAGACTCACTGCCACGTTATCTACATTTATACACACTTTCCAAAACTCAAGAGAGCTATAGAATGGCATCTTTCCAATGCAATAAAGTAGGAACAATACACAACAAAGATATTTCAAGCTTTCCGGGTTTGTTTTTAACATAAGGAAGCCTTCCAGGAATCCCAATTCTGCCCTCCAGAGATGACAAAGCCAAATATCAAACTGTTCACACACATGTGAAACCAAGTTTTATCTAAATGCATCCTAAGATATTAGCTATTTTACCTACTCCCATTATAATTAGAGGTAAAAACTGAAACCTTTTAAAGAAAAACAATCACATATTTCACTGAAACATATTTAGTAAAGAAGGATTCCAATTAATGCTTTACTGTTCTAGATGTCTACCTACCGATTCAAATCCTACTACCAAAGAGACCTGTCCCCAGGAAGAATCCGGCAATCCTATGTGAGTACTACAGGAAAAGAAGGATTTAAGAAACAGCATGAAAACAATCGGTGCAAAGATTGTTCATACAGGTATTATTGAAATTAAAAAGGAGAGAGCAGGGTCTTTATGGGTGGGAAATCTACCCCAAACGCTTTAACTGACAACAACAGAAGAAAGGCCATCACCCCCAAAGTAAAATGGTGCAAGTAAAGTGGAACAAGCTGAGAAAGGAAAGTCAACAACAATCAGAGATTGACAACCATCCCAAAACAATGAGCCATCTTAATTTGAAAGGGTGAGACCCTATCCCTATGGATCACTTTGAAAAGACCCGCCCAACTTGGGGTGGGGGAGAGTAGTTTTGAAAGCCCTAATGGGAATATTCGGTCAGTCGCTGACCCACCTAGAAGATAAGCACAGGTGTATCTGCAGAAGCCCACGTTACAAGGAGTATTACACGGAATCTTCCCTTCCCTGCCTTCCCAAAACCAGGTAGCCGCGAGTGGAGGGACGCGGGTGGGCACCCACTCCGCGGCGCGCCACGATGAGGCGCGCGGACGCGCTCCAGCGGCAGCGTCCGCGCACACCTGGCTGCCAACACCAGTTGAAAGCAGTCAAAGTGAATGAGGGCGGACTCGAAGCCTGGCACTGCTCACATCCCAGCACACAAAGGCGGGTTTTTAAAGTCAAGGGGTAGTCAAAGCCGCCCAGCCCCCGGGCGGGCGCCTTTTGCCGAGGGGCTCTTACCTCGGAACCGCCCTCGAAGCCACGGCTCTTCCCGAGGCTCCACGAACCTAGACGAGATGGGAGGCGAACGGGCGAAAGACCCTAACCTGGAGAGCGCCCTCCCGATCCCTCTTGAGCCGCAGAGTCGCCTTCCGCGCCCGGCTGAAAAGAAGGTCTCTCAGGGCGAGCACCGCGCCCGCCTCGCGCCCGGCGAGACCGCCTTGCCTGCCGCTGCCTGTGAAGTCTGGAGCTGCCCGCCCGCTCGCGGCCAGAGCCTGCCGCGCCGCGCATGCCCAGTGCCCGCGCGAGGAACGAGCGGGCGAGCGCGCGCGTGGCCGGGAGCTGGCTCCGCTCTCCGGGTCTTGACTGCAGCCGAGGTGCGGAGTCTCGGGTCCACCCCAGTGCCCGGGACGAAGGGGCCGCCGCGGCCGGAGGGAAGGAGGAGGCGGGGCGCCGCGCCAAGTTATCAAGGCCGCGATCAAAGTCAGACCGGGGTTCCGAGCCGCAGGCGGATTTCCAGAAGTGCCCCAGCGAGACCGACTAGCAGTAGGAAGACACGGGATGAGCAATAGAGCTTGTGGAGAGGTTCGACCTGGGCCAGAGTGGATGGCCCGGGCAGAGGGAGCTCTTCAGTTGCAGCGCCTCGGGTCCTGCTGCACCGATCGTGGCCTTTCTCCTGTGGCAGTCAACCTGCCGCACCCAGTGACCAAAACAACCTTTTGTCTTCCTTCTCTGGACCCCTGGCCTATTTCCCCCTTTTTGTCGCTTTCCTCTTTTTCTTCTCCCTCTGCGGTAAACCTGTGGTACCCAGGGTCCTCCAGGGGTTCCTGAGATCTCCAAACTGCCTGTCCCGTGCTTCATCCAACAAGCCCAGACCCGCCTCCCGCAGCGCTGCCTCCGATCCCATTTTTCATTGTAGCTCTTGCCAAGAGCCCAAGAGCCTGGTGTAGTTTGAAGTAGTGAAGACTTTTTTTTACTTTTTACTTTTTGTCTCTTGTACCTTAACCAACCTTCATAAACTTCACCTCCTCGCTGAGGTAGATCCACAAAATGAGAAGTCTTGTGAACATTGTGCTTTCTTACTGTTATAGCATCTTAGTTGACATAGCTACGCCCCCACACACCCTGGTGTTCTAACTTCCAACTCAATTGACTTCCAATAGTCAACGAAAGACTCTAAATTAAACTTGGTTAAAATAGCCTGAACCTGCCTGCTTTGTGAAGCATATGAAAGCACAGTCAGGGGGAACTGAGATATCAGGCCAAGGAAGTAAAGAAAGTTGCAGAAGAACTCACGTGCACTGTCAGGTCCCCAGTTCTTACCTTACTCATGAATCCTCTCTCCAATAATTCCGATAGGTCACCATCCACTTGAACATTTCCAGTGTTAAACCCTCTATTCTTACCAATATTATGTATAACCATGATTATCTGTTGAATATTTACCTATGCCAGGAGCTAAGCAATTTACATGCATTAACTCTAACCCTTAAAATGGCCCTTATTATACCTATTTAGCACATTAGGCAAATGAAGAGCAGGAATTTCTTTCTTTTGGCCAAAGCCAATTCTGACATCAGAATTAAAATCCTGTGTCATTTGATTTATAAGCCCTAATCAACTTTCCTTAAATAATACCACTGGTCCTGGTTCTACCCTTAAAATTCATACAAAATTATTTTTATTCCATTAGGCATTACAAGCCATGAAATAGTAGAACAAAACTACTAATTAACAGCCAGAACATCTAACACTTTTCTTCAAAATTCTTTTCCTTTCCCTTTCCTCAGAAGACATAGTGAGCCCTAACTACAATCCTTACCCTGCTTTGGATGTGCTTTGCTTTTTCATTCTCCCCATCACCAAATTGTATGCTCAGAATGGAACACTACTTTCAAATGCAGTGGGCAGATATCTGAGTCAGGAAGAGATCACTGGCCCCTTTCATCCAAGCTGCCCTTCCAGTAAAGCATCCTAAACTGTTTTGGGTGTTTCTGTTAGCAAACATACTACTTAGAGTCAAATAGAACACCCAATTAAAATTAAGCTGTATCTTTCACTTTCCATCATCTATATTTCTAAAATTCTACATGTTTAAAGCTTTTCCCTTTTATCCTTATTGAACGTATTTATTTTTATACACCATTTCAGATAAAGAAATATTAGTGATCACTTCAGGTTTAATGAATATGCTGTCTTTGTCTCCATTTAAGTACTATAAAAAGTTCTTAATAACATTGCAATCTTGCTTATGCTTTTGTTAAAAATACATGTTAAGCTTACCTATCTACAGTAGCATCACCATTATACAAGTTTTTCATCACCATTATACAAGTATACAAGTTTTTCCCTTTCAAAAATCTCATTTGTTAATGTTGACATGTGGGACAAAAATGATGTAGGACAGAATGAATGGAATAGATGAGGGACACGGAAAGAATAAGGCATCCAAAATGTGGATTCAAGTAGCAAAATTCAGGAATGGACAGAGTCTACAGCTGAATATAAAGGCTACACACAGAAAATAGTATTGAATATTTCAAAATAACTAGAAGAAAGGATTTTGAATCTTCTCACAAAGAAATGATAGATGTATGAGATTACAAATATGTTAAATGCCCTGATTTGATTATTTCATTTTGTATACATGTATCAAACATCACACAACACCCTGAAAATTTTTTAGAGACATTAAAAATGAAATAATATAAAAAGCAGAGAATTTTTAAATGTGGAGAAATTATAATGGCAGAATTATATTTGTGGCATTAAGAAACTCCCCAAATACTACCCAAAGGGATGTATTTCTCAAAAATCCCTCTTTACTCTCACCTACAATCAGATATATGAATGTCATTTAAGGACTTGCAGTCTTAAAGCCATATAATGCAAAACAGACCTATACGTAAATGTAAAAAAGGTATACTGTAGTATAGTATATTATAATTGTTGTAAACCAATCTCAGTATTCCACATATAACTTGGTAGACTAGTAATTTCTCTTTGACTGCCACCATCATTGTTATTTCTCATTTGAAAGAACAAACCAAATTGTTTGGATTATTTCATATGCTCTCACTTCATAAGGTGCTTAGACTTGCTTCCTACTTCGTAATTGATGTTTATATTTCTCCTTTGTTATGGTTCTTTACATTCATTTGGGTCAATAAACTCGGTTTTGTTTAGCCTTCAAATGCTTTAAAGCTAGAACTTTAAAATGCTTTATTATATACCATATGAATACAAATGTGTGGAAATTGCAAAGCATGATAGGAAGTGAAATATCACTAACAAAAAGGTTTTTTTCCATAGGTAACCTCTATTTCACTTACAAGAAACTTTACTATTTAAAAATAAATAAATGAATATACACAACTGCTTACAATGGATGAAACTATTTGCATTTATCTTTTTTTAATAATCAAGAGTTATTTTGCAGGGCTGGGGTTGTGGCTCAGCGGTAGAGCACTTGCCTAGCACATGCAGGCCCTGGGTTCAATCCTCAGCCCACATAAAAATAAATAAACAAAACAAAGGTATTGTGTCCAACTACAACTAAAACATAAATTTTTTTTTAAAAAAAAAGTTAATTTGCCACAAAAAAAGATGAAAATCCAACAATGCTATACACAAATCCTCTCTAGAGAAAAATGATAAGATCAAGTTATCATCCCAGAATTTCCCATGAATTAACATCAACCAAGTGTAATTCATAATCAAAGATCACAAGATATATAAGAAAATTAGTCATCATGAGTGTCAGCAGAATAAACAAAGATAATTAGATATATGAGACAAAAAACCTAATTAGCATTTATCTAGCTGCCAGAAGAAATAAAAAATAAAAGCATAAATAAAAGACTGATAAAAATGGACTAGGCATATATGAAAAAGAACGAAGCAGAACTTTAGGAAAGAAAAAGTAATAATTGTTGAAATCTGACACTCCATGGATGAGTTAGGATGCATGAGTTAAAGTACATTAAATATAGTCAAAAAGAACAATGTAAGCTAGATGTGAAAATTTTTTTCCAGCATGCAGCATGAAGTGGATAAAAAGAGATGAAAAATAAAGATTAAGAGATATGGTAGATATGTTATATAGCTATTCAGAATCCTGAAATGAGACAGTAGAAAGAATGCAATAGAGGCCAGAGGTGAAGAGACAATAGGTAGTAATGTTTCAAGGTTAATGTAAAATAGGACTCTACAAAGAGGAAGGACTAGTATATACTTGTATCACATAGGATACCTGGAAAAACCAGATAGAGGAAGCACAACATAGATATCACATAAGTCATGTGAGAACAAAAGTAAACAAATATACAATAAGTGGAACTGGCAAACACCAGAGGAAATGCAATCTTAAAAGCATTGAGAAAGGAAAATAAAACTATCTACAAAGGAAAAACCATGTGAGGAATTCTCAACAATACTAATGTCATCCAGAAGACAAAGGAATATATCCACCAATGTTGAATGAAAGTAACTGTTAGCCTATAAAAGTCCTAGGGAAAAAAAATATGTTCAGGAAAGTTGTATTTCTAAAACAAAAACGGAATTAAAATATTTTTAGATAAGCAAATCTGTCCTTTTTACCACTTTCACTAGATGAACTTCAAAAGCACATTTGCAAAGGCAGAAAAGTGACCCACTAGGAAATACTGGAAGGCAAGAAACAAATTGTGCAAACAAATTGTGCAATTTGTGCAAAAAAATTGATAAACATTTGGGTTAATCTAAAGAAACTTAGTCTGAATAGAATAATAATAAATAATATGAAATTTGTGGAGTTAAAAAAGGGTACAACTAAAATACGTATTTTAGTTTTTTAATTTACATATAAATAATACATGTAAATAATTTACATATAAAAATAATACACATAATTTAATTTACATATAAATCAGGAAGGAGATGGTCAGAGTTAAATTTCTGAGACTCTTCTATTTTTCTAAGGAGGCTAAAATACTAATTTCAAATATTCTCAAGCAAAACACTCACAATAAAAGTAACCATAAGGTACTTACAGTATCTAAATGCTTAATATGAATTAACTCATTTAAATTCTCAAAATAATTTTAATAAACTCCACTTCTTAGGTACACACATATGCACACCATAACTCATGGAGCTAAAATATGATGAAATTGAGGTGTGACTTGAAAAAGCTTGGTTTCAAAGGCCATGATTTTGACCAATATGCTCTACAGTATCCTAAAGACTCTAAAAGAATAGAAACAGTACATAGAAATTCCAAAACTATAGAGGGAGGGAAAGGGAGGAAGAAATAAATGAACAAACACTGACAAGTATAGCTCAGTGGTAGAGTGTGTGCTGTCCTGGGTTCAAAACCCAGCACCAAATAATAAAAAAGCAAAACAGGGCCAGGGTTGTGGCTCAGTGGTAAAGTACTTGTCCAGCGTGTGTTAGGCACTGGGTTCCATTCTCAGCATCACAAATAAATAAATAAACAATAAAGTTCCTTCAACAACTAAAAAAAAAATTATTATTTTTTATTTTTTTTATTATTAGTTGTTCAAAACATTACAAAGCTCTTGACATATCATATTTCATACATTTGATTCAAGTGGGTTATGAACTCCCAATTTTCCCCCCGTATATAGATTGCAGAGTCACATCGGTTACACATCCATGTTTTTACATACTGCCATACTAATGTCTGTTGTAGTCTGCTGCCTTTCCTATCCTCTACTATCCCCCCTCCCCTCCCCTCCCATCTTCTCTCTCTACCCCATCTACTGTACTTTATTTCTCTCCCTTGTTTTTTTTTCCACTTTCCCCTCACTTCCTCTTATATGTAATTTTGTATAACGATGAGGGTCTCCTTCCATTTCCATGCAATTTCCCTTCTCTCTCCCTTTCCCTCCCACCTCTCATCTTCTTCTTCTCCTGCTCTTCCTCCCTGCTCTGTTCTTAGTTGCTCTCCTTATATCAAAGATGACATTTGGCATTTGTTTTTAAGGGTTTGGCTAGCTTCACTTAGCATAATCAGCCTAAAATTTTTAAAAAAACTATTAAAAAAAAAAAAAGCAAAACAGTCAATCCTTCTTTCCATCCTGTGCAAAAATAAAAACAACCAGAAAAAAGAAAGTAAATTAGTATAGAAAAGCGAGGGGGGCATATAAAAAGATTAAAAATAATAATTGAAGGGAAAAGCACTCAAATACATACATAATACAATATACAACATTTATTAATAAAAGAATGTAGAGCCAGCATGGTGGGGAACGCCTATAATCCCAGTGACTCAGGAGGCTGAGACAGGAGTTCAAAGCCAATGTCAGCAACTCAGTGAGGCCCTAAGAAACTCAGAAAGACCTTGTCTCTAAATAAGTGTGTGTGTATATGTATATATATATATATATATATATATATATATATATATATATATATATATATATATCTCCCTGTCTCCACATGTATATGTAAGTATGTATGTATATTTAAGTATGTGTGAAGATAAGGTATATAGCAATTACATAATATACATTTTTCATCAAACCCATGAGAAATATTTATAAAATAAGCATATTTTAACACATTTCAAAGAATTTATGTCATCTGGACCAGGGGTTAAGAAACTTCTTCTGTAAAGGGTCAAATAGTAAATAGCTTTGCAGGTCAATGGTCTCCATTGCAACCCTCAACGCTGTCACTCTATAGCTCAAAAGCACATACAGACAATGCATAAGCAAATACCATGGCTGTGGTCTAATAAAACTTTGTTTAGATGTGCAAATTTGAATTTTACATAATTCCCACACACCTAAAAGTATTATGCTTCTTTTGTGCTTTTCATCCATTTAAAATGTGCCAACTATTCTTAGCTTGCCAGCTATGAAAAACCAGGTAGTAGGCTGAGTTCAGCTCATAGGCAGTAAGTAGTTCACTGACCTCTAATTTAGACTCATCTCTGTTTACAAGGCAATAGAGTTAGAAATCAATAGCAGAATAATTTTTTAAAGGTTTAAGTTTAAAATTAGCTTAAATTTTAAATGACAGTACATTTCTAAAGATTAATTTAAATAGGGATCTACAAAGACCTTCAAATAAATCATGAATCAAAAAATAAAACATAATTAAAATTTAAATAATACTTAGAATTTCAAGAAAGAGAAATATATTTTGGCATATTCAGATAATGAAATATTCTATTGCAGTGAACACAAGGTAGCAACCACTCTGTTCATCTGCATAAATTACTCTTATATGAGAAAAGTCGCAGAAGATTATGTACAATCAGATATGCCTTTTACAAAGCTCAAAACTAAATGGCATGTTATTTAGGAGCATGAATATTTGTTAACAATTTTCTTGTAAATAAAAGAATGTTTATCATAAAACTGAGAGTAGTGGTTACTTCTGTGTTGCAAAGAGGGGTGGAATAAGGAGACAAACATGTATAATTTGTAGTTGTAGTGTAAGGTGAGTTGAAGTTATTTGTGGGGTGTTCATCTTAATTACTATCCTTGTTCCTGCAGAGGAAAAGGTTGTGAAATTGCATACAGTAGGGAGGAACATAATGCAGGGAGACAGCTACTTGCTAGGGAAGGGATGGAAAAAATGAGACAAATTACAGAACAGAGACAGGTAATTGCTGCTCTGATTTGTGTGAAAGTGATCCGTTATACTCTCTTATTTATCTGGACTGGGGTCATCAGAATGCCTCTTTGCCTTATCTGTGACCTTTGAATAACTGATAAGATAAAATATATCCTCCAGGCTTTCTCAACTGGACCACAGGTAATCTGTTTCTAACCTTAAATGTGGAAGTTTACTTTTATGACAAGGTTTATTTCCACTGGAAATTTGAATGCTTCTGTATAATTGAAGGAAATTTAATTTTTGAATCTAAGAGTCATTGATTCACAAAATAGCAATATCAGAATGTTCTTTAAAATGCAAAAGAGACAGCATCTGTTTTATCTTTTTGAGATAAAGGTGCTGCTTAATCCACAGAACTGCAAAGTTACCACTTGAAAACAGCACTTATCTCATTATTTACATCTTTTTCTAATCAAATCTAGATTCACCTTGTCTCTGAGCAAGAAAGCAGGTGAGCATCAAGATGAAATAATAATAGTAACAGTGAAGAAAGGAACTTAAAACATTTTTGTATTTTAAGTGATAGTATGACCATAAAATGGAATTCTACCTCACTATGTAAAAGAATGACATGGAACCATTAACTGCCTATTTGGATGAAGAGCAAGATATATAGTTGTGAAGTGAGGAAAATATAGGCATGTTGCAATAACATGTGTGGCATAAATTACTTATGTAAAAAAGAGTAACAGCTAGAAAAACATAAGCCAACATTTTAGAAGTATTTTTTGGTGGGGAAAGGAGGCAAGTGTAAATTGGGAGCTACTTTCATTATTTCAGTTAATATATTTCTATAATATTTGAGTTTGCAACTATAACAGACAATTTTTTGTAGCAGAGAAAATTTAGCATAGTTATATTTTATTAACCATTGTGCATTCTGCGTATTTCATTCTTTACTCCTGCTGGTTTCTAGGTTCTTAAAATTTATATTCCTAATACCTAAATATTTTTTTTGTATCTTTAGGTTTGCTAAGCTAGAGTAACTTTTAAGCTATTTAACAATTCCCCTTGGGTAACACTCATTGGTATTGCAAACACAAACTCTGCTTCCTTTAGTTGGCACCCAAACTTTCTTCTTCTTGACAGCAGAATCCTCAAGGGGAGGAAATAAAACAAAACAAAACGAAATTTCTATTACAAATTTGGAACATTTTAAAATGTAAATTCAATCTTTGAGTAGCTACCTCACTCAGGTAGCTTCAACAACCTTAACAGTAATTTTCCTGATCAAAGTGTAGAAGCCTAAATTTTGGCAGGGCAAAAGCAAATATATCATACACACAGACACCCAAAATCTCCAAAGGATACTGAAAACACTTGTTGACTTTCCAAATATACTAAACATTTCTCATCCCTTTAATGAGCACTTTTTCTTTTTAGTTGTAAATGGATCTTTAATTTAATTTATTTATTTATGTGCAGTACTGAGGATCAAACCCAGGGCCTCACACATGCCAGGCAAGTGTTCTACCACTGAGCCACAACTCCAGCCCCTTTAATAAGCACTTTTAAAATGCAACACTTTTAAAGCATTTTCCATACTTACTTATCTTCTTAACCACATTCATGTTTGGGGCATTCATGACTGTACTGCATAGGTACACAGACTTCCCATCCAAACTGCTCCTGATCAATTTTTTTTTTAATTTTGTAAAAGCAATGTGTTGCTTAGACCATATATTCATCACATCTCCAGCAGGGTCTGTAATGAACACATTATTTCTACAGCAAAACACATCTCCACAAATTAGAATGAAGTTCACAGGCAGCCTCACATCAGTTCAGATCAGATTTGCTGACAAACTAGTGCAAGTGAAATTAGTTTTGCCATCAGATGGAATTTGAAAGTAAACAAACAAAACAACAATAACATTTTAAAAACTTATGAGTCTTTTGATTTGACATTGCAGAAAAGTCTGTGCTGCTGCGTAGTAGAATCTAAGTGGACAATTTAATTGTTTGCCTGGATCTAGAAGCCCTCAACTCTGTCACTTTTAAAATGTTCAACACCTGCTTCTTGAAATCTTTCTGCTTCTTTGGTGCCATCAGGAACCCTTCCATCCATTTTGTTGCTGAGAATTCCTTTACCAACTTTTCTGCGCTGATAACTTATTACTTCTAATCTTCTGTGGCTTAAAAAATTGAGATGACAAAGTCATCATAATCATGTATGAAGTTAGAATATGTAGGGTTTACATAAAGAGCCCAAAGGTTTTATACATTAATCTATGTAAATTCTGTTCACATTCATGATAATATATTATTCAACAACTTCAGAGTCTTTCTGTTTGTTTGCTAATGACTCTAGCCTGTATTCACAGTTTTGAGATTCTTTGAAAAAAATAGCTCCAACTTTCTGCTCTAAAAGAGAGAGAGAAAAATACATTGTTTTACTAATGCCTGCTAATTTCAAGGAATTGAAGCCATGTTGTTTTAATATATGCACATATGAGATTTGGTCATATGAAAATAAACTAAGATCTAAAGTTTATTCATCCTTACACAAAAAGGGGTTACGTCAATAAGGAAGTATTTATAAAACTTTAAAAGTTCAATCTCAGGGTGGCATTTGTAAACACACATGGTCAATTGACAATATTTTTCTTCTCTGCTCAACCTGCAAGTTCTGACCCCACACTTGCATTTGTCCCCACTTATTTGTGCTCTCAGCATGAACCTTCCCAGAGCTCCAATATGTAGCACCCTTGGGTGGCACTGCTCACACAGGTCACATTGACCAGTGCCACACAGAAGAAATCTGAAAGGAATAGAGAGTCAGGACGGGAAGTCACCACAGGTGTGTCCATTGATCCAATGGTAGTAGCCAAAGCTGGTAAAACATGAATACACAGTGCTGAGTGCAACACAAGGAAGGCCTAACCCGGAATTCTGAGAGCAGTGAGAACTCAGTGACCCAATTAATTGACACAAGTATTTTCTTTCTTTTTTTTTTTAATTTTATTTTTTTTATTGGTTGTTCACAACATTACAAAGCTCTTGACAAGTATTTTCTTATGCATCTTAAGACCTCTGACTCACCCATTCAGCAAAGGTCCAGGCACTTGCCAAGCGCAGGGATAGACCTTAAGGATACAAAAAAGAGAACAAGATGATCCTCACCCTTCAGGGCTTGAGTTTCACAATTAGACATAAACAATAGCAACCATATACCATGTTGCAACAGTACTGTGTAACATCAGGCCCCATTTGAGCACTAAGAAATAGGTACCCGTCTCTGCTGTGCAAAACCAGGAGTGACCTCACAGGGACTCGCTCTGCTACCTTCCAATCGAGTGCCTTCCAACTTCCATGCTGTTTCTAGAGTTCTCTGGTACCTTCCACAGCACAGCCTTAGCACTTGAAGCTCCCTTGTCTTGGTTTGCCCTTCCTCTTCCAGAGAGCTAGAGCTCATTCCCTCATTTCATTCAGATTTCAGATGTAACACTAACTACATCATCAGAAAAGATTTCTCTGACCAACTGCCCTATTTAAACTGCATTTCCATCCACCTACATATTCTTTCTCTCTCTCTCTCTCTCTCTCTCTCTCTCTCTCTCTCTCCCCCCCCCCACTCTCTGCCTTTCTATCTCCCTATTATATCACATTGTCTTTTTTTCCCACAACACTTATCACAATCTGAACATCTGGTTTAATAATTTATTATCTGTTTTCTGTGAGAATAAGGATTTTTCAGTTTTGTTTATTGCTATATCTACATTGTTGAGCAGAATTGAATGAAAGAAGGAATGAATGAGTAGAAATTTGAGCTGAGTTATAAAAAACACGTAGCAGTTTGTCAAGGGAGTGGGGAGTGGGTAGGGACGGACACAGAAGATAACTAGGCACCAGGATAATCAAAGGGAGTCAAGGTACCTTGGAGGGAATTAAGAGAGAGAAATAAAATGATCTGTGCCTGGCCCATGGCTGATTTACATTAAATGTTATTAAGTAGATAAGCAAGTGAAAGAAATGATTGAATTAATGATCAGGGTTGTTCTTGAGAAAGTTTATGAAGATAGACTGAAGGAATGGAAGATAGAGTGGAGACAACTTTGAAGGCTGGTCTTCTATAAAGAGAAAAACTACCAAGGCATGACCTGGGAAGGTGGGACTAGAGAAAGCACCTGTAAAGAAGAAGCAGAATTGCCAACTGTGGAATGTGCAGCAGTTGATGAGGGAAGAGATCCTGATCAGGGATCCTGGGTGGGTGGCAGTGCCATGGACTGCAGAGTCAGATCAGGTTTGGTGACTCAAGGCTGCAGTGGGGAGATAATCCACCCATGTGGGACATTTGGGGATGGAAGTTTGTAATAACTGGAGACAATTTATAGATAGTCAGAAGTATAGACCTAGGAGTACAGTCAAGACAAAACTCAGATCTGCCAGAATCACACAGATGCCTTCATCTTCAGGATTAGATAGTAAAATAAGAAAACAAAATGTAAGAACTATTTAAGAGACCAAGAGGCAGAGAGAGGAAGAGGAGTCTACATGGAAAACTGAGAATCAACTGAGAGGTTGATAAGAGGAAAACAAAGTGTAAGAAACCATGAGAACACGTCTGTGCTATCTTGCTTGCTATGGTAACACCAGTGTCCTGATAGCTTATAGTAGAGACTCAAATTTTGCAGGGGTTGGGGACAAAACCTAAGGGAAGAAGGAAAGAGAGGGATCAAAGAAAGGTTGGAATTGGTCAACAGTAATACTACAACAGCATCAAGAAAGATAAAAATAGCTAAGAATTCAAAATTTATTTTATTGGGGAATTATAACACATCAGACACTGTTAGAAGCTGTTTACATGGCTTAACTTACTAAATTCAAAAAATAGCCCTGTAAAGTAGGGATGCTTATTACCATTCTCATTTTATAAATGACAAAATGAGGCACAGAAAGGGATTTTTGCCCACAGTTACCCAGGAAGTCAATGAAAGAAGCAAGATTCAAAGTCTAGCCACGATGTTCCAAAACCATGTGTGCACAGAAGGAAGAGCCACTTTGCCAGGGACTACAGGGAGGGTAATGGGCAGGAGTGGCGGCTCTGTGGCCTGGGAAGATGCAAGGAAGGTGAGGAAGTACAGAGGCGCAAGGCAGGCTGCAGCCACAGAAAGTGTGGCTGGAAGAGAAGAAGGGAGTAGTAGCTGGAAGGGAGCAGAGGAGTGACAGAAGCCGTTTTGTGTTTCTAATGAGCAAGTCTGGAGCATGTGGACTCATAGGTTCTGTTTACATCACACTCTAGAATTGCTAAAGAAAAAACGAGGGGGTTGGATAAAAAGACATGTGGGTTCCTTCCAGCTCTGATTCTAGTATTCCACAACTTTGAATTTTTTTTCCTCGGTGAAGCCAGATGGAAGATTTTGCCTGATAAAATGAGTTGAAAAAAATTATATGATACACTTTCAAAGAGGCATTTAAATAGAAACCTAAGAGCCTATCGATTCTAATTTCCTATAGCTCATGAACTTTTAATGATTTACCATTTTTGTTTGTGGCATTTGGGGGGCAAGTTCCTGGGAATTGAACTCAGGGGCACTCGACTACTGAGCCACATCCCCAGCCCTATTTTCTTTGTATTTTATTTAGAGACAGGGTCTCACTGAGTTGCTTAGCACCTCACCATTGCTGAGGCTGGCTTTGAACTCACAATCCTCCTGCCTCAACCTCTCGAGCCGCTGGGATTACAGGCATGCACCACTGCACCTGGCAGCATTTTTTAATCCTTAAAAAAAAAAATCTAGTCTGGTCATTCTGACAATATTAATTCTGCCTATCCAAGAACAAGGGAGATCTTTCCATCTTCTAAGGTCTTTTTTTTGCTGGTGAGACTGCAAACTGGTGCAACCAATCTGGAAAGCAGTATAGAGATTCCTTGGAAAACTTGGAATGGAACCATCATTTGACCCAGCTATCCCACTCCCTGGTTTATACCCAAAGGACTTAAAACAGCAAATAGCAAACTATAGTGGCGCAGTCACATCAATGTTTATAGTAGCACAATTCACAATAGTTAATTGTGAAACCAACCTAAATGCCCTTCAGTAGATGAATGGATAAAGAAACTGTGGTATATATACACAATGGAATGTTACTCAGCATTAAAAGAGAATGAAGTCATGGCATTTGCAGATAAATGGATAGAATTGGAATGCTAAGTGAACTAAGCCAATCCCAAAAAACCAAAGGCCGATGTTTTCTCTGATAAGTGGATGATGATCCATAAAGGAGGTTGGGGGGAGCATGGGAGGAATGGAGGAACTTTAGATAGGACAAAGGGGAGGGAGGGGAAAAGGAGGCAGCTCCTCCCACCTCCACAGTTACCCAGGAAGTCAATGAGAGAAGCAAGACTCCAAGTTCAGCCATGATGTTCCAAAATGGGGGATAGGAAAGATGGTGGAATGAGATGGACATCATTACCCTAAGTACATGTATGAAGACACGAATGGTGTGACTCTACTTTGTGGACAACCAGAGAAGTGAAAAATTGTGCTGTATATGTGTACTATGAATTGAAATTCATTCTTCTGTCCTGTATAACAAAGTAGAATAAATAAATAAATTCAATTTTTTTTTTTTTTTTTAATCTAGGGCTGGGGATATAGCTCAGTTGGTAGAGTGCTTGCCTCACTAGCACAAGGCCCTGGTTTTAATTCTCAGCATCACCAAAAGAACAAAAAAATCTAAAGTTTAATGTCTTTAGATTTGGCCTAATTACTTTCCAAAGTCAGTAAAGAAGGAAGGCATCTGGATTTATATTCTTTTTCTCCATTGTCTTTTCCCATTTGTACTCTGCCCCACCTTCCTCAAGGAGGGGTCAGGGAAGCAGTACAGACATTAAAAGAAAAGCCATAAGGTTTCAACTCTCACAAAGTGTCCTACACTAATATAATCACTAGTGTTTCTTGCAATTCTCTCTCTACTGTCTCTTGAAATACATTAGCTTTTCTTCCAACCTGGAATCTTTTCTTTATGCCAAACTTCTTTCCTCTTCCTTCTGGAAACATGTGAAATGGATGTATATCAGTCCCAGAAATTATACCACGACTTTGTTTTACCTCTACACCACAACACAAAATTTTCTCCCAGCACATTTTCTTCAGTTGCATCTATTCCTATTTTGGGGGTATTCTTTTGCTCTTTTATATTTCCAGCTGTTCCTTTTCCTATCTACATAATGTCAGTTTGCCACTATTCTTTAGTAGGGCTGAAAAATGGGGCAAGATGGGTTGCAAAATGTAGAATTCATTTTTTTTCCCGTGTTGAGGATTTATTTTCATACTTACCAAAACTGGTATATACCCAATTTTGGAAATTCACAACACTTCAAAATAAAGTTATAGTCATGTCTCAAAAGGAATTAGAAAGCTATCCACTTAGCAAATCTTTGCTCCTTGCTCATTTCTATTCTGGGCAGTTCTCCATGCAATGGATGAATAGCATTATCTCTTAGACAAATGCAAATAATCTTCATAGAGAGATCTTTATTTTCCTCTCTAAAGTATGCTATCTTTCTTTCTCACAATTCCCTGGAGCAGGGTGATAATTAAAGTGTTTCGGGTTCAAAGGCATTCTCTCTAAAATTCCTGATGAGCTAGTTTTAGACAAGAATGAGAGTAAACAGAAGTAGCAATGATATCATAATTGGATCAGGTTATAAAGCTAATAAGAAGTTGAAAATAAGATGTATCATCTGTTTAGTATCAATAATTGACTCTATTCACATTTTCCCTGACACATGTAAATCCAAACCCCAGATTCATATTGGTAGTTATTTTGGCAGGCATATGTACCAAGCTGAGATGAACAGAGCACAAATAGAGAATCTGTCAATGCTGTAGTCTATACCAGGATAGCACCTCATTATTAAGAGAACTAAAACATCATGTGCCAGCAGGCAACACTTATCTAGAAATAGAAGAAGTCTCAATATCTTTAAATCCAAATAAGGATTGCACCCGTTATCTTTACAGGTTGTGCTTCTGAAACAGTAAACTATTTCTCAGCAGTGATTTGGAACAACCTAACTACTTTTCTATTTAGTTGAGCAGCATTCTCAAATACGGACAACGTTGATGATTCTAAACCAAATTAATCAACATAATCAAGTAAGTGTCCCTCCATTTCACTCTTGGGAAAAAATTATTTTTTATGTTAATTGTTTAAAAAAAGTCATTCTCATGTTCTTTTTTCCCCCTTATTTCTATTTTTTTTCTTGGTTTAAAAATGCTGAAATTCTAATTTTTAAACCAGGAAAATGTTCCATTGGAAAAGTTTCCAATTTCCAGGAAATTTGTTCTGTCAAATATGGGATAATTTAGGTTATAGATTAAAACAATTAAGCTAGGCATGGTGGCACTCATCTGTAACCTGAGGGCCTTGGGAGGCTGAGGTAGGAAGATTGCAAGTTCAAAGTCAGCCTCAGCAACTTAGCAGGCGCTAAGCAACTTTAGTGAGACCCTGTCTCAAAAAAAAAGAGAAAGGGGTTGGGGATGTGACAATGGTTAAGTACCCTGGGTTCAATCACTAGTACCAAATTAATTAATTAATTAATTAACAAATATCCAATGTAAACACTTTTCATTTCTTAAAATTTTGTATTTAAGCCAGGCACTGGAGTGTGTGCCTATTGTACCAGCTACTGCAGGAAGATCACTGAGCCCAGGAGTTCCAGACCAGCCTGGGATATACAGCAAGACCCTGTCTTAATAGCAGCAACAAAACTTCTCTGTTTGTACAGAGACAAAAAAAGACCCTGAAATATGTGATTTTTCCTATTTAAAAGTTAAAATTGTCTGCACTTGAGAATAATCCATCTGTAAAAGGAAATTTTTCACTAAATGAATTTTGAATGGATCTATTTTCTATAATCCTGGGGCACAATAGTTTTTTGACAAGACTTGTTTCCTAGAGCTTCTGAGCCCCTTTCCAAATCATCAGGAGCAAGAATATTCCGTTTACTTATTCTGAACAAAAAAGCTAGAAAGACTCTCAGGCTGCTCTACCCTCTCCTGACCTCCTGTCCTTCCCCACTCTTAGCTCTCAGGAATCTTGCCAAAGATTACTGATTGGTTTTAATCCAACTCCAACTTTTTTAAGTGAGGGCTTGTAAGGGCAACCTAGACTTTTAAAATTTTTCTTTATTGCTTTATAAAACAGAAGATAAAAAGATTATTATAAAATATTGACTTTCAAACACCTTCATGGCCTCTGCCATGCTTTTACTGGCAGAGTCCCCGAGAGCACTGTGGTCCCAAGGCCGGTGAAGAGGTGGAGTGTTATTTCTGAAAAGGATTTGGACCCTATGCAATACATGTTTTCCCGCCACAGTGGAAAACATCTGTTTTGCTAATGGATTGGGTTCTACTTGCCAGAATAACTTTCCAGATGTTTTGAAAGCTCTAAACAACTGAATCCTTTCTGATCTGCTCTGGCTCAAAAGTTGATTTGCTAAGAAAACACGTTAAGTCTGTGACATAAATAAAAACAATACTATTTATCTTAACATGTCCATAATATCTAAATATTTTAGACATGGCCTTGAATCAATGCCATTCCGAAGGTTGTTTTTCTTTCTAAAATATGCATACAGACATGTATACACATAGTTTCTTAGGAGGGATAATAGTGTGAGTAGAAAATTATTCCCAATCTTCTCAATGTAAATAACTGCTACTGGTAGACACTTCATGCTCCTTGTCATTTCCCCCAGCTTTTTATTTTTCTTTTCTATTTATTTATTTATTTATTTATTTATTTATTTATTTATTTTTATGGTGCTGGGGATTGAACCCAGAGCCTTGTGCATGCGAGATAAGCACTCTACCAACTGAGCTATGTCCCCAGCCCCTGCCCAGCTTTTTCAGTGGCTTAAATTAAATGATTCCCCCAAGCTTGGCATGGTGGCACACACCTGTAATCCTAGTGGCTCAGGAGGCTATGGCAAGAAGATCATAAGTTCAAAGCCAGCCTCAGCAATTTAGCAAGACCCTAAGCAACTTAGGGAGACCCTGTCTCTAAATAAAATATTAAAAGGGCTGGATTCAATCCCCAGTTAAAAAAAAAAAACCTATATAAGAACGCCCAGTCCATATTAGATCCTCTTTAAGAATTCCAAAAGAGCACAAAAAGTATATTACACATTTTTTTCCATTCATGTTGGCATTTTTAGCTTTGATTAGAGCTATTCCCAGCTAGCTTTTGTCGCTGTTTTGTTTTTGTTATTGTTTATTTATAATTTAGAAATTCTTTTTATTTTGTTCAATTGCCAAACAACATAGTATTTCTTTTTTCTGCCTCACTATAGCTACTGATTGCACTGTCTTATTCTAATCGAGTTCAGATCAAAACCTATGTTTTTTGTTTCATTTATATTTTATTTTTCTGTTTTCCTTTTTGCCGAAGACAGAACCTAGGGCCTTGCACATGCTAGACAAGTATTCTGCCACTGAGCTACGTACCTGACCCCATGTTATCTACTCAACTTTTTCCTCTTTATTTATTTATTTTTTTACAGAGTCATTTAGCAGATCATGTTCCCAGATCCACTCTGGTCCAGAAAGGCAAATGTTTGAAAAGGAAATTCTGAACTGAACAAAGCAAACCTATTGTGTATTGAAGTTCAGATGTATTTTTCCCTTGTAAATATTTGCCAACCTTTTGTTTATCTTTTTTTCATTTCACATAAGTTTCCAAACTTTAAGAATCTGTTAATGTGTTGTTTTAGATGCTAAAGTTGCTTTGTCCTTTCTAATAAACACACTTTTTTCATTTTTCCCCTAGAATGTAGGCTACATCATGTTTACCTTTGTATTATCAGTGTCTAAAGCAGAGAAACTGGTATGCATTCAAATATCCATTTTTGAATAAATCTAATATTTGTTTGCAGGGTGGTGTTACACCCCAGAGACTGTGCTAAGCTAATGTATCTGTATACATAAAATAGGTAGATATTTATGTTTATTTTATGTAATCTCAAGAAATTGTACAGTATTATTATTTCCATTTTACACCTGATAAAACAGAAACTCAGAGAGGTAGAGAAGTAATTTAGACAAATGTACACAAGTACAAGGGTGTAAATTATTTATCTACAAAGATAAATAAATGGGTAACATGAAAGATAAACATGAGCCACCCAAACTCTTTTCGCTCTTGTTTTTCTCTATTGTGGCTAGGACTAATTCTTGAAATAGAATTGATATTTGCTAAATTTCTCTTTCTCCCTCAAAAACCTAACTTTGGGTGCCCCACCCTTTGACTTATCCATCCCAACCAACCCCAGAAGCTTCTACTATGGCCACCTCCCTTATCCAGGATTCATTTGCAGCTATCCTCAGTTATACCATATTCTTATTCTTGGAGCTGGGACTATAACTCAGTGGCAGAGTGCTTGCCCAGCATGTGTGAGACACTGGGTTCCATCTTCAGTACCACATTAAAAAAGTGAAAAATAAAATAAAGTTATGCTGTCCATCTACAACTACAAAAAAAAATATTTAAAAGTTCTTATTCTCCCTCCATCAAATATTATGTCCTGTTGCTTCAAAATATTTGATTTTTTGACTTTGGAAAGTTGCTTTATAGCTGATTTTCTTCCCTAACATTGAATAGCTAGATGAGTTTAAAGAGTTATCAGGTCATAATTTTATGGGCAAAACATCGGTGTTCGATCCTCAGCACCACATAAAAAATAAATAAGTGAAATAAAGGTATTATGTCCAACTACAATTAAAAAAAATTAAAGGATCAAACTTAAATTGGGCTGAATAGATACTTAGGGTAGCATATTGTCAGGAGCCTGATCATTTGTCTCCAATCAGACTTCCCTGCACTACACCAGCCTCTATTCTATTTCCTAAGAGGTATCTTAGTTGAGATACACAAATGGCCTTTTTCAATTTCTTATATAAATTTCTGTGTTAACATCAGAATCAGAACTGTATTCGATGGTAGGATCCAAAAGTGAAAAAAATAATAAAACTACCAGCAAATTAGTTAATGTATGTTCACACACACCACAAAGGTACAGTCTTCCTTGGAAATTTTCCTCAAGAAATCTGTACGAAATTATTTTCTCCATTTTACAATTGACAAGACAGAAACTCAGAGAAGTAGAGAAGTAATTTAGAAAATTTTACAGAGGTAGAAGTCTGTAAAGTATTTATTTACAAAGCTAAATGATTTGAAATGATTATGGTTGCATTTCGTATAGTTATGTAATTTAAATACATGGACTTAATCATTAATGCATTCAATGAATTGTTATTATCTTCAGAATAGAAGGCTATTTGCAGTAAAAAAAAAGAGATTACAATCCAGTAGACAATATGAATCATGTACACAAATGATTAAAAGTTAAAGCATATGAGATTATTGTCAAAAAAAAGGATAAAAATATCTGAAGATACCCAAGTGAGAAGAAGTGTGAATAAGTAGGGGGATCCGTGGTGACTTTGACATATTAATTTTTATACTTTACCTTATATTTTGCCAAGAATAATAATCAAACACATGCTATTTTTCAGGCACTGGGTAGGCAGTTTATAGCATAATTAAATCAGGTAAGATTGCTTTTGAACATATGAAATACTCTATTGCTACTTATTTAAACATGGTTATTTAAACATGGTTATTATTAAATGTGGTTATTGAGACATGGTTATTTCACTCAAAAAGAAGTTTGGAGGCAGACATTTCAAGAATAAGAGAAGGTCCTTGTTCAACAATGTCATCAGGGAAATCGTTTCCCTACAACAGTTTTGTGATTACAAGATGGCTAGAGCACTTTTTCTAGAATCCATTATTTACACAAAAACTTCAAAAGAGCTATTCTCTTCAATGGCCTCTCTTATCTAGGAATCAAATAGTTTCCAAATGCCTCCATAAATCTGGACAGGGGTTGGTAGGGATGAAAAGCCGCAAATCTCCCATGGCATCAGTTGAGGTAGCCTGATTGGGGCAGAATGCACTTCCAAGATGGTTCACTTGCATAGCTAATGTCTTACTCACTTGGGACTACTATGATGGTTTCACAGACTGCGTGAGGTCTGTGTGCCAGAATGATTGGGTTCTTGATGAAGGCCCTCTTCCTAATTAACAGATGACTGTTTTCTTATATCTTCACATGCTGGAGGGAGAGGGACAGGAAAGGGAGTAGGAGAGAGAGAGACAATAAATTCTTTTCTCTTATAAGGGCCCTGACCCCATCATTAGGGCTCCATGCTCATGACCTAATATTTCAAAGACTCTGTCCCCAAAAACCATCATATTGGTGATTAGAATTTCACAAAGGAATTGAGGGAGGGGACAAAAAGTTTCAGTCCATAGCAGGTAGCACGTTGTAGTACCTATGCTGCAAACTCTACCAGGGTATGGGCTGGGAAGTTGGTTCCTTTGCACATGAGCTTCTCCCTGTGGACCTCTCCATAGCTCCTCAGGCTTCCTCACAGCATGGCAGTTGGGTTCCATAAGTGAATATTCTAACAGGAGGTTGAAATTGTAAGTATCTTAAGGCTTGGCCCAGATACTGTCACAGAATCAATCCTGTTTTAGTTCATTAGTTAAACACTCATGCAGACCCTGCCTAGACTTAAAAAAAAAAAAAAAAAAAGTAGAAATACATTTCTAGTTTGTATGAGAGTAGTGTAAAAAAAGTTGTGGCCATCTTTGTTTTAATATTTATTTTTTAGGTGTAGATAGACACAACACAATACCTTTATTTTTATGTGGTGCTGAGGATTGAACCCGGATCCCGCCCGTACGAGACGAGCGCTCTACCTCCAAGCCACAATCCCAGCCCCAGTTATGGCCATCTTTAATATCCAGAGATGGAAAAAATACTTGAATCTATTTTCAAGGTTGTCCCCATGAAATTTCTTTATTCCTTATAATATAGTACAGTTGAACCCAAAGATTACCGATTTATTAGTATTATTATTATTTACAGTAGAATGCATTTTGACATATTGTACACAAATGGAGCACAACTTCTTATTCCTTAGGCTGTACATGGTGCAGAGTCACTCCAGTAATATAATCATACTTGTATATAGCGTAATAATGTCTGTCTCTTTCTACCGTCCTTCCCATCCTCAGAGCTGCATCCCTGCCCTCACTCCCCTCCACACAAACCAAAATTCCTTCATTCTTCTCTACCCTTCCTACCGGACTATGGATCAGCATCTGCTTATCAGAGAAAACATTCAGCTTTTGGTTTTTTGGATTCACTTTTTTCACTTAGAATGATATTCTCTAGTTCCATCCATTTACTTGCAAATGCCATAATTTCATTCTTCTTTAAGGGTGAGTAATATTACATTGTGTATGTGTACCATATTCTCTGTATCCATTCATCTATTGAAGGGCCTCTAGGCTGATATAGTTTAGATATTGTGAATTGAGTTGCTATAAACATTAATGTGGCTGCATACCTGTAGTATGCTGATTTTAAGTCCTTTGGGTACAGACCAAGGAGTGGGATAGCTGGGTCAAATGGTGGTTCCTTTCCAAGTTTTCTAATGTATCTCCATTCTTCCCTCCATAGTAGTCGCACCAATTTGCAATGACAGCTGCAATGTGTGAGTGTACCTTCTTCCCCACATCCTCAGCAACACTTATTATTGTTTGTATTCTTGATAATTGCCATTCTGACTGAAGTGAGATGAAATCTTAGAGAAGTTTTGTATGTTTGTTGATCAATTGTATTTCTTTTTCTGTGAAGTGTCTGTTCAGTTCCTTAGCCCACTTATTGGGTTGTTTGTTTGGTTTTTTTGGTGTTAAGTTTTTTGAGTTCTTTGTATATCCTGGAGATTAGTGGCCTGTCTGAGATGTGTATGGTAAAGATTTTTTCACATTCTGTAGACTCTCTCATCACATTATTCATTGTTTTCTTTGCTGAGAAGAAGCTTTTTAGTTTGAATCCATCCCATTTATTGATTCTTAATTTTACTTCTTGCACTTTAGGAGTCCTACTAAGGAAGTCAGGTCCTAAGCCTACTTGATGAAGATTTGGGCCTACTTTTTCTTCCATTAAGCTCAGGGTCTCTGTTCTAGTGTCTAAGTTTTGATCCAATTTGAGTTAATTTTTGAGCAGGGTGAGAGATAGAGGTTTAATTTCATTTTGCTACGTATGGATTTCCAGTTTTCCCAGCAACATTTGTTGAACAGGCTATTCTTTTCTCCAATGTTTGTTTTTGGCAACTTTGTCTAGTATGAAATAACCATATTTATGTGGGTTGGTCTCTGTGTCTTCCATTAAGTACCATTGGTCTACAAGTCTATTTTGGTGCCAAAACAATGCCATTTTTGTTACTATACCTCTGTAGTATAGTTTAAGGTCTGGGGTTGTGATGCCTCCTGCTTCATTCTTCTAGCTGAGGATTGCTTTGGCTATTCTTTTGTGTGTGTGTGTGTGTGTGTGTGTGTGTGTGTGTGTGTGGTGTTGGGGATTGAACCCAAGGCCTTGTGCATGTGAGGCAAACATTCTACCAATTCAGTTATATCTCCCCAGCCCTGCTTTGGCTATTCTGGGTCTCTTATTTTTCCAAATGAATTTCATGATTGCTTTTTCTAGTTCTATGAAGAATGTCATTGGGATTTTAATAGGAATTGCATTAAATCTGTATAACAGTTTTGGTAGGATGGCCATTTTGACTAAATTAATTCTTTCTATCCAAGAACATGGGAGATCTTTCCATCTTCTAAGATATTCTTCAATTTCTTTTTTTAGTGTTCTATAGTTTTCATTGTAGAGGTCTTTCACCTCTTTTGTTAGTATATTTTTTTAGGTGATTGTGAATAGGGTGGTTTTCCTAATTTCTCTTGTAGTGGATTCATCACTTATGTATAGAAATACATTTGATTCATGGGTATTGATTTTATATCCTGCTGCTTTGCTGAATTAATTCATTAGTTCTAGTAGTTTTCATGTGTAATTTTTTCAATCTTCTTGATATAGAATTATTTCATAGGCAAATAGTGATAGTTTGAGTTATTATTTCCTATGGGTATCTCTTTATTTTCTTTTATCTGTCTAATTGCTCTGGCTAGAGATTCAAGAACTATGTTGAATAGAAGTGGTGAAAGAGGGCATCCCTGTCTTGTTCCAGTTTTTAGATGGAATGCTTTCAATTTTCTCCATTTAGAATGATATTGGCCTTGAAAGATTACCAATTTTGTAAGTAAAAATCATAATGAAAATATATCAGAGTTTAATGATAGATTTTACTCTAGTTTGGGGACCTTATGAGCCTTAACTGGAGACAGTATTCTCTAAAATTAAATTGTATACTTTATATTTTATATGCTAATGTTGTATATTATTTTACATATTTGTTTAATTTGGGCTTGAAGTATTAGGAAGTCAAAACTTGACTGATTTCAAAGTTAGATGGAAAATGTTGGTACTTTGGAAACAAGATTAATAGTAACCTCTAATTATAAAACCCCAATTCTTTTCTGAATTTTTTTTTAATTTTTGATTGTTTTTTATTATTAGTTGTTCAAAACATCACACAGCTCTTGACATATCATATTTCATACATTTCATTCAAGCAGATTATGAACTCCCATTTTTACCCCGAATACATATTACAGATTCACATCGGTTACACATCCACGTTTTTACATACTGCCATACTAGTGACTGTTGTATTCTGCTACCTTTCCTATCCTCTACTATCCCCCCTCCCCTCTCCTCCCATCTTCTCTCTCTACCCCATCTACTGTGATTCATTTCTCTCTCTTATTTTTTCCCCTTTCCCCTCACTTCCTCTTATATGTAATTTGGTATAACAATGAGGGTCTCCTTCCTTTACCATGCAATTTCCCTTCTCTCTCCCTTTCCCTACCCCCTCTCAACCCTGTTTAATGGTGATCTTCTTCTCATGCTCTTCATCCCTATTCTGTTCTTAGTTGCTCTCTTTATATCAAATATGACATTTGGCATTTGTTTTTTAGAGATTGGCTAGCTTCACTTAGCATAATCTGCTCTAGTCCCCTCCATTTCCCTGCAAATTCCATGATTTTGTCATTTTTTAGTGCAGAGTAATACTCCATTGTGTATAAATGCCACTTTTTTTATCCATTCATCTATTGAAGGGCATCTAGGTTGGTTCCACAGTCTAGCTATTATGAATTGTGCTGCTATGAACATCAATGTAGCAGTATCCCTATAGTACGCTCTTTTAAGGACTTCAGGGAATAGTCCGAGAAGGGCAATAGATGGGTCAAATGGTGGTTCCATTCCCAGCTTTCCCAGGAATCTCCATACTGCTTTCCAAATTGGCCGCACCAATTTGCAGTCAAGCCAGCAATGTACAAGTATACCCTTTTCCCCACATCCGCGCCAGCATTTATTGTTGTTTGACTTCATAATGGCTGCCAATCTTACTGGAGTGAGATGGTATCTTAAGGTGGTTTTGATTTGCATTTCTCTGACTGCTAGAGATGGTGAGCATTTTTTCATGTACTTGTTGATTGATTGTATATCCTCCTCTGAGAAGTGTCTGTTCAGGTCCTTGGCCCATTTGTTGATTGGGTTATTTGTTTTCTTATTGCTTAATTTTTTGAGTTCTTTGTATACTCTGGATATTAGGGCTCTATCTGAAGTATGAGGAGTAAAGATTTGTTCCCAGGATGTAGGCTCCCTATTTACCTCTCTTATTGTTTGTCTTGCTGAGAAAAAAACTTTTTAGTTTAAGTAAGTCCATTTGTTGATTCTTGTTATTAACTCTTCTGCTATGGGTGTCCTATTAAGGAATTTGGAGCCCGACCCCACAATATGTAGATCAGAGCCAACTTTTTATTCTATCAGATGCAGAGTCTCTGATTTGATATCAAGTCCTTGATCCATTTTGAGTTAAGTTTTGTGCATGGCGAGAGAAGGGGATTCAGTTTCATTTTGTTGCATATGGATTTCCAGTTTTCCCAGCACCATTTGTTGAAGATGCTATCCTTCCTCCATTGCATGCTTTTAGCCCCTTTATCAAATATAAGATAGTTTTAACTTTGTGGATTAGTCTCTGTGTCCTCTATTCTGTACCATTGGTCCACCCGCCTGTTTTGGTACCAGTACCATGCTGTTTTTGTTACTATTACTCTGTAGTATAGTTTGAAATCTGGTGTCACTATGCCGCCTGATTCACACTTCCTGCTTAGAGTTGCTATTGCTATTCTGAGTCTTTTATTTTCCCATATGAATTTCATGATTGCTTTATCTATTTCTACAAGAAATGCCATTGGGATTTTGATTGGCATTGCATTAAACCTATAGAGAACTTTTGGTAATATCGCCCTTTTGGTGATGTTAGTTCTGCCTATCCATGAACAGGGTATATTTTTCCATCTTCTAAGATTTTTTTCTATTTCTCTCTTTAGGGTTCTGTAGTTTTAATTGTATCAGTCTTTCACCTCTTTTGTTAGGTTGATTCCCAAGTATTTTTTTTTTTTTTTGAGGATATTGTGAATGGGGTGTCTTTCCTCATTTTCATTTCAGAAGTTTTGTCGCTGATATACAGGAATGCCTTTGATTTATGCGTGTTGATTTTATAACCTGCCACTTTGCTGAATTCATTTATCAGTTCTAGCAGTTTCTTTGTAGACCCTTTTGGGTCTTCTAGGTATAGAATCATGTTTTCCACAAATAGTGATAATTTTAAGTTCTTCTTTTCCTATTTTTATGCCTTTAATTTCTTTTTTCTGTCTAATTACTCTGGCCAGTGTTTTGAGAACTATATTGAATAGAAGTGGTGAGAGAGGGCATCCCTGTCTTGTTCCAGATTTTAGAGGGAATGCCTTCAATTTTTCTCCATTTAGAATGATGCTAGCCTGAGGCTTAACATAGATAGCTTTTACAATGTTAAGGTAAGTTCCTGTTATCCTTAGTTTTTCTAGTGTTTTGAACATAAAGGGATGCTGTATTTTGTGGAATGCTTTTTCTGCATCTATCGAGATGATCATATGGTTCTTATCTTTAAGTCTATTGATGTGGTGAATAACATTTATTGATTTCCATATATTGAACGATCCTTGCATCCCAGGGATGAATCCTACTTGATCATGGTGCACAAATTTTTTGATGTGTTTTTGTATCCAATTCGCCAGAATTTTATTGAGGATTTTTGCATCTAGGTTCATTAGAGATATTGGTCTGTAGTTTTCTTTCTTTGAGGTATCTTTGTCTGGTTTCGGAGTCAGGGTGATGTTGGTCTCATAGAATGAATTTGGAAGAGCTCCCTCTTTTTCTATTTCCTGAAATAACTTGAAAAGTATTGGTATTAATTCTTCTTTAAAGGTTTTGTAAAACTCTGCTGTATACCCATCCGGTCCTGAGCTTTTCTTGGTTGGTAGTCTTTTGATTGCTTCTTCTATTTCATCCATTGATATTGGTCTGTTCAAATTGTGTGTATCCTCCTGACTCAGTCTGGGCAAATCATATGACTTAAGAAATTTATCAATGTCTTCACTATCTTCTAATTTATCGGAATATAGGGTTTCAAAATAATTTCTAATTGTCTTCTGTATATCTGTAGCATCTGTTGTGATATTGCCTTTTTCATCCTGTATGTTAGTAATTTGAGTTCTCTCTCTTCTTCTCTTCATTAGCATGGCTAAGGGTCTGTTGATCTTATTTATTTTTTCAAAGAACCAACTTTTAGTTTTGTCAATTTTTTCAATAGTTTCTTTTGTTTCAATTTTGTTGATTTCTGCTCTGATTTTAATTATTTCTTGCCTTCTGCTACATTTGCTGTTGTTTTGCTCTTCCTTTTCTAGGGCTTTGAGATGAAGTGTGACCGCATTTATTTGTTGGTTTTTTCTTTTTTTGAGGAATGACCTCCAGGCGATGAATTTCCCTCTTAAAACTGCTTTCATTGTGTCCCATAGATTCCGATATGTTGTGTCTGTATTTTCATTTATCTCTAAGAATTTTTTATGTCTTCTGTAACCCATTGATCATTCAGTAACATATTGTTCATTTTCCATGTGATGTAGGATTTTTCCTTCCTTCTTTTATCATTGATTTCCAGTTTCATTCCATTATGATCAGATAAAATGCATGGTATTATCTCCACCGCTTTATATTTACTGAGGGTTGCCCTATGGCATAATATATGGTCTAGTTTTGAGAAGGATCCATGTGCTACTGAGAAAAAAGTATATCCACTTGATGATGGTTGATATATTCTATATATGTCAGTTAAATCTAGGTTATTGATTGTGATATTGAGTTCTATAGTTTCTTAATTTAACTTTGGTTTGGAGGATCTGTCCAATGGTGAGAGAGGTGTGTTGAAGTCACCCATAATTATTGTGTTGTGGTCTATTTGATTCTTGAACTTGAGGAGAGTTTGTTTTATGAACATCGCAGCACCCTTATTTGGTCCAAAAATATTGATAATTGTTATGTCTTGTTGGTCAATGGTTCCTTTTAACAGTATATAATGTCCTTCCTTATCCCTTTTGATTAAGTTAGTCTTGAAGTCAATTTTATTCGATATGAGGATGGCCACCCCTGCTTATTTACGAGGACTGTGTGCGTGGTATATTTTTTCCCATCCTTTCACCTTCAGCCTGTGCATGTCTTTTGCAATCAGATGTGTCTCCTAGAGGCAGCATATTGTTGGATTTGTTTTTTTAATCCATGTTAGCAGCCTATGTCGCTTTATTGGAGAGTTTAAGCCATTAACGTTTAGAGTTACTATTGACACATGGTTTGTACTTCCAGCCATGTTTGATTATTTATATATTTTTTTTTAATTTGGATTGTTTCTCCATGATTAGCTTTTCCCATGCCCTCTGGCTTTACTGAGGTAATTCCCACTGTTGGTTTTGGTTATTGTTTTCATTTCTTCCTCATGTAGTGTCTTGCTCAAGATGCTTTGCAATGCTGGTTTTCTGGCTGCAAATTCTTTTAACTTTTGTTTATCATGAAAGATTTTTATTTCGTTGTCGTACCTGAAGCTTAATTTTGCTGGATACAAAATTCTTGGTTGGCATCCATTGTCTTTCAGTGTCTGAAATACGTTGTTCCAGGATCTTCTCGCTTTCAGCGTCTGTGATGAAAAATCCATTGTTAACTTTATTGGTTTACCCCTGAATGTAATCTGCCTCCTTTCTCTTGTAGCTTTTAATATTTTCTCTTTGTTCTGTATATTGGATACCTTCATAACAATGTGTCTTGGTGTTGGTCTACTGTGATTTTGTATGCTCGTTGTCCTGTATGCATCTACAATTTATACATCCGTTTCTTTTTTTATTTCTGGAAAGTTTCCTATAATTATTTCATTCAGCATGTTGCTCATTCCCTTGGTTTGAACCTCTATACCTTCCTCTATCCAGATGACTCTTAAGTTTGGTTTTTTTATGTTATCCCATATCTCTTGGATGTTTTTCTCGTGATTTTTTTACCAGCCTTTCTGAGTTGGCTACACTCTTTTCAAGATGATATATTTTGTCTTCATTATCTGACGTTCTGGCTTCTACTTGCTCCACTCTGTTAGTGATACTCTCATTTGAGTTTTTAATTTGGTTTATAGTTTCCTTCATTTCTAGAATTATTGTTTGATTTTTTTATAATCTCTATCTTCTGATAAAGATGCTTATTTGCTTCTTTTATCTGTTTGAGTAATTCATTTTCAACGTGTTCTTTCACTGTTTGAATTTGCTGTCTCGTATCCTCTTTAAGATTCCATTCCATCTGTCTAAGGTATTCCTTGAGTCCTTTGTTTGACCATGTTTCTGATGCCTCTGTGTCCTCCTGAATATTTAGGCTGTCCTGCATTGTTTGTACTCCTTTTCTTCCTTGCTTTTTCATGCTGCTCATGTTACTTCTTGTTCTGTTTGACTGCTGAGTTACTGTTTACTCCTATAAATTTATTTGATGCTTGGGAGGAAAGGTAATAGAAGGGAAGGGAAGAACTCACTAAAGAGAATGAGAGTAAGCAGGTAGAATTCAAGGAAGGAGGAATAAGGAAACCGAAAAGAAATGAAAACACAAAAGAAAAAAAGAAAAAAGAAAAAAATTTAAAAATAATCAAAAAAATTAAAAATAAAAAAATGAAAATGAAAAAAAACACCCAAATAATTAAAAAAAAAAAACCTAATAAATGCAGTCTTAGAGTTTGATTAACTTCTCTTCCAGTAGGTGGCACTGTGCCCACCAGGCCAAGTTTCTCCTGTCAATACGCGGGAACCAATCACTGTGCAGCAGCTCCTCCTCCCAGACTGGGTGGGTCTACAATCCTGAGTGCCTAGGGCCTTCTCTTGTGTCTAGTCACTTCCCCACTTTTCCTCTAGCCAGGCCCCACTCACCAGTGACGCTCACCACAATACTGGGTACACGCCAGGTCTGCTGCTCCCTGGAGAGAGAGAGAAGGACTGGGCACACTCTCCCTGTTTGCCATTCCCTCAGACCCTAAGTTTGTGGAGCTTTGGGCTGAGAACCCTCAGCGTATTTTGCTTGCCCTCTGGTAGCCAGGCCCCCGGTAGCTGGTGCAAGAGACCTCAGTTGTCAGCACTGGTGGGAGCGGTAGCCGGGGGTTCCATGCCGCGGGTCCCGTGCCACTCCTTATTCCCTCGGTCTGACTATGGCGCTCATGATTGAGCTGGGAGGGGCCCTTAAGGTTTCTCCGCTGTGTAGAGAGGGAGGGCTAGGGGGTTACACACCTGTTGCCGCCATTTTCAATGAAGTTATCTGGTGACATCAGTTCTCTGCCATGGTGGTATCCCATGCAAATGGTGACAGTTCGTTCCCTTTGCCGGGTGACCAATGCAATGGGTGGGTCCTGACTGGCTCTCCCAAGCCCCGTCTCAATCCTGTGGCCACTGCCTATGAAGGCTCGGTTGGTATTAACCTCCGCATGTTCAGAAAGGCAGACCAGTTGTTTCAGCGGGATTGTTTAGTTCTGAATCACAGCTGTTTGCCTGCGAGATGCAGGAGAACGGGAGCTTGAGTTCAGCCGATCCGGGCTCGATGTGTGTTCTGAGAGACCCAGACTGTTCACCCCAGATCCATGACAGCTGAGCATTTCCTAGTGATCCTGAGCAAACAGCATTTAGATGGTTTAAGACTCCCTATGCCCACGCAGCTGAAGAGGTCAGAGACTTGATCTCTCCACGCCCACTGCCATGTTGGATGTCTTTCTGAATGTTTTTATGTGATGTTATTTTACCCTTATAACATATACCATGAGAGATATTTTATGATTTTTACAGACAAAAATTGAAGTCTAGGTATGTTGAATAATTTTTTTCAAAACTATTAAAATATTAGTAACAAAATCAGGACTAAAGTTTAGTTTCCAACTAATACCTTTCTACCCAGAGGCTGATCAAAACAAATTTCCACCAAGAAGCAATACTGATGTGCTATTTGATAACAGTATCAAAGACTAATTAAGAGGTATTTCTTGTTGTATTTCTTTGTATTCTTAATTCACATGACTTATGATACTTTTCCCCTTTTAAAAAGCAGAAATTATTACATATTCTTAAATTGTACTTTGATAATTCAATCTAACAGTAAGTTAGAACTTTTTTATAGAGTTAAATGGAACATAGCAAGGTAACTTCTGATGACAAACAAATGAAAAATTTTATTACATAGTGAGACACTGGTACTAACTCAATGTGAGGTACACTGAAGTAGTTTTCAATTAACTTTTATTTTTATGAGGATGATGTGCTTGGACTTTATAGAAATTGAAAGATTTCATGATACAGTAAATGACAAATCTTATAGTGTTTTCTCCCTCTACTATTAAGCTGCTGAAAATGAGGATACCAGTTTATTTCTTTGATTTGTGAGAAAACTCTTCGTTCTCTAGTTTTATAGGCATCATTAATATTGTTTGTCAGTTATTGTTCAGCAACAATGTGCAAAGCTAGGCATGAGCCGTCAAGGCAATGGAGTGAGCCAATTAAAAACGGTCAGCTGGTGGTCTCTTTCCTTCCAAGGATAAGCCATTCAGAGTTGCCAGGGCTATCAGTCAGAGGACCACTTCCTCCTTGAATGTTTTGATGACACTGCAAAATTTTTTTCACCTAGGCTTCTATTTTTTCTACCCAACGGCTTCTTCAGTCTCTCAAACTCTTTTATCTTCTTTCTACCCAGGGAGTATTGGTGTTTTGTAGTGTTGCACTTGTCCCTCTTCTGTTATAATTCTATATTTTTTAATCATTGTCCTCAATATTTGTATCTCTAGTCAAAACTTATCTACTGCTGGGCTCAGTGGTGCACACTTAGAGGCTAAGGCAGGAGAATCATGAGTTCAAAGCCAGTCTCAGCAACTTATGGAGGCCCTAAGCAACTCAGCAAGACGCTGTCTCTAATAAAATATAAAAAACGGCTGAGGTTGTGGCTTGATGGTTAGGGTTCCCTGGGTTCAGTCCCTGGTACCAAAAAACACTTCTCGATGAGTTCCATACCTATGAGCCAACGTACTACCTACATGTTCCACAGGATCTGTTTGCATCCCCTAAAGGAACCACAAAGTCAATCCCAAATTAGAATTGTTATTCTTCCTAAATGGTTGATGAATGCTCCCAGTCATTGGGTCCTAAATTCCATCTTGACCCATACTTGTTTCATCTGGGTCTCCTCTGAATTTCCTCCCAAGGTTGTTACAAAGGTCTCCTGATGGGTCAAATCACCTCCAAGTCAAACTGCTGCCTGCCTCAATGAGCCAAAAGACAAACACCACCCTTCATTGCTTACCGCACGTAGAACCCAGTCTTTATCGTCAGCTGTAATAAACTGTCTGTCCATGATATGATTCGTGCTTTCCTCTCTGTTGTCATCTTCTTCCACTGATTCCTTACAGCTCTGAAGAGCTCCTAAAAGAGTCCACACTTCGTTTCATGACCCTATACCTTTATGCATGCACACTAACAGGCGTGTACACATACACCCCATCCCCCACCCTGTGAGACACATACACACACACACACACACACACACAAACCTAAGTCAAATGCCTCCCCTCTTTCATCTGGTAGTTTGCCAAGACCTAGGGTAAACATAAACTACTCTTTGAAGCTTTCTCTCACCCTTAGTCCTTTGCTGCCAGATGGTTTATTACCTCCTATATTATGCTACAAATTGTGCTTAAATAAAACAAAAACTTTTGTTATTGTACTTATGAGACTGTATTTCTATTATCTTTTGCATGTGTATCTTCTGTAGAAATGCATGAGTCCTTTAAAAGTAAAAGCAATGACCTATCTACTACACCCTATAGTTGTGTTACCCTCCATGAAAACCTACCGCCTAAGCTGTGTAAAACAAATGGAAGAAAATCTAAAACTCTATCACATTATATACAAAATGCTTATTAATTTCTGGAGTTATGTTGAGAGAGTAAGAATTGCATTTTTTGATAAAGAAAAGACTTAAAATTCAAACATCTAGAAGTAACAACTTGAAATCCATTCACAGTTATATATATATATATATATATATATATATATATATATATATAGAGAGAGAGAGAGAGAGAGAGAGAGAGAGAGAGAGAGAGAGAGGGAGAGAGTGAGTGAGTCAGGTTTTAATGATTAGAATCAGTTGCTTTCCTATGTAATGATGAAAGCTAGAAATTTGCAGAAAACATGCATCAGAAAAAGGCAAACTAAAATAATTGGTATTCCAACCAACTGTAGAGGCAAAAAAAGACTAAAAAAATTTTGCAATTGTATAAAAGTTTTGATATTTGTAGAGTAATAATGCAGATCTAAGTGAAGCAAATAAAATAATGCAGTGGAAAAGGAAGAACCAAAATTATAAATTATAATAATAGTGATAATAACAATAATTACAGTCACTACTATTTATTGCTCATTACATGTCAAGCACTGTACTGGACCTCTGTATATCTTACTTCATTCAATCTTCACAATAACCTTGAATAATTATTTATCCCATTTTACAAATGACGAATCTATGACTTAAAAAGAGCTCTTTAAGTTAAATTGGCAAGGTCACAAGGTCATTTACAAGATCTTTTTAAGTGATAGAACCAGGCCTTAAAATATGACTTGGGAGGCCAACCTTTTACTTGTTAGACAAAAATAGACAATTCCTTACTCATGTATGACCTTGTTTCTCCAGTTCCTTAGTGACAACAAATTAGAAATCACGTAGGAGATAAACTCCATAAAAATTGTAGCAGTTGGATGAAATAAATATTGTATTTACACTCTTGGGATCATGAAACCAACAGCTGGGAGTAGTATTTCGCCTGGAGGGAATATATGCTTCTCTGGTCAATCATTAAAGCACTACATAAACCTCAGGTCCACAACTAAAAATTGGTTAGCAGGTAATAGGTAGAGATGAGAGGAGAGAAGATTTCCTCTGTTTTGGACTAGGAAAATGTTACTGTTGTTGTAGTCGCCCAACAAAAGACACACACAACATAGTTTTGGTGGGAATTGATTAGCCTGGCACATAGATTTAGTCAAGGTGTCTGCGTGATCAAAGAAGGGGGATGAAAATAGGGATTTGTAGAGAAGTTGTCATTAATTCTCAGAGTTGTAAACCCTTTCTGTAGTTATGCAAATTTCAGTGAGATCCCCAGAAAAGTTCTAGTCTGATCTCACTGAATTGTAAAGAGTTAAATTAGAACTAAACCTGTGGCCTAACTTAAGGCAAAGCAAAAGAAGAGAAAGCAGAGGAGAGGTGGTAAACAGAGCGAACAGGGAAGGCAACTGTGCCCAACGAGACAGGTGTCACGAGAGTCAGTGACAATACAGCAGCTCTGAAGAGAGAGTAGAGAATATCAGATTCAGCAAATTAAAAAATGATATGTATGAGAACGCAGCTGCCACATAAATAATGGCTTATAAATGCATCATTATGATCAATGTAAGTTGATCATTGTGAGTAAATATGATCTTATTTTTCATCCCAGGTGGTTGCACTTAGACCACTAAATCACATTAATCATATTAATGTGCTCTAAGATCTTTAGTACCTCCCTGATGTCTTCAAAAGGAAGTTCAAATTTTTTTAGCCTGTCACCAACAAGGCTGAAAAAGCCCCATAGCTAATGTCCTCTGTTACCTCTGCTGCTACACACGGGTCATCAAGTTCAAAAATTCATGAGAATTTTTCTAAATTTGTTTTTGTCCTTGTTTGCTTTGGATACATGATACTCTGTCTGTGTGTAATTAATAATCTCTTCATGTGACTCTGGCTTTGAAACTCATTCTTTGGGATGTGGCTCAAAAATTGCCTCTTCCAGAGGGGCTGGGTCTGTGGCTCAGTGGTAGTGCACTCACCTGGCACGTGTGAGGCACTGGGTTCAACTCTCAGCACCATGTGTTAAAAAAAAAAAAAAAAAGTCTATCAATAACTAAATTTTTTTTAAATTGCCTCTTCCAAAAAGGATTTCGTGACTAAATTTCTTCCTACATCATGTGCTCCTTGGGAGAATGTAATAGTATGTTTTTAGTGAAGAACCATTGAGCCTCTTGGTCACCATGAAAAGAAACTGATCTGATCCTTAGAGATTTGCTTGTGGGTTTTTTGTTGTTTTTATTGTTGTTGTTTTGTTTTGTTTTGTTTTGTGAGAAGGCACCTAGGCCAGAAGTTTGTTCTTCCATTAATTTGCAAATTAATCTGACTAACTAGTGAAACTGGCAAAAAAAGGACTTAAGAAGAAAAAATTGACAATATTTTATTTTCCTTCTTTAGTTACTTTCATCAAAGTTATTACTGAGCTCATGCTCAAAAAAATGTATACTTTCCCTTTAAACAAAGTATAGTATTTGAAAGAAATGAAAGTACTTTAAAAACAGCTTTTATTAATTCTTCCAATTCATACCAACGGTGACCTCCTTTCACAATCATATAATTTTCTGGCACTATTATTCCATTCATGGAGTAAAAGAATATATTGATCTGATCCTTGACCTAATAATAAAATTTCATCAAACTTTTAAAACAGATTTGAATTATAGCAGTCTATAATAGAGATCAGATTTGCATTGTAAACTTAACATTTTTACAAGTTCTGTCCCAGATTTTACAATCTCTCCATTTTTAAATTGTCAAAGGAGAACATCACTCGCCTCTTTGTCTCACTGTTTCCAATTCTACTGTTCTGCTAGTACTTCAGTGCATAATAATGGTTGTGGGTGACTCATCAATGACATTACAACCTTGTAATGCCTGTTCCTTCTAATTGCAAAATGGATGATTTATATTTTTATGCTGTTTTTCTCTTTTCCAATAATTGAATAAATACTCTTTCTATATGTTCTATGCAGCTTTGTTCCAAATATGCATCTAAAAAAGGAATTTCAAACATTATTCTTTTTTTCAGCATTCACACACATCAATGTTAACAGACTCTTTATGCCGTCAGACTCCATACCAATATTGAATTTGCAAGGGTTGTTTCGAGTCTTTTTTCTTTTAATTATAAAATATTTCATACATTCTAATAGGCACAGAGGCAATTAGCACATGAAAAGATGCACATCATTAGTCATCAGAGAAATGAAACTCAAAACCACAATGAATTATCACTTCCTACTCAATAGGATGGCTGTAATCAAAAAGACAGAAAATAATGTGTGTGAATGAGGATGTGAAGAATGTAGACCCCTCCCATATTACTTGTGGGAATTTAAAATGATGTTTCTGCCCTGGAAAACAGTTTGGCAGGGCCTCAAAATGACACACGCAGTTACCACATGATCTAGCTATAACTCTACCACATGATCTAGCTATTCCACTCCTAGGCAATGTAAACATATGTTCACCTACAAACTTGTACACAATTGTTCATAGTGAGATAGGGATTTAGGAGAAAGAGAATGCTGAATCCTAAAGGAAATGCCCACAAGTAATGAAGATGCAGAAAGCACAATTGTAAATCTTGAGCAACATGCCCTTGGCCCATGCCCTTGTAAAATCGGGGGAGGGGGGACACACACCAGTGCAGGGAAAACTGACACAAAATTGTTCAGCTCCACCTTGGCTCCAGTCCAACCCCCTACAGCCCTTCTGTAAATATCGGACCTCAAGCCCAAGTCAGGGCTTCTTTCTCTTGAGGTAGCCTGCATTCTCCCTTAAATGTTTATCTACCTTCCTAAATAAACCTCTGTCTATGCCTTTGTCTTGTTCTTGCTGAAATTCTTTTCCATCCTGTATGTCAAGAACCCCGCTGCTCCTAAGTTGAGTTCCTCTTCTCCTCTGGGAACTCCTCTGATCCTTCTCCAGAGACTTCTCCTCTCCCCTGACAATAGCAGCATGTTACAAAATCAGAACCATCCAAATACCCATCAACTCATGAATGAATAAAGAAAATGTGATATACTCAAATGAGTATGATATTCTTTGGCCATAACAAAGGTATGCAGTACAGATGCATGCTATAACATGGCTGAACCTGGAAGACATTTCATTAAATGAAGGAAGCCATCACACAAGACCACAAATGGTACAATCGCATTAATATGAAATAGCCAGCATAAGGCAAATTTATAGACATAGAAAGTAAATTAGTAGTTTCCTAGGGCTGTGGAATGTTGGGAGAAATTGGGTGTGAATGTTAATGGGTATGTGGGGTTTTTTGGGGGGGAAATTAAAATGTTCTAAATTGATTGTGGTAGTAGATGCACAATTCTTTTGGGGTAGGGGCATGTAACAGGGATTGAACTCAGGGGCACTCAACCATTGAGCCACATCCCCAGCCCTATATTTTGTATTTTATTTAGAGACAGGGTCTCACTGAGTTGCTTAGAGCCTCACATTTGCTGAGGCTGGCTTTGAGCCCAAGATCCTCCTGCCTCAGCTTCCCGAGTCACTGGGATAACAGGCATGTGCCACTATACCCAGCTAGATGCATAATTCTAAATATATTAAAACCTATTGAATTTTATAATTTTAAATTGGGAAATTTATATGGTATATGAACTGTATTTCCATAAACTCTCAAAAAAATAATTAAAATGAGAAAAAATTTTAGAAACCTGACATATTGTACAAAGAATATGTAGCAGACACCCATTAAAATATCTCTGTTTTAAAAATACGTTATTTTGCCAATTTTTCATGAGTTTTTTAAGAAACAAGAAATTACAAAATAAAATGAAACCTCTGATCTTCACATTGCCCACTTTGCCTAAAAATAACCACTGTATGAAATTGGTACACATCATTCTCATGCATAGTTTTCTTTTTTACTGTTTATGTGTATATTTTTAAGACAAACATGAATCTATTTTGAATGTTTTTTTTACATAAATGGTAAATGAAAAATAGCTTTCATAGCTTACATTTTACAGTTTGCCTAGTGTTTAAAAAATTTTAAATGTGTCCATGTAAACATGCAGATCTAGTTCATCTATTTACATTATGTGTTGTATTCTACTGTGTTAAAATAACAGAATATCTTATTGGCTTAGTGGTGAAAATTGATGCTGTTTCCAAGCTTTGAATGTTACCAAAAATACTGGGGAAAAAAATTCCTTGCACATGTTTTGGTGGGCAAATCTACAAGTATCTATCTGGAACTACACAGATGAAATTGAAAGTCTTTTGGTTGGAGGTTATGATCAATTTAAGTAAGTGTAAAATTATTTCCAAAATATTAGTGCCAAGTTATGTTATTGATGGCAGTGTTTGAAAACACTACTCCTCTGACCATCACCATCATTTCAAATTGTCAGTCTGAGGGTGGTAGAATAATATCTCATAACATTTTAACTTTGTTTTCTTGAATTCAAGTGAGATTGAGCATTTCATCATGTTTATTGCCTTTGGGTATTCTTTCTATAGATTTTCTCACCTATCCTTTGTAAGAGCTCTTCATATATTCCAGTGATAATCTAGTTATACTTATTTGAAAGGTCTTTTCTAATTTTGGTTTGCATTTTAAGTTTTAAAATAACATCTTTGTCAGATGCAGACTTTAAATTTTTATAACATTAAATTCAATGGTCAGTGGTTTCTTTGTGACATGAATATACTCAGTAATATTTTTATAAACATTTAAGGTTTAATTATCACGTAAGGCTCTTAATTCTCCTGAAATTTATTTTTGTTTTGTGTGAAATAGAGAAATTCTTTTCTCCTTTTCTTCAGATAGTCACTTGCCCCAGAAAACTTTCCCTAGTGATTGATAACAATTATATTATAAATTTCCTTGTATAGATTTTTGTCTGTTTCTGGAATCATTATCCTTTACCCTTAGTCTATTTGCCTTTTCTTGCACTCATATACTGCTTTAATTGCTTGGTCATATGAGTCTTGCTATCTTGTGATTTTTTTGTTCATTACAACCAATCATTGAATAAACCTGTGAAACAGAGTGCTTGAGAAAATAATTCCTCAAAATTATAAGATGTTGGCATTGGCTCTGGAACATTATTTGGGATCATTCACAGTGGTACCTGTTAGTGAAATGTGCAACTATCTTAAAATGTTTTGAATCATGGTCAACTGCAAAGATTTTAGTTTACAAAAAAAAATGATTTTGAACTTAACTGTATCTACTAGGTAGAAGGATGTTTTATCAGAAGTTGCCTAGAACTCCTTAAAAATACTGACACTATGAGAAACACGTATAGTTCTGACCCTCTATACTCCCCTCCCTCCCATTTTTTATATTATACTATGAACTGGTGTGTCAATGGGAAAATAAATTTCTGTTTTTATTGCACAGATTAATGTGATTTACTGTGATACTTCTATATGTGCCAACAGAACGAATTGAGCAGGTCCATTCACTCTCTGCCTTCATCTACTCACCCCTGTATCCTTCCTAGTCCCTACTCATCCCTCTTCTACTTTCATGTCTACTTTTTTATTTAATTTATTTTTCTTTTTTTACTTTCCACAAATGACAAAGAACATTCCATACTTGTCTTCTGTGTCTGGCTTATTTGATATCCTCCAATTCCATCCAATGTGGGGCAAATGACAGGATTTCATCTTCTTTATGTTTGAATAATACTCCATTGCATATAGTATATTTTCTTTATCCATTCACCTGTTGATGGCCACATAGGCTGATTTCATACCTTAGCTATCATGAAAAGTGCTTCAATAAAGATGGGCATGAAGTATCTTTTTAAAATACTTTTTTTAGTTAAAGATGGACACAATATCTTTATTTGTTTATTTTGCTGAGGATTGAACCCAGGGTCTCATGCGTGCAAGGCAAGTCCTCTTCCACTGAGCTACAACCCCAGCCCTGCAGATATCTTTTTTTTGTGTGTTGACCTAATTTCCTTTGGATACATACCCAGGAGTGGTCCTGCTAGACCATATGGTAGTTCTAATTTTATGTTTTTTTCCCCACCAATATTGTATTTGGGTACCTTTCCCGCCCCCACATACTTTTCAGGATTTTTAAAAAAATAATAGCCATTCTAATGGGGGTGAGATATAATCTTGTAATTTTGATTTGCATTTCCCTAATGCCTAAAGATGGTGAACTTTTAAAATATTTATCAGTCATTTGTATTTCTTCTTTTTTATCAGAGTTTAATGGTTGTACATAGCAGTCGGGTGCATTTCTTCTTTTGAGAATAGTTTATTCATATCATTTGCCTATTTTTTAACTGGATTACTCATTTTTGTTGTTGTTTTTCTAAAATACATTCTGGATATCACCCCTCTGCCTGATGAATAGCTGGCAAATACTTTTCCCCATTCTGTAGGTTGCCTCTTGTCTCTCAAATGTTTCCTTTGCTGTGAGATTTTTCATTTTGATGTAGCCTGATTTGTTAAATTTTGCTTTTGTTTCCTGTGTTTTTAGAAAATCCTTGCCTATACCAATATCTCCCTCCAAGCATTTCCCTATGTTTTCTTCTAGTAGTTTCATAGTTTCTGGTCTTATGTTAAGGTTTTTGACCCATTCTGAGTTGAATTTTGCACATGGTAAGAGATAAGAGTCAAGTTTCAATCTTCTGCATCTGGTGACCCAGTTTTCCTAGTACCATTTGTTAAAGAGGCTATCCTTTCTGTAATGTATGTGTTGGGTACCTTTGACACATGGATTTATCTCTGGGTTTTCTTTTCTGTTCTATTGTACTGTGTCTATTTTGGTGTCAATACCATGATGTGTTGGTTACTATTTCTCTGTCTTATATGTCTGAAAACAGGTAATGATGCTTTCATCTTTGTTCTCTCTCACTCAAGATTATTTCGGTTATTTGCGGTCTTTTCTGCTTCCATGTGAATTTTAAGATTGTTTGTTCTAAGTCTGTGAATAATGTAATTGATCTATTAATTGGGTTTGCATGAATCTTAGATCACTATGTGTAGTATGGACATTTTAACAATATTTATTCTTCTAATCCATGAACGTGGGAAGTCTTTCCATTTTTTAGTGTCTCTTTTCTTCAGTATATTGTGATTATCATTATGCAGGTCTTTCACTTCCCGATTTTATTGCTAGGTATTTTATTTGCTTATTTATTTTGTGGCTATTGGTGAGGGGGATTGCTTTCATGATTTCTTTCTCAGCAAATTTGTTATTGGTGTATGGGAGAACTGCTGATCATTGTATGTCAGTTTTGTATTCTGCTGCTGAAGCTTGCTTCTTACTCCCTTAGGATGGCTGCCAGGTCAGGATGTTGGGGGGTAACCTAACCACAGAGTTCTGCATGAGGGGAGAGACAGCAGAAACTGTGTGGACCACTGCCCTCCATCCCGGTGCCCTCATGCCCTCCTCTCAGAGGGGGACTCAGAGGCTTCACAGAGTCCCACTTCTAGAAAGTGGAACTTTCCACTCCCCTCTGCATCACAGCTCTCGGTCCCCACTATGCAGAACTCTCAGAGGGTCTGCATCCAAGGCATGCACCAAGCCAAATCTGTCTCATGAAGCTATTATCCCCTGAGTTAGTGCAGTGGAATGAGTATGAGGGTCCCAAAGATGGGGACATACAGAGGGTTTTGCTCCCCCAGGACAGTCTTAACTCAGACAGTAGGCTCCTTCTCAAGATGAATCCCAGCTACAGTATCCTGGAAGTTCCCTGGGAAATATAGTAAATTCCTTTTCCAAAGGCCGCCCACTGTACAGCCCCAAGCTTCTTATATTAAGCCTAAACATGGCAAGCTTCATGCTGATACAGCTTGCTGGGGTTCTCTTTCATCTTATCGCCTTCCCCACCAAGAAGGGAGACTCCCCATGCCTCATTGGAGGCTGGTAGCTGGTGCTAGGATATTTTCTTTCTCTTGTTATGTTGCTCTCCCAGGTGTCTTGACGTCACCAGGTTTCTGTATTTCTGTTGAGTTCTAGAGTTCTCCCATCATCACTCACCTCAATATGCAGCCACACACCTGTTGCTTTGGTTCCATCACATGGAGGAGCTGATGAGTGCTGGATTCTTCTATTCCACTGTCTTTCACGATTGTGACCATGGGGGAAACATTTTTAAAGGCAAAATTAAAGTTCTGTAATAGAAAGACATATTAATCATAATATGAATATCTATGATGCATAGCAATCATCTAAAGCCACTCTGAAGGGTTACTCCAAAAACTTACTGAATATATTTAAATATATAAATAGAAAAGTTAAGAACATTGAAAAGATCTTATCATAGTAGCAATTAGCATCAGCTAAATCACAATGATTTTACCCCTCAGTACTTGAATTGTCTATGGGGAAATTTCATTTGAATATCACATGAGTAAGTAAGCTCAGCATTTGTCAAATGGTTTGCCTCTCTCAGATTTCTTATTTCTGTTATTTGTACCATTGTCTTTATAGTTGCTCAGTTTCAAAAGGTTGGCACAATCCTTGATTTGTTTTACCTCTGTACACTCTATCGGTAGTATAACGACCCCCTATCCCAAAGACATCCATGTCTTAATCCCTGGAACCTATAAATATGCTGTGTTACATGGCAAGGGAAATTATGGTTGCTAATCAAACTGATTTTTTTTTTTTTTGGTGGTGGTGCTGCTGCTGGGGATTGAACCCAGGGCCTTGTGCATGTGAGGCAAGCACTCTACCAACTGAGTTATATCCCCAGCCCATCAATTGATCTTAAAATAAGAAAAAATTTTTAGATTTACGGGTGAGTTAATCATAATCACAAGGATCCTTCGTGTGCAGAAGACAGATACAAAAGAGTGAGTCATCACCGGGAGCAGTGTACACACCTGTAATGCCAAGTGCCCCTGGCACCTTACTACCAAGAAAAAGAAAAAAAATAATGAGTATGTGTGAAAGTGATTCGGCTTCAGAAAGACTCAACCAGATAGTTCTGGCTATGAAGATGGAAGACATTCATGAACCAAGGAATGGTGCAGCCTGAAGAAGCTGGAAAAATGATCCTTCCCCAGAACTTCCCAAAAGAAGGCACCTATGGGCAATACCTTGATTTTCACCTGATGGAGGGAGCTCATTTTAGACTTCTGACCTTCCACAACAGAAGATAATAAATACATGTGCACCGTTCTAAGCCATCAGGTTTGTGGTAATTTGTAAGAGTAGCAATAGGAAGCTAAGATCCATTCCAATCACTAATCATATCTTCATTGATTCATATTTTATACTACCTTTCAAATGCTTTTTTCATCTCAATTTCAAATGACAGTAATCTAATTCAGGTCTGTATGTGTTAGCTCTGAGAAACTGTAATGGATTCCTAACAGTGATACAATGAATACAGTCTGGAGACCTGGGTTCTAGTATGCCCCTGCCATTAAATAACCTATGACCTCAGGAAATCTGTATGTCAAGCTTTGTCATTCTTCACGCATACACACACACTCAGAAGTGGAGTGAACAAGATGATTATTAAATTTCTCTCTTGATAGGGTCATTGTGTAGTCTGTCTGCTTCTTCCTTATGACATCAATTCATCCTATACATCAAATCAGAATTATTCTTAAATTTAACTTAGTAGAAATTTGACTTTTAATTAGAAACTTGCATTGACTTTAATTGCTTAGAAAAAGACTTTTTTAACCTGCCATGCCTTGCATCTCTGCAAAGCTTTTTCTTTTCCAGTATTTTCTCCTCATTTCAGCAAAATAGGCCTAAAAAATTCATTCTTCCAACTTGGACTGTTCTGGCTCTTCCTCCTTCCTATAACATCCATCCCACTTCTGTAGAGTTATCAGACCCCCTGCATTTTCTGCAAGCAGCTCAGCAACCTACCGCTCCCTGTGTTTGCTTTTCCCCTGCAATCTGTCTTCACTTTGTTTCTCAAACTAAATTATAATGAGAACCTACACATTATCTAAGTTTTCCAACACTTAGGATTAAGGATAGTAAAGGGATGATAGGAGAGAAATAAAGACTTTCAAGATTATGGAGGAAGTAGGGACACAATTGTGCTCAGAACCCATCTGGCACAACTTGCATTATTATTTCTCCATTATGGTTATATTTTGTCCCCCAAGGCATAAGCCCTTAACAACCTTATTTCTGATGTTTCTTTTTATCCCCCATCATTTGGAAAAACTTTCGTCTTAGCAACGTAAGTTACTTGTCTGTTCAGTGTTGTAATACATAAATAATAAGAACATTAACATACCAAATCCAGTTTTAACCTTCACCATTCATGAGGATATGAAATACTTAATGAAGATTTCATCTATGAGATCATTAATCACATATTTATTAAAAGCCTCCTTGAGCTCAGTGTGTGTTAGTCAAAGTATTCCCCAGTATTGGACCATGTAGACTTTTACTTCATCTCCCTAATTTCCTGGCCTCCTAAGCCACCTCCCTACCAGCACTTTGCCAAACATGACTCATAGTTCTCCAATCCCTCTTGAATTTCTCTGTTTTCTGGGAGGGAGTTCCTCCTGCTAGTGGTCCAAAGTCTACTTTGTTGCAAGCTGTACAATCACAGACCATTGGTCGGGGCAGTCAGCTTCAGCCCATCGGGCAAGGCAGAGACCTTGAATAAATTCAAGACCCCATTTTCCAAAAAGAGGGGCAACTTCTTAAGAAACTGGGCATCCAAAGGAGGTAGTATAGAAGTTAATTCTATCCTCAAACCTCTCAAGAAATGTTTAATTCCCTTAGTTAATTCACAATAGTACCTAGTTGAGTTCTTTGCTTCAAACTCTCTGTCCAAACCATCTAGTCAGCCAATATTTGCAATTCTCACTAGAACATTATCTCTACGTGGGCTTCAGAATTTGCCATGTATTCTGAAAACAGAAGGATTTCTGTATGGTCAATTTATGTTCTGTGCTTTATGATGCTAACAGCTGATGGATGTGAGCTCTTAGCTCAAGTCTAGGCAACAATTTTAATCCAAAGTGAGCCTATGTACTTGGTCTGAAGTCCTAGATACTATGTCAGCACATACCCATCCTTGAGAATGTAACACAATAATTTTTAAGAATTGTTATATGTAGCTAAACATTTAATTTTTTTCTATTTGTTATTCTCTCTATATAGTTTTCTCTCTTCCAGTTTTTTTCTTTTTTCCCCACACTTAGATTTATTTCCACACACATATTGTACCAACTGTCACACATATGAATGGCTCCTTTTTTTTGGCTTGTCAGTGATATAAACGTTCTCTAATGTAACCTGACAAGAGCATTGTATTAGCGATGCCATTCATTTCTCTCATTGAGTCATACATTTTAAGTCTTTTTCAAACATTTTGTATCTTTCTCAGACAAATTCCTTTGTCTATTCAACATTTTTCTTTCCCACACAGATCGTATATTTCTATGTGACATTATTAAATGAGTAAGGAAAGGACTTTCAGTTTTTGAAAACCATAGTAGTATCTTAGACCTAAAGTACTGTGAGCTAGTTATTCCCATCAGATATTTGTAATTATCCATAACTTTCCATACAATAACATAACCACCTCTAAACTATATGTTACATACAGACTCTTTCACATACATGGTCATATCTATGAGCTAATGGAGGCCATATAATGACAATCTCTTACAGTTCTATTTTCTCCCAAACTTTCTTTCTAATTTCTATTTGTTAATTGTGTTCATCACCATGAAGATGGTGGCATGCTGGTTAACTGGTTAGTATGCCCAAGACTGTCTGGAACAGCATGCAGATACACCTGTTTACCATAATGAACACAACCAGAATCCAGAGAACAGTTCAACGTATTTATTTTTATATCACGTTCTTTTACTTGAGGATATAGTATAAGCCTTATATGGCCGCTGTCACATCCTCATTCTTCTAAGCCCTCACTTTTCTCTCAACACTGTTGTCTCCACCCTGTAACAAACTAGCTCTGTCTTGAGAAAGCAAAGGTGAATCGATGATCCTTCCTTCATATAAGTAAATGTGGATGTCTCAGTCTGCAAAGCAAAACAATTATAGGACAAGTCAACCTTTCTTTCCTAATTCTGGTCATCATTCAAAGCAAAATTTCAATGTATAATTATGCTGCAAAGAACTAGAACTGAGTCTAGGAATAAAGTTGAGGAAGACGATTTCTTACCACAGATATGTAACAGCTAGCTGGATATAGAAGATGCAGATGTCCAGAGTCTTAAAGGCCAGCCCAAGGTGACTCCGGCTGAACAGTGGCCTGGGTAAAACTGCGTGGCCTAAGTGTTCAGGCCTCAGTGAGGCTAGAGAGATCCCTGAAAGGTATTCATGATTTGAGGAAACTTCCTGGGAGTGTTCTGAGGATCTCAGTCTATCCTTTATGCCAGTTTGCTGGGATGCTTGGCAAGTCTGACTAGTGCCTGAAACTTCTCAAAGAAGGTCTAGACAGCAATGGAAGCTGTAAGCAGCAGAGAGTATAAAAACTGGAAATGAGAAACAGGCCAATGTAGACTTCAAGGTAGTGTCAGTAGCAGTTCAGAAGAAGTAGAACAACCTAAAATGAAATTCCTCAACCAGGAAGAACTCTCCTTATTTCAGAATGTAAGCCCTGTAAGGGTAAGCACCTAGGGATCTTACTGGGAGAGGCAATCTGCTAGTAGGCCCTAAGAATCCTATGTTAAGAAAGTAAGGCTGTTTCTGGTCTTTACCTGGGCCATTTTTCAGGGTTATATGTGTAAGCAATCAATCTTAGAGCGATGAGGTAACATCCTCCCCTGAACAAAGAACAGCCTTGTCACTGTTCACTCTGTGAAAGGGACAAAAAAAGCACAGCATTCCTCTCTCCAGTGTGTGTAGGCATTCACATAGGCTGCCTGTGTCGTCCCCATAGAATTTGGTGATGGTAGGAAATGAACACAAGCAAACAAGCTCATGCTGCCTGCTGCGTCATAAGCGACAAATACCAAATGACTCCTTTGATATAAGGGGAGGAAACAAGGACAGGGTAGGGACGAAGAGCTTGAGACGAAGATTTACATTAACAGGGTTGAGAGGTGGGAGGGAAAGGAAGTGAGAAGGGAAATCGCATGGTAATGGAAGGCGATCCTCAGGGTTATACAAAATGACATATAAGAGGAAAGGAGGGGTAAGACAAGATAATACAAATGGAAGAAATGATTTACAGTAGAAGGGGTAGAGAGAGAAAAGGGGAGGGGAGGGGAGGGGAGGGGAGGGGGGATAGTAGAGAATAGGACAGACAGCAGAATACATCAGACACTAGAAAGGCAATATGTCAATCAATGGAAGGGTAACTGATGTGATACAGCAATCTGTATATGGGGTAAAATTGGGAGTTCATAACCCACTTGAATCAAACTGTGAAATATGATGTATTAAGAACTATGTAATGTTTTGAATGACCAACAATAAAAAAAAAAATAAGCGATAAAGCCCTTTGTCTCTGACTCAAGAGTCTCGTACCTTTTGCCAGCATCCATGACACAGTAACAGGGTAACCACCAGCTTAAAAGTCTGTAAAATCCCAGGCCCTTCACAGTTCCTGATAGCTCTATCACCATAATTCAGATGGTGCTCAGCAGAGAGGTGTCAATTTGTTAAATGAGTCCCTTATTTTAAAAAAAATGAATTTGGTTTACCTTACCATTACCTTCATTTCTGAGCACCAAATTAGTCAACATATGCTTGTGAAAAAACGTGGCTTATGGGTTACTACTATAAATTTTGTGCTAGGTGTTCACTGTTCCAATTCAGATAAAATAGAGTTAATGGGACTTCTACCAAGAAATGCTTCTAATAATTTCTGAATATTCATCAAATTATATGTTAATTAGCTACAATAGAGTATTTAAGACAAAGCATCAAAATGTTGTTACATTACATAGAATGTTTTAATTCATGTATATGATATCAAAACTAGCCATTTTATGAAGATAGTGAATAGTGACTAATAAAGGTTTGAAAAAAGAACTACCACCATTAATTTTTCAGCATATCCAGACCAGGATCTAGGACAGGAAGGCTTCGAAAAATAAGCAACTCAGTTTTCCCCTTCACCCAAAGGCATTGATCCTGGGTCCTCTGAGTTTCAGTGAAACCGGAGATTTTTCTGTCTGTAATTGATTTACCAATAAAACAAATAACCTCGAATTTGTGATACTTTTCAAAAGAATCTTAATCTATTTATAGACTACAGAATAAAGCATCTTAGACATGAAGCTCACATTTGCAAGTCATGCTGTGTGTGTCAGGCTCTGTGCTATGTCTTTTCACACAGACAGTTAGCATAATCTCTTAGTAACAAGGGCCAGTGTTATGTCCTGGTAACTGGTTAATTGTATTTTTCTCAATATGTTGCAATCCTTTTTGCATGTGGGTTCCACACCTTTCTAAATACTGAATACTTTATGGAAAAGCCACCCCTTTTTCCTGGTAGAATTTGTTTTAACGGAATTAGAGAACTTCCTTTTCATTTCCCACAATGTAAAACTGTAAACTTCGAGCAGTGGTGCAAGTAGCGCTGGAACAAAACTTCAGCAAGCACAGTGGATCCTCGTGTTTCATCCAAATGTTTGAAAATGGTGATTGCCTGGAGATGATCCTTGTGAATAATCTTCTACAGATGTCAAACTACATTAAAGATGAGAAGTACTTTATTATAAAGAGAGTAAAATGGGACCCTGTAGATAACCTCATTATACTTTTTACCACCACTTCCTCCAAACAATTCACCCATACTGGATTCTAGAGCCTTGGGATTTTGACTGGTGTTGAGAGCCACAGCCAAAGGGGCCCCAGCAAACTTCCAGCTGCCGGCTGATGCTCACAGTGGCCCCAGCAACATCTAGCTGATTGGCTCCTCTGCGGTGATGTTCATTGGGCTGTTTCCCTGCCCTTCAGACTACGGAACTGCTCATTGGGGGACTTCTTTGGCTCCGCCCACACAACCCAGCCAATCGGCCTCAAGAGCAGGAGGATTGTGGGAGGTGGAGTGGTTTGTGTGGTGAGAGGCTTGTGGAAGCCGGTGGTGGCAGTTGGGCTCTGAGGGTTTTTCCTGAGGAGCTGTTTTGCTTGGCGTTTGTAGTTCTAAAAATAAAGTTAGTTTCTTTTGACAAGTGGCTCCTGAATTGTGCCCAGCCAGACTGCGGCATTTGGTGGCCCGTACGGGGAACGAACCCGAGACCTTGGCGTTATCAGCTCTCAACAGACTGGTATGGCCATTCAAATCTCATCTTTAAAATGAATGTCAAAGAAATCATTTAAATTATTCGGGTCATTGCATTAGACTGAAAAAAAATAATTCCCTTGAAATAAAAAGAAACTTAGAGATATTTGAGTTTTCCTAGCTCCTCATAACAAGGCAAGACTTAACTAAAACGTACCTCTGTAGCCTATGCCATCACACAGCCAGGATGACAAACATTATGTAGATTTGCCTCACTTAAGCTCTGAAACCGAATTTTTAAAGATGATCAATGATCTTATGACAGGAAATAAAATTTCCTTTCTTTTGTCTTCATTTTTTAAAGCAATTTCTACCATTGCTAGTCACACCCACTACCTTGAATGTTCTGTCTGCATGTACTGTATGTTATGATCATGTCTTTTCTATCCTGTCTCTAGTGCCACTGGTGACCAGCAGATCCTTGATGGGAGAGACTATTTCTTATTCTTTAATTATATAGACCATCCCTGACCTCTAATAATTTGACTAAAAAAATTTTTAAATTTTATGATGGTGCAAAAAGCAATATGTGTTCAGTAGAAACTGTATTTTGATTTTTGATTTTTTTTTAAATCAGAGATTGAACCCAAGGTGCTTAACCACTGAACCACATCCCCAGCCCTTTATTTATTTGTTGTTTATTTATTTGTTTATTTTGGAGACAGGGTCTCACTAAGTTGCTTAGGGCCTCGCTAAGTTGCTGAGGCTGGCTTTGAACTTGCCATTCTTCTGCCTCAGCCAACTGAGCCACTGGGATTACAGACACATGCCACCAAGCCAGGCTGAATTTTGAATATTGATCTTTTTCCAGATTAGCAATATGTGTCACAGTGCTCTTTGGGGATGCCAGGCTGAAGCAGTAAGCTGCAGCTCCCAGTCAGCCATGAGACTACAAGGGTAAACCACCCATGCTCTACAGGGAACTGTTGCTAAGTAATAATGTTGACTAGTGCTATGGTTCGAGTATGTGCCCAAAAGTTCATGTGTTGGGACCTTAATTCCTCAAATAGCAGTGTTGGGAGATGGAGCCTAATGGAAAGTGATCCGGCCAGGTCGTGAATGAATTAAAGTCTTTCTCACCAGAGTCATTCCAGCTCTCCTTGGTCTAGATTAACTATGAGGGTAAATTGTAATAAACTGAGACTACCTTTCATGTTTTTTTCTTCTGCACATACCCACTTGTTCTTCCATTTTCCAATTGAAGCAGTATGAAGTCCTCACCAGATTCAGCTGCCTGATTGGACTTCCCAATTTCCAGAATCTTGAGCCAAAATAAACCTGTTTACCTTGTAAGTAACCCAATCTTGAGTATTCGTTATAGCAACAAGAATTGAACTAAGACAGAAGATTAGTTGTATTCAATACATTTTCAGTTTATGATATTTTCAACTCACAATGGCTTTACAGGATATAACTCCATCATAAGTCAAGAAACATCAGTATTGTGCCTAAGATCTTGGAACATTGTAAATTAAATTAATTGAATAAGTAAATTAATATCCCCCATAATCAATCCTCAGTTTAGTGCTCTTTTGTCTATATAAATACTTCCTTGGCTTTCACATGCATATGGAAGTCACCCAAATACATTTATCATCCATTCACTCCCTCCAGATCTTCAATCTTTCAACTCCAACTGATTGTAGGATGCTCTGCAACTTTGTAATCTCAACATGTGTAAAATTATATCCTCAAATTCAACATGTCTTTGAAACTACCATTCCAAAGTCATTTGTTAAGGCCATGCATGGAGGAACTTGCCTATAATCCCAAGAGGCTGAGGCAGGAGGATATCAAGTTTGGGGTCTGTGTCAGTCTCTCAACTTAATAAGACTCTTTCCCAAAATACATACATAAACAAACAAACAAACAAAAAATAAGTGTGGGGATATAGATCAATGGTAAAACATCCTAGGGTTCAACCCCAGTACCACACACACAAACCCATTTGTTGATCATCTGTAAGTACAATGGACCATACCAGGTGATACAGGTAATACAAACAAGAGTGAATTATGATCTCTGTCCTCAAGAAGTTTACCAATGGTAAGGAAAATGTACATGTACAAAGTACAGCAGGAAGAGTATTGTAAAGGAAGTACAAACTAAGGACTGAAAATTGTGAAACTATCTCACAAGCACTAACTCTTTGGAAAACATGAATGTTTTATCTTGAACTGGACATAAACTTCAGAAAATCTCCAAAATGTTTTGCTTCACATTTACACCAGATTCATGCTTTGATTTTTCACCATTGATCGCAATGCCCTAGTTACATTTGAAATTGTGGCCATGATGATTAGCATGAAGCATCTGTCATTTGTATGATTGGCAGGCCACCCTGACCTGCTTTCCCTCCTGCTCCATGTTCCTGGCTTTAGCATGTGGAGGTACTGCAGGCATCTCTTCAGCCTCTAAGCCCTTATTTGCTACTCCAAGTCTATAGCATCCTGGCTGCCTTCTATGTTTCCATCCTACCTCAGGTTGCTTCTAAATTTGTAAGACACATGTTAAGAAGAAGAAAAAAATCATATTTCAGTAAATACTTTAAGAAATGGTTAGCATTTAAGTATTAAAAGGTGGGTTTGATTTTAATAGATCATAAATGGGAAAATTCAGGTAAAGGGACAAATAAGAGCAAAGACATTAGAGAAAACCTAAGGGCATATTCTAGGCAAATTGGATAGAATATGATTCAGCTGCCTTATATTGGACTGATTTGCTGTGCTTGAGCCTGATTGGTTCCCACTTTCTGACTCTATTCACAAGAAGAATCATTTTACCCTTAAGAACGAATTAAGACATTAGGAAAAAGGAAGAATATTGCACCAGAAAATGAGAGTTTGGAGGTAAGGAAGAAAATAAATGTATATTAAAATAAAGCAAAAACTACTCTGAGGACTGGGATTGTGGCTCAGTGGTAGAGTGCTTGCCTGCCATGTCTCAGGCACTGGGTTCAATTCTCAGCACTACAAATAAATAAATTAAATAAAGGTCCATTGACAACTAAAAAAAATTTTTTTAAAGACAGGAAGAAAGAATAAAAAAATGAAAGACAAAGAAAGAAAAGACCGTGAGGAGATAGCAGAGTTGCACAAAGGCAATCGGAGCCTATTGGTGGAGCTGGTATGTAACATAATTCACAGCTCAGCTCATCATCCTCAGGCAGGACAATCAACAGGTCATGCATAGCAGAATATCATGACAGTATAGTCTCTAAAGTGTCTCTGACTACATACAAGATGAAATCTGCTCTCCTAGCTTCCTGTGAGTTTCTCTCATTTTCCAAGCAATATTGGGCACTACTGATGTGGTAATCTCTTTCAGATGTCCAAAGACTGAACCAATGCTGTTCCTTATGGCAAATGCTTGACATTGCTCTGATGTATGGCCTTTTTTTTTTAAACCAGGGATTGAACCCAGGTATACTTAACCACTGAGTCACACCCCCAGCTCACTTTTTTTTTTTTAAACAGGTTCTTGCTAAGTTGCTTAGGGCCTTACTAAATTTCAAGGCTGCCCTTGAACTTGTGATCCTCCTGCCTCAGCCTCCCAAGTTGCTAGGATTACAGGAGTGCACCACTGTGCCTTGTATGGTTTTATACTACCCCCTGGACCTTGAGCTGTGTTGTCTCAACTGTGTCTTATAAGGATGAATATACAGGATGGAGTAAATACTGCAGCAGTAAAAAGCAAAAATGAAATGCTAGAATTTTCCTTGAGCTTTGAAAAATGATGGTACTGGGTGGGGTGGGGGGTAGGTTTTGAAAGCCAGAGAAATTTTATAAAGGAGAAATCTATGAGTTTGAATAAAAATATTAACTATGGAATTACAAAATGTGTTTAGAAGTCATACAATAAAACTCCTTAGCAGGTGATCAAGATTCACTTAAAGGAATAGTGACATTATGTTTCTTTTTGGAGCTAAATATTTTTTCAGATTTAATGACAGGGAAAATTAGCATCAATAATAGCCTCTTATGAAGCTAGAATACTCTCTCTTCCCTGTTGAAGGGAGTTAACTGAAAGTGATCTTTAACATGAGTTGAGACTTTCTTCATCACATGGTGATCATACGAAGAAAGGAAGGCACACTTTTTTAATAAGAGGAGGCAAAGACGTTCGTGCAGCAGTTTAAACTTTTCCGGGCACAGCTTATGCATTGGTTCTGGGAGCCAGCAGGGTGGTCCTTAGCAGAGAGAGGGTCAGTTCATACACAGCCTTTGTGTGAAGGAAAAAGATACTTGCTATGGTTTGATCTGAATTGTTTCCCCAAAGCTCATGTGTTAGAAAGCTTAGTCCCATTTTGGTGCTATTGGAAGGTGGTAGAAATTTTAAGAACTGGGAGCTATGGAGGGTCTTCTAGTTACTTGTGGCTTGTTCTTAAAGGACACTGTGAGACCCCAGCCCCTTCCTTTTCCTCTTTTTCACTACTTGGCCATGAGGAGAGTGGTTTTCCTGCGCCATGTTCTCCCACCAGGATGTGCCCCCACAGGCTCGAAACAACAGGGCCAACTAATCATGGACTAAAATCTCTAAGACAGTGAGTCAAAATAAAATCAAACTTTCCTCTGTCGTTGATTATCTTGGGTATTTTTTACAGTAACAGAAAGCTGATTAACACCATACTCCTCCATTCATACATAGGCTCAGGTAGGCACATGGATGGTCCACAGTGAACTGAATTTACTCCACCTGCCCCTTCGTCAGATACTTTGGAGTCTGTACGGTCTTTACCAAAAAAGCCAGGAAGCCCTCAGGTTGAGGATGTCTAGCTAGATTTAAAGTGAATATGAGAATACCTCCATTCCTTCCCCTGTCTAACATGAAAAGAGATAGAGGTTTCAAATGACAATGAGTCTGTTTTCTGGTGCAATGAGATATAAGCCTGGATTCACTATCCCCATGCCTATTTTTCCTGTTTCCTTGAGATTGCATTACTTGTAGCCTTGAGTGTTTAAAAAAGAAGATCAAACCCATTTATTTAATGTCACAATCAATATTGATCCCAGGACTATCTACAGAATAGATTCTCTGTAGGCTGTGCTCACTAGGGCTTTCAGGAGTTCAGAAAGAATTTATGAGCACAATTCTTTTTTCTGTTACAAAGGAAACACATTCAAGATGTTCTAAAATAGCTGAAAAGAAGTTCCCTGCTTTATGTACACAAGATGAGCTTGTATTTACTAAACAAAGGATTCATAGCTGGGAGAAGTAGATTTTAGCTTATAAGAATTTCTAACTATTTTCCAACTCACTCCAAGAGTTGGCTTTAGAAAATTGGCTTTGAGAGAGAGACACACTGAAAAGTAATGAGGTCATAAATGATTGAATTGTAACATTCAATTACTAGTTTTCTCAACTAATAATTTTGCCTTCTATGATTTAATGCAATTTATAAGTAGCCACTTAAAATACAATCTCTCATTACATATAGTAAAATATGACTCTCTAGATAGATTATTAAATAGAAGTAGCAATGGATAAACCATGCTTTCTACTCACAGATCTGATGTAGAAATCAAAAGAAAAAGTTGACCCAAAGGTAGTTTTCTCTCTTTTTTTTTTTTTTTTGGAGGTGGGGGGTACCCGGGATTGAATTCAGGGGCACTCAACCACTGAGACACATCCTCAGTCCTATTTTGTATTTTATTTATATACAGGGTCTCACTAAGTTGTTTAGTGCCTCACCATTGCTAAGGCTGGCTTTGAACTTGCAATCCTCCTGCCTCAGCCTCCCAAGTTTCTGGGATCACAGGCATGTGCCACCATGCCCAGGTTAAAAGTAGTTTTCAACACACCTAATCATAAGACAAGGTGAAGCACTTTATATTTTGTGACATTGTTTACTTAGATAGGAAATTAATATTCTGTATTGCTGTCTCTGAAACTCATTTGCAGTTTTATGAAGGTTAACCATAATGTTTTTAAGACTGTAAAAGACTGAGAAAAAAAAAAGATCATGGTAGATTTTCCTATTGAAACAAATGATCAGCCAGGCACAGTGGGACATGCCTGTAATCCCAGCAACTCAGGAGGCTGAGGCAGGAGGATTGCAAGTTCAAGGCTAGCTTCAGCAACTTAGTGAGGACCTAAGCAACTGAGCAAGACCCTGTCTCAAAGTAAAATACATAAAGAGGGCTGGGGATGTAGCTCAGTGGTAAAGGGTCCCTGGGTTCAATCCCCAGTACCAAAAACAAACAAACAAATCCTAGAAATTGGATCCAACATTAACACTATGTTATTGATCATACCTCACATGTTCACATTTTGTTTGCAATGTGTTTCAAATGGACAGTTTAAACTCGATTACCCCAAGATCAAAATGAGAGCAATGATAATGCCGTAATGATTAGATGGAATAAATACTGTACTACTCTTTTCATAAGACAAATCCTTTGTTTTGTCCTACTGGCTATCTTGTGAACAGGTTAAGTTAGGTCCTGAAAGCATGTTCAAAATATTTCCTCTCCTGGAATGTCTCCTCAGTACTCTCTACCTCTTCAAATCCTACCTCAAATCCAAACTATTTCAAGCTTCTCCATCAAGCTCTTCCAATAGGTCCTCCCTCCTTTGAATTCTCATATACTTCTTATTTAAATAATTTAATGCAATACCACACCATTTTATAGTATGTCTCTCTTAGATGTATGAGCCTTGTTTCCCTAGCAACTCTGTAAGCCCCAGAATAGGAATGAGGATTATCTCATTTTTGTTCCTGTTTAGAGTTTAGGGTAGAGCTGCACACAGAATTAGTGCTACTCAGTTTCATGTAGTAAATTTGAGTGACCTTCCCTCCAACATAGAGCTGGGGAAATCCTCAGAATGTTTCCCTTCTTCCCCCTCCACAGACCCTATATATACCATATTGCCCCTCATCAGATCTTATTACCTGTAGCTGTAGTCTACCACTTGACCTTAGCTAGGGAATGAGACCCATGATTAAATTATGTCAAAGGAAATTTAATTAAGACTCATTTCCTCAAGAGACTTATTAGTAGCCTGGAAATTTTATACTGAGGAAGTATAAAATCAACATCATGATATGTGAACATGGGATAATTGTGGACCACCTCACCAAGTCCATGAAATGCAAGAGCATTATTAAGGTTGAAAAGACTGAAGTCCTTACATGAAGAAAACATGTAAACTAAAGACATTGGGCTGGGACATTGTGAAGTAAGCCAGTCACAGAAGGACGAGTACTACATGATTCCACTTTATAAAAGCTGTAGAAGATAGTCAAACTCAGAGGAGCAAAAAATGGAAAGTCAGCTGCATGAGGCTGGGGGAAGGAGGAATGGGGAGCTGTTGCTTAATGGGTGTGAAGTTTTCGTTATGCAGCATAAATATGTTCTAGAAACATAAGATGGTATTCTGCACTTAAATATTTGTTAAGAAGGTAGATCTTCTATTTACTTTTGACACACACACAAATCTTTTGGAGGTGATGACTATATTTTTTACCTTGTGGTGTTAGTATCTCAGGTATAGGCATCCGAATTGTATACACTTAACATGTACAGATTTTTAAAATATCAATTATGCCTCAATACAATTACTGAAGGTAATGAAATCATCTTCATTTTACAGAAGAGGAAAGTGAGGCGCAGGGAAATAAAGTTGCATGTTCATCCATGACAGAGCTGGAACTCAACCATTTGTTGAACATCTCATTGGCAGATCCTGAACACTCAGCATCCCTGACACTGATCCCGACAAGGGTCCTATCCTTTGAACTCCAATGAGCCCAAAACCACTTTGATCTAAATTCTTCTGCAGTTGTTCTGAGCACAGACTTTTTGTGGCAGACACATCATAAGGCGAGTGGCACCTTTTTTAATCTCTTCCCTTTTAGTGTGGGATGGAAACTGTAAATTCCCCTTAACCAATAGGATATGACAAAGGCAAGAGGATGTCACTCTTGTGATTAGGTTGCATCTCATCTCATAACAATCAGTCAGCAGACTGGGGAAGAAGTCATATTGGCTTTCAGAGCAAGCAACCATGTTGTGAACTTCATGTGGCAGGGCGCTGTGGGTGACCTCTAGGACAGGTGAGTGGCTTTCAGCCAACAGCCAACCAAAAGCCAAGACCTTCAGTTCCACATCAACAGAGATGAATTCTAGTAAAGACCTGAATGAGCTTGGAGGAAAATTCTTCCCCAGTAAACCACCATATAAGAGAACACAACTCCCTGACACTTTGAAGATTTGTGAGACTCTAGGGAGAATTCTCATTTTCCCACCCACTAATATACTTACATCTTCTCTCAGTTATTCTATCAAATACTAATCTAGGTGCTACTGTGAAGGGATTTTACAGAGGCAATTAAGTTCTCAAATGAGTGCCCTTAAAATAGAGAGATAATCTTAGGTTAGCCTAACCTAACCAGGTGAGATTGTTAAAGAGACTAGAACCTTCCCTGAGAGAGTGAAGTATGGGAAGTGTTTGACACAAGGGAGATTCTGCATTCCTGGCTTGAAGATGAAGGAGGTTGTGTGGCACAGAATACAGGAAGTCTCTGGGTGCTGAGGGTAGCTCTCTGCTCACAGCCAGCAAGGAAAGGCAGATCTTATTATTATAACCACAGAGAATAAATTCTGCATGGAAAAGGAGCTCGAGATCCAGATGAAACACAATCTGGTTTGCACCTTCGTTTTAGCTACCTGAGACCCTGACCAGAGATTTGACACATTGTGCTCAGATTTTTTTTTCAAGGTTAGCAATCACACATGCTAAGCAAGTGGTATACAACTAAGCAACACCCTAGCCCTTGCCCAGAATTTTGATCTACAGAAAAATGAGCTAATAAGTAGATGGTGTTTTAAGTTAATAATTTTGTGGTAATTTGTTTCACAGCAACAGAAAATTAATATACATCTCATATTTGTAATTGCCATGAGTCATTTCAATTAAATAAAAGTGAAACTGCCCACTTTAGAGCCTAGAATATGGAAGATGCTAAATATTTGTGGGAATTTTCCCCCTACTGAGCCTCTGAAATACAGCATTTCTTTCATCACTGTTAAACTTATCAGGTAACATTTGCAAGTAAACATGCTAACCATCCAGAACAAGTAAAAAATATTATATAATAATCTATTAAATATAGTACAAACTGGTCTCTTTGATATCTATAATAATCCAGGAATCAAATAAAATAAAAGCAGACTTTATTGGCATGTTTTAAAGTAGAAATAAAAGTAATTGAAGTTACTAACTTGGTTCTTAAATGATAAAATGTAATATTTCATATTTTATTATACTATATTATTATTTCTCCAACTTCCCAAACAGACATCCACTTACTAAAATTCAAGGATACTGAGATCATGGGAAAGGTTTCAACAAATTGTCTCATAACTGACTCATAAAACTTGGCAGCTATGAATCTGTTAGTCCTGTATATAAGATGATCTCTGGGTGGAGAATTCAAATGCTTAAATTCTGGCCTCTGCATCATAGATAATTTGAACAGCAGCTACAAGGTTTTGGGATACATTCCAATGTAAGTGTTGACTGAAATTCAGAAATTCTGTAGTTTAAAGTGTCTCACTCTCTGCTCTAAGAGAATTCATGCATCAAATTGATTCTATTTGAGATTTCTTTGTAGGACCCTGGAGATGGTTTCACGTCATTAGTGAAAACAGATGATTTTCACATGCCTGTTTGATATCCATTTTGGTCCATTGGTTCTTAACATTTATAAGTCATCTTGACCATTTCAGGAACCTAAATATTATGATTGAAATGAGAGAATTTAAACTCACTCTTTGAGAGCAAAGAAAGATCTAACATGCTACTGGTTAGTTTCAACAGAGTTACAACAGATATATGGACATTAAAGAGAATATAGGAAAAAGAATTTCTCTCATATAGGAAAGAGTTCTTTTTCATTAGCAACAAGTTTAAACAATGAACAAAGGGATATTTTCAAGTTTTGCCCTGGTGAGAAGCAGGATAAAGTGGGATGTCTCAGAATTTTTACTCATGCAAATATTTTGTTCATATCCTTATGGATATAAACTTATCCTTTATAAGATAAAGCACATGTTTGAGGCAGTGAGCTGTTTTATGTTAGTTTTGAGTTTACAGTAATTCAGATTTATTTTTATTTTCTTGATGAGGGGTGGTATACTAGGGATTTAACCCAGGGGTGCTTAATTTCTGAGCCAGATCCCCAGTTCTTTTTATTTTTATTTTTGAGATAGGGTCTTGATCAGTAGCTTAGGGTCTTGCTAAATTGCTGAGGATGGTCTTGAATCAGCAATCCTTCTATCTCAGCCTCCAGAGTCATTGGGATTACAGGCCTGCTATTGCTCCAGGCTTGATTTATTTTTTTAAATTTTATTTTGTTGGTTTATTTATTTTTTATGTGGTGCTGAGGATCAAACCCAGTGTCTCATACATGTGAGGCTAGTGCTCTACCACTGAGCCACAACCCCAGCCTCTTGACTTCTTTTTTTAAGTAGACACATTTGCCTTTGAATAGAGCAACAGTTAATATTTGGCTAAAGCCAAATGTTCTCTACTTTTTTATTACTTTAAACATCAACTACATTTGCCATTTGAACTTCTAGTTCTGCCCTTAGAAGTCACTCTTTGTTCTGAAAGATAAGCTACAACTTTAGCAAAGTGAAGATTCATCATTTTTTAAAAGGCAGAGCACCCTTGGCTTATAAAAATATTATTTTCAGGTTCTGACTGGTACTTTAGAATTCGTAAATTGAATTTGGTAAAGTCATATACTAATGCCTGCCTGCATAGTTCATAATATAATACAGAGAATATAGAAAAATGTTGTCTTTTGAGGTTTCTGGTATGTCCAATATGCTATTATTATTGAATGTTGAAAAATCATTTCCTGTCAGGATGACCCACTAACTCACAAGATTACTCTCTAATACCTGGGGTAGAGGACAGGGATGGGCTCTGTAGAATCAATAAAACACATGGAACATACTTGAGATCAAGAGGCTATTTATAGTGGAAAACAGTGAATTTTGGAATTCACTCTCCCCCACATTTAGCATGACTATTAAGATATTCTAAAAGCTTGAAAAAATGACTGGAAGAGAAAATGATAGCTCAAGCCAGGGAAAGATAAAGGACAAAGTATAGTATCATAAACAACTCTCTCTTGGTTCTCCAGTTATCTCTTAAATCAAATTTCTTCTATTTGTTTTGTGAGCCTCATTATTTTCCTACTACTCAGGTCCCCAAACAGAATTTATTATCACCCCTAAAGCACCTCTGTCAGATACTTTAGAGTGAGCCTAAGCTCTCTCTCTTTCCCTGCCTGAGTGGAGTCAATCACCAAGCCCCGTTCCTGAAAACTTCCAGATATTTATCAGATCCATCCCCATTTTTCATTCCATTGTTTTGGCTTTAGGACAAACCCTAATCATGTCTTGTCTGATACACTAAACAGCCTCCTTCTAATTGGTCTCCCTGCCTCCACATCAAAATATCATTCCCTCCCCATACTCCTAGCTAATCTCTGTTCTGCCAGATGACCTAAACTACAAGTATTATCCTTTCATTTTCTTAAGTGCTTTCCGATTACCTAAAAATAAAATCTGAATTTGTTAGCATGACATGTAAAAGTCTTGCCCCTCTGCCCCCCAGCTCTGGGGATTGAACCCAGGGGCTCTTTACCACTGAGCTACAGCCCCAGCTCTTTTTTTAGTTTTCAAAGAGGATGTTCTTAAGTTGCCCAGGCTGGCCTTGAATTTGGGATCCAACTACCTCAGCCTCCCAAGTCCCTGATATTAAAGGCATGTGCCACTGTGCCAGGCTAAAGTTTCTTTGATTTGGCTTCTGCAAACTTTACTAGCTTCTTGCCCCATAGTTCCTCCACACAGAGAACATACTTCTCACATTTCGATGGCTTATCTAAATGCTCTTCTCCCAGCCTACCTTTCCTTTAGAGCCTTCTCAATGAACCTCAATTTTTTGTCTTTTTTTCCCTGATTGCTGATTATGTTGATCCCATTTCTTTTATTCATCAATCTGCAAATAACTGTGTAGATATAAAGCTGTATTAATGTACAGTCTACCCTCAAGAATTCTGTAGCCCAGTGGAGTTCATTGGTGATACAATAGCACGTTGAAAAAGCAGGTTATACATCCAGCAAGCAAGAGATATATGGGACTGTACTGTGGGAATACAAAGGAGGGAAACAAAATTATAGCTTTTGTATTTGAATCCTATCACAGACCACTAAAGCTAATCCAATATAGTGTTTAAGTTATTCCTGCAACATTTCATATTTCAGTACTAACACAAACATTGCTAAGGGTAACAACTGCATTGCTATAATAGCACATAGCAACTAAATGTATTAGCATGTTCAAGCTAATGTGTTTATTTACTTCTTTACTGTTTTTTTCTAGACACTAATATTCAGCACTTGCTTAATGTATAAAATGTTAAAATTTATTCACCTTTATTATTGTGCTATATATTTTGTCTTGAGTTTTACTGAAATGTTTTCTTCTCCATGTACTTCAGCTATCTGTACAATACTTCAGCCACACTTATTTTATTGTGACTCGGTATTTAGTTAAAGTACTCACTTAAGTACTATAGGGGTATTTGCTTTAATGTCATATATGATCTCTAATTGCTAGTGAATTTTCTGGATAACTGTCTGCTACCTATCAGGACTCACCAATAACAATAGAACATTTATTTTGAAATTTTTGATTTTCATACTCACGATTAAAGGTTAAAACTTTTGCATATTCAAAACGTATGTCCTCCTACTGCATTATAAGCATTCAGTATTTACATGAATGAACACATTTTTTCCTCATAAACCAATTTTAATACATGTTTGGTAATGTACACTCACCTGTACCTCCATAACACAAATTTTATTAAAAATAGGAGGCATAATTTATATGCCAGCAAATGTCAATTAATAGAGTACTTCCAGTAAGGGGCTTAGGAAAAGATTCCAAAGCAACGTTTGAGCTGGGATATGATGATAATTTGGAAGCAACACAAAGGACTGACTGACAAAATAAAAGCAGGTCTATGAGGAAATTTCATGAAGGTAGAAAAATTCAGAGCATCATTGTGTACCTGCTGTAACTCAGAAAGACTTCAATCAGCATATAAAAAGGAATTTTAGGACATACAATTGAAAAGCTAGATTGGAGTCAGGTCACAGAGGTCCTTCAATGCCAGGCTGTGGATATAGAAGTCTATTTTGTAAAGTATTGGGAGCCACTGGAGGGTTTATATTTTTTTTTAAGAACAGAAATAATATAATCAGAGCTGCCCTTCAAAAAAGATTAACCTGGCAACAGCATTTTAAGTGAATTAAAGAGAAGAACTGGAGGTGGAAGACTCCTGTAGAGAGGCCAACAGTGCAGATAATGTACAATAAAGGTAATGAGAATCTAAACTAGAGCAGTAACATTGAAAGCCACAAGAGGAGTAGAAGGAAAAGATGGGGTAGGGACTGAATCAACAGAATTCATTATTATTTGGATCTGGAAGACAAAGGAGGAAAGAGGTAACCTTGCTCTTGTGTTTGAGAGAATGATTATATGCATTCGCACAGAACTAATGCATTCATTTTGTAGCAGCTAATCACGGCAAGTGAGGAGTCAGCAGATGTTCAGATTGAGAACTCCAAGAGGGAGTTCACAGGTTAGGGGCAGAAATCATGAAGGAGATCCAGTTTGGAGATGCTGATTTAGTAGCTGTTGCAGCCATAAGAATGTGTTTAACAAGCTTCCTACTCCCCAGAAAGTAATTAGCTAAGGGCCCCAGACATTGGACTTTAAACTCACCTTAGCATTGGAGCTGAGGATGTGCATCTCACAGGAAATTTCTTGCCAATGATTAGTTGCAGTGAAAATGCTAAGGCTGATGAACTCCCGAGAAAAGAAGTCCTTTGCCAGTCAACTTTGACTCCAGGACTCACCAATATTTTTGCTGAATTTCCTGTTGACTGTTTTGCTAGAAGACTCACCCAATCTCCTTCTATCCAGTCTTCTCTTTCTCTCTCCTCTGATTGGGATCGAACTTACATAATCTGACCTGTCTCTAGCTCCCCTCATTTTTTTTTTTAATTTGGTAAAGCCATTCTATACTTACCATAAAATCCTTTCCCATTTAATTCTGACTTTCAGACCTGAATTAACACAATAGTTATTTGGGGTTTTTTAGTGTGTTCGTATGGTGCTAAGATAAAAACCCATGGCCTAGAACAAGCTAGGTAAGTGATCCACAGCTGAGCTATACCCACAGCCTACAATACTTATTTGAAAATAGGTAACTACATTTAGTAGGATATATCTTTAAGTGAAAATATTATGCATTTATAATTTAAAAGATTATTTATCATGGAAAAGTTGGAAAGTTATAAATAAATTCCAGTGGGTAGCTATATTTAACATCCAATAAATATCCCAGAGTTGAGAAAAACTAAGCTGGAGTCACACATAAAAGTGACCCATAAGGCAATGCAAAACCCTAGGTTTCAAAAGAAATGTCATGCTTTCTAAAAAGGAACCGCTTAGAATCAATCAGAACAAAAGGTCTTAATCCATAAGACTATTGTCTGAATCATTCAACCAATTATGGCTTTCAATTTTATTGATGTATGTTTTCTAAAAACCAATGTAACATGAGAATTATTGCTTTGTTTGCTAGAGTATGTAAGTGTATCTCTTTAGAGGGTAGAACTTTAAAGAAAATATTGTATGGAAAAGACTATTCAAAAGATTTGTATTTCTTTATATTCTTAGCGATAGTTTACTTTCTCTTTTGCATTAGGCTGTAGTTTAGAAATTTAATATGTTGCTAACTCTGGCTCCATTGGATGACTTTTGACTCAGGAGACTAATAAACAATGTAGCAGGAACATCTGCTGATCTTTTGAAAAGAAGCCAATGATGTGGAGTTTCCTTGGCCAGACAAGTCACAGGATTGGAGCCCAGGCTAGAGCTAAAGTTAAGAACAATGAGATTAGTTCTGACATCTAGAAAAAAGAATTGAACACATGAAGAAATGCTAGACTTAGAAAAAATATTATTCTCCATTTTTTCTCACAGATAAAGTGAATGAAAGTGAGTATTAGGGATAGCTTAGAAAAGTCCTGAAAACTTACATATGCATAATTAAAATTTTAAAAAGCTGAATTATTTTGTGGAATGTTTGAATCATATGGAATTTGGCTACGAAAGAAAAACAAATATTTGATCTGGTACTACCCAAACTTTATGTTTAACCAGATACAGAATTACTAATAAACATATTTGATATTGAAATGCTAAAATTATTTGTAGAAATAATGCAACTCTCACTGATTTAGTGTACTTGGATATTGTGAATTACCTCTTTGTAACATTTCTTTTTTTAATATTTATTTTTTAGTTGTAGATGGACACAATACATTTTTTTTAGTTTTTTATATTCATGTGGTGCTGAGGATCAAACCCAGGGCCTCACTTGCTAGGCAAGCACTCTACTGCTGAGCCACAACTCCAGCCCCTCTTTGTAACATTTCAAGTTTCAATTCTTTCCAGGTATTTCTTTATCCTGTAGCTATTTAACCAGAAGTCCACCATGTCTTCAAAAATCTTCCATTAAGTTATCTCCCAGAGGATCTATTCCCTGCAAATCTTTATTCCTTTATTATATTGACCTTAGTGATAATAGCCTCTGTGGCTTCCATTGCTATTAGTACGCACTGCATTTATATAACAACCATTCTTCTGTCCTATCCTGCTCTCTGCCCTCTAACTCCTTCATCATAAGTCCCACCTCGAACCACCTTACTTAAATAATTCTTTTTTTTTAATTGTTTACACATTTTTTTCATGTAATCCTTACAGCAACCCTGAGATGGGTATTATTATCCCCACTTTACACATGAGTAAACTGATGTCCCTAGGTTAGATTGTGTGTCAAAGATTTATGCTTATTAGTGGCAATGCCACTGATAACTCCAAGCCAAAGGGTACTTGAGTAATCCACAGACTGCTGCCAAGGAGAGCTTACTTTAAAAACTCTTAATTGTCTTTAAGCTATCTAATATTCCCAAATCTAATTATAGTCTCCTCTGTATTACTGCTCTGCTATTGTGCATAAAACTTGTTTCTCAAGTATGTTTGTAAACTTTTAAAAGGCAAGTATGTGTGCTAATTTTTATATCCTTCATATACAAAGTCAATTGGATTTTATTTTTATCCTAGTAATACATAATATAATTTATACAACCCTTTTTTAAATTCTAACTTCACAAAAATGAAATTTTATCAACTCAGAAAAATGCTCATCTTTAACATACCCCTTGCATTCTTAGAACAACAAACTGCTCATTTTGCTATTTTACAGTTTCTTTAGTGCTATCTTTACTGTTGTGGCCCTCAGACACCAGGTTCCTCAGGTGAGGAGACAATAAACCCCCTCCTGTTAGGTTGTTCCTCTTCTTCTGTAGCTTTCATTACCTTTTATACAATTACGGAAATTTTAAAATATTGCTGAAAATTCTTTTCTTTAAATTTTTTATTTGTTCTACTTAGTTGTACATGACAGCAGAATGCATTTCAATTCATCGTACACAAATGGAGTGCAATGTTTCAATGGTCTGGTTGTACATGGTGTAGGGACGCATCATTCATGCAATCATACATGTACCTTCGGTAATGATGTCCATCTCATTCCATCATCTTTCCTATCCTCATAACTCCTCCCCACCCTCCCCTTTGTGAAAATTCTTTAACATTGTCAAATTCTGATAAGATTATATGCATAGGAAAAACTTGATTTCTTTACATTCTCTGGCTACCATTTTCAGGGACTAAAAAGAGAACTATTCTTATGGTTTGGTTTGTGAGGTGTCCCTCAAAAGCTTCTATTAATGCAGGAATATTAGAGGTAAATGATCCGATTATGAGTATCATAACCTAATCAGTTCATCCTAGTAAGAAGAATGGAATGACTGGGTGGTAACTGTAGGCAGGTGGGGCAAAGCTCTAGAAGAGGTGAGTCACGGGGGATGTGCTGTGGACACCCTTCTTCCAGTAGCCTCTTCACCACCCTAATCCTGCCTCTCCTTCTCTCTCTACTTCCTGACCCTGCCAAGAGCTGAGCCGTTTTCCTCTGCTGAGCTCCTCCCCCATGATGTGCTGCCTCATCTTGGGCCCAGGGCAATGGAGTTGGCCATCTATGGACTGAGACCTCTGAAACCATGAGCCCCCAATAAATTTTCTGTCCCTCTAGGTTGTTCTTACCATGCATTTTGGTCACAGCAATGCAAAAGCTGACTAAAACACTCTGTTTTCAAAGTCATATTCTGATGTAGCTTCTGCAGGACACTGTGTCACATATTTTATGGCCTTATAAAAACCATGCTATGACATAAATACTTCAAAAATAGCAGTCATTTATTTTGTCCATGAATTTGCAATCTAGGCAGGGCTTGGCTAGATGGCTCATCTCTGATCCACACAGTCTCAGCTGGGGTGGTTTGTCTGGAGCCTGGAGGGTTCACCTTCAATATGGTTCATTCATATGCCTGTCAGCTGGGAACTCAGTCATGAATGTGGGCAGGGGACTCAGTTCCTCTTTACATAGTTTCCTCCATGGACTTTTTGGGTTTCTTCACATAGAAGTCACTGCTCCAACAGTGATTACTCCAAGAAAACAAACAGATAAGCATGCTGCTTTTATGAACATAATCTTATTTGAGCGGTTATAATGGCTTACCTAGATTCAAGGGAAAGGGACATAAACTTCACCTCTGAGTAGGGGCAAGGTTACAGAAAGCATGGGGATAAAGCAATTGTCTTTTAAAAATCACAATCTGCTACTGTGACTAAAATACCAAGTCACAATCTGTAGGTTAATTCTGGATCATCCACATAATCCAAAGACAACCAATATGCCTTTCCTATTCTAATTGGTGCAACTTTTTGTCCATCTCTCCTCAGATGTGTAAGGATAGTAGAAAAAATGCTTTATTTTTGTACTGTATCGATGTATAAGCATGCACACACACACAAAAAGAAAACACCACATACCCTTAAATATATATGAATTCACATAGCAGCATCTATGATAAATCCTCAATGACAGTCAAATTTATACCCCTTTTAGTCAGTTAAGCATCTTCCCCCAAATTTTGATGAAAGTAAAGCAAGCAAAAATTCCCCAACATGACTTCAAAGAATAAATATTACATAAATGCGACTGTCAAATAGATAATCCTATTAATTTTCTGTTGTTTTTTTCCTGAGATTACCAATTTTTAAAAGTGAACATCAATTTCCTAGAGTATGAACTGTGTTCTTCAATTTATTTCTGTTAAAACTTACATTTTTAAGCATTGGAAAGAATTACAATCAGTGCCTTAGGAAACTTAAACCAGTGACCCTTAAAATTAATACTCAATGTCTGATTTTCAAAACTTGATGTAGTTTTATTTTGAACTCAGCATGACTACCTAAAATAAAAACAGAATGTAGCATTTAGGATCATCTATCACAGGCAGAAAATAACAAACAAATCAGCATGTGACATTCTTACATTTCTAGAGTCAAAACTTAAGCTATTTCACAAAAGACAAGAGAAAGAAATGTTATTTTGTTATTTCTCCCCAAAAACAAGTTATCAAAAAATATCAAATATACAAAAACTATTATCTTGTTTTCCTAAGAAAGCATTTTTTCATAATTAAATCTCATATATTAGACTGCCCCTAAGAGTCCCAACTGCCCAGATTGTGGATCTTTTGTTGGCTCTATGGGTTTAGAGACTTGCTGTTCTCAGCTTCATGGTCTAAGATCAGACTCAGGTCCTATGCAAGCTAGGCAAGTGCTCTACCACTGAGCTACATCCCCAGCTCTAGAGAAATATATATATTTTTAATGTACCAGGGATTGAACTCAAGAGTGCTTAACCACTGAACCACATCCCCAGCCCTTTATTTCATATTTTACTTTGAGACAGGGCCTTGCTAAGTTGCTTAGAGCCTCGCTAAAATGCTGAGGCTGGCTTTGAATTTTCAATCTTCCTGCCTCAGCCTCCAGAGCCACTGGGATTACAGGCATGTGACAGTGTGCCTGGCCTAGAGAAATAATTTAAAAAGTGATCTGCTTTCCCTTTTACACATACTTATTTCATGATATCAATTTAAGATAAAATAAAATCCTCTAAACAATAAACCAAGATACATGTGATAGATCCTTAAAACTTGCACATTCTTAAGTTTGGTGAGCTAGGATTTCCCTCATGGTTTTATTAAATATTTTATTATATGCATATATTTGGGGAATAATACTATGAACAAGAATTATGTAATAAGAGTACTTTAGTTTATATATAACCCAAAAGAGTGAGTTGAACAGAGAAAAAACACAGCCAACAACCTGATTATCTCATTTAGGTGCATGTATCTTCCTAAGAATGAGTTCCATATTTAGATAAATGGGTTCAAGTTTTAACTCAATCTTTAACAGAACAAGAATGATTAATAGTATTTACTTTTAGTATTGGCAGAATTAAATGAAAGAATTCTTTTAAGTCCTGTTTGAGTAGTGGCTGGCATTAAACAGACTAGATGACTATGACCCATTGTTATTGCCAAGCCCAGCTGTTACCTCCTCTATGAAGTCCATCTTCCAAATCTTTCTAAGCACCTTGATGAAAATGAGTTGTCCTACTCTTTCAGTATAACTTCAACACTTCGTTTTCCTTCTTTTATAATACTTCTGTGAATTTCAGTATATACAGAACAAAAGTTTCTTACTTATATATTCACTGAGTGTGTGTGTATGTGTGTGTGTGTGTGTTTGTGTAGAAATATGCATTCCTCATTGGAGATTAGATTCCAGTAGGCTTGTACCACGTTTTTTTGCATTTTGTGTTTTTCTCTCAGCACACTCTTTCTAATATTTAACACCAGGTTTATTCATGCTGACCTTGAAATGAAGGCTCATTAAGATGACAGGCTCCTTCTCATTCTTCTAATTTGATGTCAAATGTCACTCCTCTGCTTATTCAGTCTCAAAAGCTTTTCTATCCCTCCCACAAAGTAACTCTATCACAACATCTTGTTATTTCATTTACAATCCTTACCACTTTTGGAAATGATTTAATTAATACATGTACTTGTTTGTTCTTTGTCTCTCCTGACAGGACAGGAGCGCTGTGGCAGCAAGCTCTTGTTCATCACCAAATCCTTAGTCCCAAGAAGGTAAGTATCAATTTAATTACTCAATAAGTATTTCTTGCTTTTTCTTTTTTGGAATTGGGATTTAAACCCAGAGGCACTTAACCACTTAGCTACACCCCCAGTCCTTTTTATTTTGAGATGGGATTTCACTAAGTTGCACAGGACCTCACTAACTTGCTGAGGGTGGCTTTGAATCCATCTAGTTTCCCTAGCTACTAAGATTACAGGTGTGCACATTGCACTTGGCCAAGAAGTAGTTCTTAAATGAAACGTACCTCCTCGTGCCCAGGTATGAGAAATAACATGTCCTGGGGCACCTTGTTTAAACAACAAGTAAAGTAGGTGATGGTTTCTGAGCATTTAAAAACTTGACATTCAGGAAGTACTATAAAAAAGTGTCCTGCCTGGCTGCCTTTGCCATCCCAGCCATACTTGCCCATGAAGGCCTGGGCCTGCAGACTTAAGTCCAAATGAATTACCAAACTAATCATGGCAGGAGGAAGGAAAGCTTCAGGCAACTGCTAGAGGCATGATTCAAAGAGAGCTAGTGAGGCCTCAGTCTACCTGGATGGTTTAGACAAGGTCTAGCTCACAGGGAAGTGTCTGTCAAGTCATGTGCCTCAGGAAAGCATTGCCTCAATGCTTTCTACTACACGCAATGAAAGATTCTTTCTGGCTCACTGGAAAACAGCAAGTTTGTTGTACCATCTGAATGACACAAACAAACATTTGACTTACATTTATGGAGATGGCCTTCCACTTGGCTCATTCTCCAATACGACCTGGTGTCCAGAACAAATCCAACAGATCTAGCAGAGTCTGTAGTAGAGAGATCCTGATAATCATTACAGAACAAAAGTTTCTTACTCTTTTTCAGTTTGAAGATTATAGGAGTCCCCACCCATGATATGGACTATGGTATATATCAGGGCTTGGACAGAGAGTAAATCTGTAAGCTCAGTGTTAAAAGAAATTACATGGGTTATATCATATTATAAACACACCAACTGAGTATCTTGTTAAAAATATTATTACTTAGACCAAAATATCTTGACATTTTCTCTCACAGCCTATGTTCAATTAATTAGCATATTCTGTCAGCTTTTCCTTCAAAACCTGACCATTTCTTACCACCTCCCCTGCTACCACTGTGATCCAAATTTCCATCCTCCTCCTGCAGGTAATTAATATCCTCCAATGTCCTTGTGTTAACCCCAGATCATCTCACTCTGTTGTTCAAAACTCTCCAGTTGGCTTCTCATCTCACTCTAAGTAAAAGTCAGAATATTCACAAAGACCTGCTGAGCCGGCTCCCATTACTACTCTCATTTCATCTCCTACCAGTCTCAACCTTGATCTTACAATTAACTAAGCCTTGGGGGCCTTCTTACACTTGTCTTTCCCTGAAATGTTCTTTACACAAATATCCACATGGCTTGCTCCTTTACTTGCTTCAAGACCTTTCTAAAATGTGATTTTATCAATGCTGCTCACTGTACCTTTTCTCCACAGCTCTCATCACCATATATCACAATGTATTTATTATTATTTGATTGTTTATTGCTGTCTGCCCCCACTAGGATATATAAGTTTCCCTGAAAGGAGAAATTTTTGTGTTTTGTTCACAGCTGTGTCCCCAGTTTCCAAAACACTTCCTGGAACACAGTAGCACTCAAATAATTTTTCAAAGAGCATAATTATATATTTCTTTGACTCCTTCACCAGACCCTAAGGAAAGGTTTTATCTTACCATCTATCTCAGTACTCTAGTAATATTCTCTGAATGAATTAATTGAAATGTTTTGAAAAGAAATCTATAGTTCTATTTGTTATTTTTAAATTCATGCTGTACTCATGTCAAGTTGCAATTATTGGCACAGATGGTGTTATTTTTAAGTTTGTTTGAATAGATGAAGAAAATAATTATAATTATAAAGCAAACAGTATTCACATTGAATATTGACTTCTAATCTTATTTTAAAATTAAAATTATGCTCTGAAATATATTAATGGATGAAGCAGACATTTAATTCTCTAGATATTGAACCCATATTTCTTAGCCTGATGCAAAACTTAGTCTTCTCATTTTCTTACTTTAATTTTATGTTTTCGATTTCTACATTCAGAGGATAAAGAGAAACATTCATCCTCACAGAATGGCGTAGCATGCAGAAGTGATGAGGGCTGCACTCTAAGAGGATTAAGCACACAAAGAAGATAATTAACTTGCTAAGGCCCCATAGAAAATTGTGGAAGAGGAAGAATAGCATTCAGTTTCTGTTATCCTGAGAAAGACGGATTTAGCCAAATAGCTACATATTCGTGCTTCAGAGTTCATTTATAGCTCTGCATGTTCACATAAATTTAAGAAATAGTAAACCCTAAACATCAACACACAAAAAGTTAACTGTTAATAAATTACAAACCTGGTCTGTTCTTAAATATAGGTTGACATCTAGTTTAAGATCAAAACACACTGGAATTTTTGTACTTTCTTTAAAATTATTCCCAATAGCAACAAGACTCTAATAAAAATTCACTAGGGATAAAGATGAGAATGCAGAGACACTAGACTTACTTATTTAACATTAACTTTTAAAATTGGGAGTGGGGGTATAGCTCAGACATAGAGTACCTGCCTGCTTAGGCATGAGGCCCTGGGTTCAATCCCCAGTACATAAAACAAACCAACAAGGACACATCTTCAAACTGGTTTTATAACCATCTATAAGAACACTTTCCTTGGGTGGGGAAATTATGAATGATGTTAGCTTTTCTTCTTTGAGTTTTTAGAGCATTCAAAAAATTTTATAAAGAATGTGCATTTTGTAATCAGAATAATGAAAAATTAGTATTGCTTATATATTCTTCATCTGCAGTAATTACCCTTGAATATAATATTCAGCTGTAAAATTTAGACATTAGAAATGCAACTCACGTGTTCAAATTTCTAAAAGGCCCAGTTGATCTGGCAGAAAAACAGCTCTGAGTCTACCAGATTTGACTCATTCCGAGTACTGTTTATTGTAAACCAGAAATGTAATGCCAGGTGGATATGTCATCATCCAACTAAAGTGAAACATAAAAAAGAATCAGTTTTGACAAGCTATTACACTTTGGAAAGAAAGGAACAGAGAGAGAAAACCACTCTGCAAGGGATTTAAGATTTCTTTTTATGTCTATATACCCTAAATGCAAATACTGGTGAAAATGGCAATAGTAATTTTTTAAAATCATGCCAAATGAGCTGTTATCCTCTAATATTTTAGGAATATTCACTAATACCACTGAATATATTGTTTCGGACAAGATTTGGAATCATTCCTACTGTGCCATCAGGACATTTAATACAGGACTGTCTCTTCTCCTATCACCCTCTGACCTCAGAAAGTTCAATTTAACTTGACCCCCATGAGTGCCAATTATGAGGTCTCTCCTAACATGAAGTTGGTATACATAGGGGCCTGGCAGTCTCCTAAGCCTTGAATAACACCAGTTGGACTATATAATGATTCCTGTGGATTTAATCAGCAAGTCTCAAGGTCTACATCAAGAAAAAAAATCAAAGGGAAATTCAAAGACCTTTTAAGAGGCGTTTAGGGCTAACTGGAATAGAACTGGTTAAGATAACAATAAATAAGAAATATTTATAAGAAATTTTATTTGAATTCTAGACAAATCTACAATTTTTAAAATGTGTGTTGAGATAGCTTATAAATATACAATTATATTTAAATTTGTTATTTGAAAAATAAAATAATATGTAACTGATGCACAATCCCTATGAAGGTGTTTCAGCAAATTGCAAATTGTATAATACATGTGAAGGGATTGCCATCTAGTGGCTCAAGGCAAAATACATTTTTGTGTAAGCCTGGGGCTAAAACTATGTCTAGACAAATATTAGTATCCCTCACTTAAGCTACTAATTATACAAACATTTTTATCATAATTTAGCAACCAAGTAAATTCAGATAGAAATATACATATTGGTTTTAAATGTGTAAATAATATTTCAAATAAGTTATAAATTTTTTTCTATTTAGAAGTGTAACATATGCCATTGTAGAAAATTTCTAAACTCTAGAACAATATAGAGAAGAAAAATATATACATAATGCCACCTAGAGACAACCACAGTTAACATTTTAATGAATTTTCTTCAGTCCATATGGAAATACATTCATGTTCATGTTTTTTCATAAAATTGATATCATAAAAAGGATTCAATTTTGTTCTTTTTTTTAATTTGTTCTTCTTAGATATACATGACAGTAAAGTATATTTTGACATATTATGCATACATGGAAGGATTCAATTTTAAGTAGTGTTTTGAAAACATTAAAGTTACATTGTGTGTTTTTAATAGGTGGCTAAAGTTCTCTGTAGCTTGAGTGAGGCTTTTTTAAAAAACTAGGAGGGAATAAATATGCATATGAATGAATAGGTGAAAATATACTTTGTTCAGCAGACTGATAGTAGCTTAATTAATTTGGGAAATGAAGTTAAAAATGTATGGCTCAGTGATAGTGGTTGAGACAAGAGTTAATCAGACCAGGAAAAGTCTGTGGGAACCAGATCAAGAACCATGGGCATGCCAGCTAGTTAGTTGTCTGTTGATATGGATAACCATAGAGAAATTGGGGTAATGGACTGACATTATGGCATTTATACACCAGAAGATAATAACAAAATAATTTGATATGACTGTAAAATCAGAGTGAAATAATAGGTGTCAAAGCTGGTTGCACTTTAGAACTACCTAGGAAGTTTAAAAATGCTGGTTCCTAGACCAGTTTGAACAAATTCAATCGGGATTCTTGGGAATGAGATGTTTTAAAGAACTACTCAGTTTATGTTATTATGTTGTTTGGTGTGAGAATCACTAGACTAAAGGGAGATAAAGCTAAAGATGTAAATACCACTTAGATGGGTGTTGCTTTAGATCATGTGAAAATATAATGTGTGCCTAAACTGGTTTAGTCAGTATATTTGGAGAAGTTATTTGGTGGTATAATTGGCATGAGTTGATAATTAATTGAACACAGGTATGAAGAAGCACAGAATAGTAAATGGTGTCCACAAGAAAGACTTCTCATTAGGAGGAAGACAGGGATCTATGTTAATTAAGAAACTACCATTTTCTTTTTGACCTGTCACCTCTGGCACAAACACATTTAAACATGTGCTATTCTACTGTAGGTCCTTGTACCACACAATGTATCTCAGTTCCACCCCACCCTTCTGTTCTCTGCTCTATGATGGTGTGGCCAGGACTCTGTAACCACATTTTTGCCTCCCCAGGTAGTTCCATGTTAGGGTCTTCTAGCAGCGGGTGGAGAGAAGGATGCTGGTGAGGAAGAAGGGACTTGCTCCTCTGGTTTGCTTCTTGTTGGCTTCCTGTTTGCTTTTGGTTCTACTTTAAAAACCACTCTGGCCATAGTTTTTCACCCCTGTACCGGTCTTGTTTTTCTATAGCAGCAACTGAATCCAATTTCCAGTTTTTTTAACACTTGCAGAAACAGCCTCATCACCATCTGGGGCAGACAACACTAGCTGTCTGCTGTCTGCTCCTCAGAGGTCTGGGTTTCAGCATCACAGATCTCTTCCCCACATTTCTAAGACTTTCTTCTTTGTTCTGTCAGTTGTCTCTTGACTGAGGTGGTATCTGCTTCCTGAAGTTGTTATTTCCATGTTTCCTTTGAGTTCCTTTTCCACATGTAGTAGTATTGATATGTAAAACACTATTATATGTCTGAAATTCTCTCTACTCAAATTTGACTAGTGTGATTTCCATCTCTTGATAAGAACCCAGAGGGCCACAGGGGTGGAAAAGTGCCCTTTCACCACTAATTTGGCCTGACCACTTCTGAAAGACCACTACTGTATGTCTCCAAACAAAATAATCATTGAGCTACAAAGGCAATCAGAGGGGCTATTTTATAGAAGAGTTAAATAAATATTCCCAATCAGTGCAAAATAGAAGAATCTATGAGTTGTGACTATCTGGTCCTTTCTCTTAGAATACACAAGGGAGAGAGGAGCAGGGCAAACCCTCAGCACCTAAACCTTTAGATGGTCGTCCTTTCTGAACTCTATCCTCTTAAACCCCAACTTCTTTGGAAAACCTGCTCAAACCTCCACTGCCGAGGGTCCCTACCTATCTTCTTAGTCAAATTCAGTTTCTTTCCATATGAGAAAAAAAGCTACATCATTGTGTGTGGTTAAATTACATAGACTTTGCATAGATGGTGATGGGGTTTTCCTTGGCCCGGGATTTCCAGAGGAACCCAGAAGTTTGCCAAGGAGCCCTGTGGGTTCTGGTTTCATAGATGGAGTATGTAAGTGCCCTGCTTCCAGACTGGTCTCTTCATTCAGTGAGGGTTGCTGCTATTTTACATCTGATTTTTCTAAGGACAAGAGCAACTTACCACTATGAGTATTACTTTTCTTTCCAAAACAACATGATTTGGCATCTTATGTGGGTGATGTAATTTTCATATTAATGTGACTTCCTACTCCTTAGAAAATAATAACTCTAAAATTCTTGGATAAGGATCTTCTAGCTTTTTCCTGAACATGTCCACATTACTAGAGCCATTATTTTAATTTGAAATTTCTCTTTTGTGAATTATTCAGGGACTTTGGTGCAGGTTTCAAATAGTTTCTTTCTCATAATGTAGTCTTTCCTTTCAGAAAAGCATGGGTAAGGGTGGTAGCAGAGAATCTCATTCTGTTTCATCAAACCATCTCTAGCTTTATCTATCTTTATCTCCATCGATAAAACCATGAAAGCTGATCATTTCATCTAAAACACTCAGATAGTAGCAATATCAAAAATGTTTATATTAGGTCTCTCCCTCCTCTTCACTTGACATATAATGGGATTTCCCATGATGAAGGCATTATTTAATCCTAATATAATGACTAATATTTATTCTTTGAGCTAAAATTGTAAGGCTATAACCAAAACAATTCCCAATAAAAGCCAGAAGAGAAACACAAAGAATATATTTATACTATTCTTGTGCAAATATCTTAATGAATAGAACAGCCACCGTTTAAAGGTGAGTAAAATGTGATCTTTGTACTGAAAAATGTTGTTTTAAAATAAACATAAACATAAATGCAAAAGACAGATATGCACTACTGAAAAAAAATACATGAAATGTTTAGGCAAAAATGTCCCTAACCTCTCTTAAAAAAAAAAAAAAAAAAAAAAAAAAAAAGAACATGGTCTCTCTCTCTATAACAAAAAAGACATTATTAAAAATAATTTAATTTAAAAACAAATATGTCTTAGCTATTCTTGGCCTTTTGCTTTCCTATATCACCATTAACATCTGTGGGAGAAGTTTTATTAAAAAATAACTGGAGGCTGGACATGGTGGCACATGCCTGTAATCCCAGCGGGTTGGGAGGCTGAGGCAGGAGGATCCTAAGTTCAAAGCCAGTCTCAGCAATTTAGCCAGACCCTAAGCAGTTCAGGGAGACCCTGTCTCTCAATAAAATATAAAAAAGGGCTGGGGATGAGGCTCAATGGTTAAGCACCCCATGGTTCAATCCCTGGTGCAAAAAAAAGGACTGAAAAGGACTAGGGATGTAGCTCAGTTGTCAAGCACCCATGGGTTAAATCTACAATACCAAAATAAATAAATAAAAATTAAAAATTAAAATGATGGATCTTTTGTTTGGAATTGTATTAAATCTATAAAACAATTTGGGGATATATTGGTTTTCTATAGCTGCCAAAACAAAATACTACAGACTGGGTAGCTTAAACAAAAGAAATTTATTTTTTTATAGTTCTAGAAATCCAAGATCAAGATGTCAGCAGACTGGTTTCTTCTGAGGCCTCTCTCCTTTGCTTGCAGATGTTAGCCTTCTCAGGTTAGTGTCCTCACCTGGCTATTCCTTAGTCTGCTTCTCCTAACCTCCTCTTTTCATCAGAACCACTATCGTGTTAAATCAGGGCCTACCCATTCAACCTCATTTTACCTTGATAATCTCCTTAAAGGTGCTATCTGCAAATATAGTCACATCACAAGATAGTGGAATTTAGGGTGAGAAACTGATGTGACTCCATTTTTAAAAATAAATAACAGCAGCTTCTACCTCAAGGCCTGTCCTAAAGGAAGGGGGCGTGACCACCCTTGTCCTTGGAAAAACCCACAGAGCACTCCTAGGAACATACCACTCTGCTGAGTTGTTTGTCTACAAGTAACAGGAGAGATCTGTGGCGCCAGGTGTCCCTGACTCAGGCTAGGTGAGGACCCATAGCAACCCCCTAGCACCTCCAATCAGCATGAGACAGGGAAATACCTGGAATGCCAGATGACCCCCAAGTAGTTTATAGTGGTTGATAAAATGTTGGGAAACCATGTAGTTTAGCACGTATACCCCTTGTGGCCTAAACCAATCAGTTCAAAGGAATCCCCCTCTTGTACTAACCGATCACCCCTACCCAACTTGTTCCCGCCATTGAATGTGCTAATCAATGAGAAGAGTTGTTGTTTGACTTTCCCACTGTATGAAATGATTTGCTGTGTGATGTTGTGACGCATAGAGTATCGCCCCAAAAATCTCACTGAACAAAGGACCCCGACTCACTCCCTGGGACCGCTGCATCGGGAACAGTTGTGAGTCCAGGCCCGAGCTTGCAATAAAGACTCTTGTGTGATTGCATCGGATTCGGCTCCTGGAGGTCTATTGGGGTTCCACGAATCTGGCATAACAAGGGCTTCCTCATTTGAATTTGGGGGTGAGGGAGACACACAATTCAGCCCATAACAGGGGAGCATTCACATTTTTCAGTACTGAATCTTCCAATTTTTATTTCTATTTATTTATATATTTTCAATGCCTTTCAGCTAAGTTTATCATTCTACATAAAGATCTTAAAAATATTATGTTGAGTATTCTCCATGTACTTTACCAAGTCTCCTTGAAGGAGGGCCCAGTCACTGACATAACCAACTCTATTTTGTCCCTCTCTGAATCCATGTCTCTTAACTTTTTTCTTTTTTTCTTTTCATTCTTCTGAACCACTTTCTTCTGCAGTTACTTTGGTACTCAGAAATTACAGGTCTAGTTGATTAGCATCTTGATCACAAAGTACCAAAACTATTTCCAGATAACAAAGAGCCTCAAAGAATGGATTACCTTGATGAGAATGTCCCCCAAGTGGGAGCAATTACCTCAAGATAGAACTAAGCTACTGCCTAATCAGGAGTCAATCATCTCATGATGGAAACAAATCATCCCCTTAAGCAATGATGACCTTCTCAGAGCTTCACAGCACCAGTCCTGAGATAATGATCAACCAAACCATGGCCTGACCAAGATGATTTACTCTGCGAGCAATGCAAATCCCCCATATTGGGAGAGATGGCTTAGCCTGAACTGTTGGCACCACTGGAGTGGGGCCTTAGCCAAAGGGCTCTGAACACCCTGTCCTCCTTTCTGCACTGTGGTGCGTGTCCTGTAAGGTTGATATATATGGACTCCATCAAAAGGCTCCCTTGCCATTCAGTCTGTGAATAGGTTTAACAACAGGAAGCGTGGGCAGATTTACAGATATTCATTCCCCCGATTCTACCCCACTGCTGGGATGATGATGGTAAACAGTTATTGTCTTCATAACTCATTATCTCAGCTTTTGTCAAGGAGCAGCCTACTTCTGCAACTATGGCTCTTTTCTGTGAATTCAAGTTCAGATAGCCTTGTCCCTTTCAGCTAGCCCTTCATATCTACGGTTAGTAGCTCATTTTCTCCCTGGAGTTCTTTGTGGTTGGTTTTCATTTCTGCATTTCACTGTGTCATTTTTCTTTCTTTCTTTTATGTGGTACATGAGATTGAATTCAGGGACTTATGCATGGTAGGCAAATGCTCTACCTCTATGCCAAAAACCCAGCTCTTTTTTTTTTTTTTTTTTTTGAGACAAGGTTCCCAGGCTAGCCTCAAACTTGTGATCCTCCTGACTCAGCCTCCTGAGTAGCTAGAGTTACAGGCATGCACCATCATACCTGACTTACATGGCACATTTTAAAATTCCATTTTTTTATAGCTCAAGAGGTAGAACATGCCTGAGGTCCTGAGTTCAAGCCCCAGCACTGTCCCCCAACTTCATTTTGTGTTTGTTATTAAGGTACAGAGATATCTTCATTATTTTTTTAAATCCAGTAACCTTGCTAACTTTAATGAATTCTAGTACTTTCTACTAAACTTTCCCCCATTTTCTTTGTTTCTGTATTCCATCTTTTAACCCATTTTATAATCTCTATAATCCCAGATTTATAAATTTCTTTCAACATTTATGCCTTTCTGGGTTATCTAGATGTCTAATACTGTTTTGTATTGAAGTAGTAGCAGTAATCATTCATTTTGTACCTACCCTAGGAGAGAATACTTTCAGTGTTTCACTATAGGGTGTGGTGTTTCTTTCAAATATTCTTTTAGGATAAGGAAACTCTCTGCTATTTCTAGTTCCTAAGGGTTCTTATCATGAATGAATGCTAATTTTTACCAAAAACTTTTTTACACATCTATCGATGTGATTATTTTTTGCTTCCATTTTTAACATGGTTTATTATATTAATTGCATTTAACATCTCCTAATATTAAACTGACCCTGAAGGACACACAATTGGTCATGATACCTAACACTCTTAGCACTCAAATCTAAATAGGGGAGAAATAATACAGTCTTTAGAGCCAAAGTAGGAAACATAATTATAGGTTATATTTTTATCTATAGACAATGAGCACTAAATGAATATACACTGATATCTAACTGTTCAGTTTTTGTTTTAACTTGAATGTACCTTTTATTAATTTACCTCCCTCAGTAATATAGCAATTTTATTTAATCAGTAAACAATCATTTGTTGAATACTTACTACATGTCATTCATTCTTCCTCACCCCAGGGTATAAATGAAGTAAATCATTGACATTGTGGAGTTCATTACTTAAATGTGTAAGTGGTGTGTGTGTATGGGGGGGGAGGAAGAATGGAGTGAGATTGGCTCAAAAAAGAACAGATGATAATGAAAAACATAATTCTGTACTGTAAGTGAATAAGGAAATAGAAAGTGATAAGGAAATAGAATGGAGACATATTCCAAATTCCCATTCAAGTTATTTGACTTGAATCTTGAAGGACAGATGTTAATCAGTAACAATACATGTTCATCTCAAAAAGATAAAAGAAATATTCAGTTATTTGTGTTAAATATTGGTGCATACACACGAAATGTTATGGTCTTGGGAATAAAATAGTGAACAAACACAATAACCTCTGTTTTGTGCTTACTTTTAAACATTAAGGCAAGAAAGAAACAACTTGCCCAGAGTGAGTGTCTTCCCTGCTAAGGAAAACTTTGAGCTATCAATGCACAGTTCTGGTTATACAAAAGAGTAATCCCCTCAGTGGGCTGCCTGCAGGCAAACAACACCAGAGTTTCTGTTTACTTTATTTTAGAGTCCTTTCGTTTCTATTTTTGGTCTATGTATTATAGTGTACATATAATTTGCAAATTATCATCCAAACATTGGAGTGAGGGTTCAAAATTTATTGATGCGAGAATTTCATCAAAAAAACTGAGGGTCCACTACTATAGTTCTCTGGGAGGGGAACAAAAGTATTGAACTGTATTTAAAACCACTAGCATTCATGTTTAACACTAACAAAAACGGAAAGTTTCAGAAGGGATGGCTAGGGAAATTATTTTCCTTAAGGGTCGTTAAGTTGCAGACAATCCCAGAGGAGCTGGCCCTATTTCTTTTAATAAGAAAAATCAAACAAGTTAAGACAATGTGCGCTGGTCTGGGCCGTTTCTAGGTACTGCTCCGATTTCTGTAGAGCAGTTAGGAAGCCGGTTACAGTGGGACCGCTCTGCGCACAGTCCACAGCGGCAGCCAAGTCCAGGAGACGTGCGTGGGAACAGTTCTGGACACTGCGAATTCCGCTCCAGGACAGCAAGAACGTTCTCACTCACTGGAGCTCCGCAGCACAGACTGGGGTCCATAGCTCAGAACCCCTCCAGGCGCCTCCGCGGTTGGCATACGGCCAGCTTCAAGTGCCGCCCAGTGCAGAACTCGCGCCTGCGTATTCCCTCTTTGCTCCTTTAAGCTTTTTACTTGGCAAACCCGCCGTCTCGCCAGATCGTCACTTCCGGTGGACGCTGTGCGTCATTGGTATCGTCACTTCCTGCCGATACCGGTGTGGACGGTGAAGATCGTGGCTGGGCCGGTGTTCCGGTTCTCTCCCTCCCCTACTTTCCTCCCTCCCTCCCTTTCCCTTCCTCGGCCACTGTTGTAGCCGGTGTTTGACTCCCTGACCCCTCCCTAACCCCTTCCTGACCTCGTTGCCACCGGATTGGCCTCCCTTTCTTGTTCCCTGGCCCAACCCCAGTGTCAGGGCGGGGGGCCTTTTGGAGCCGGAGGCGCTGCAGCTGAGGAGAAGAGGACTACGACCCTCCACTCACCAGCCGGATCGCCGGGTGCGCCGCCGCCATGGCAATGCGACAGACGCCGCTCACCTGCTCTGGCCACACGCGGCCGGTGGTTGATTTGGCCTTCAGTGGCATCACGCCTTATGGGTATTTTTTAATCAGTGCTTGCAAAGGTAAGCAAGGCCACTAGCAGACGCCTAGGGCTGGGCAGTAAGTGAGTGGGGCTGGCATTCCCCAGGGCCTTATGATTGGTGAGGATATTAACGTTTGAAGTGGGAGCCAACGCTGGTCTGATAGGGAAAAGAGTTGTGTTATGGAATCCGCAGTTGTAGCCCAGGGGCCTTCTTTTTGACGCCTCTGACTAGTATTACCCGCCAACTGAGCCCTCCTCGTTTTTATTGCTGTTTCTGGGGAAGCTGGGCTGCACCTTTCTAGGCTCTCTGGACAAGAACCACTGTAAATACATTTCAATGATTTAGGGAAAGGGAGAAATTAGGCCAGAACGAACGATTCCTTACAAAGATGTTAGCTCTTTCTCTGAATATTTTTTCGTGGTATTAGCCTCATTTTTTCAAATGGGAGATGAGAGGTTAAGTTCGTTTGTCCAAAATAAAAGACTCAGGTCTAGATTGTTTTTACTCAGATCCGTATTCTCACTCAATCACGTTTCCCAAAGAGAATGACTGGTTCAACTCTTTAAGTTTATTTATTTTTAGATATTTTTTAGTGACCACAATGAGTTGGAATTAACAGCAACAAAACAAACAGGTTTTTCACTTGCTATTCAATATAATAATTTGACGTTCGAATCTTAGATTTCAAGTAGTCTGAATTTCTAAAATCACATTTCTTTTTAAACATTTTCTAGATGGTAAACCTATGTTACGCCAGGGAGACACAGGAGACTGGATTGGAACATTTTTGGGTCATAAAGGTGCTGTTTGGGGTGCAACGTTGAATAAGGATGCCACCAAAGCTGCTACAGCAGCTGCAGATTTCACAGCGTAAGTGTAACCAAAATGGCTAACTTTGTTCCCTGTGGATTGTGTCCTGAAAAAAAATCTTCAACCTCAGTTATTCATGTAATTCTGACTCATTACCTACCACATAGAGTTCATGATGTTAAATTTTACCAAGATTCCATCCTGTTTCTATATATTTGTTTGTCTTCATTGGTTCTCAAAAGCTTCATAGGCTTAGATGACTTGCTCTTTATGTCTTTGAAGCAGGATTCTGCATAATTACTAAGCACCCCAGATGAGAAATGTTGATCTCCTTTACAAATATATCTCTACATGTCCTTTTTAGTAATATATATTAATGGTCCCAGATTTTTATTTCACTTGCTTCGTTAACTAGATTTAGACATACTGTGTCCCAAATTTAACTACTTTTTTGTTTTTTTTTTTTGTTTAACTACTTTTTTGTTTTTTAAAGATAGAATTCTTAATTTTCCTTTCTTTCAGATTATCATCTATTTTTTTATTTTACCAGTTGAATATCTGCTGACTATAGTGTTTCTCCATTACTTTTGTTCTAGTTTTATTTTTTACTTGCCCCCACTAGTCTCTTAACCTTCTATTCATCTTCCATATCCCTTGCAGTTGACTTCCTAAGAACAAACTTCATCACATCACTTGCTTACCAGATGATCTTGTTTTCCCTTTGCCATTTTAGCAGTTTGTGACTTTGGGTGTATATTAGCATAACTTGGAGAGCTTTTAAAATATCAAATGCATGTGTCCCTGAAATTTTGATACAGTTGATCTGAGGATGGAGTCACCATTTGGTTCTTTTCCTTTCATAACTTCCTCTAGGTTATATGTATGCAGCCTTAGAACCATCAGCATAAGGGACAAATTTTAGTTGTTAGCACTTTATGTTTTGGTCTTATCCTAATACATTAGCATCATTTCCAGGCACTGCAACTGTAAACTCTGCAGTCTAGCTATACTAAATGTACTATTACTGTAATGCACTTTGTTATTACTTTTTGTTTTGCACATATTATTAATCTGACTTGCATGACCTTCCTTTCTTTTGGACACATGTCATATTTTTATAATTTGGTATCTTTAGTTGCTGCCTGTGTGCATGGACGCTTTAATGTTTGCTAATGAAGGCAATATCAAAAGCAATTGACATACATAAACTTCATTAGGCATGAAAACCTGGAGAGTAAAAGTGATCTTGTGATCTTTCTTCTTTTTTTTTTTCCCCCTCTCTTTAAACAGAATTTCACACTAAGGAGTAATTGTGAATGAGTTTACTCCTTTGTTTTAAGCAAATTAAACATAATAAGTTTAGCATGAAAAACAAAGATTTTGGTAGATACATGACTGTGTACTTGGTTAAAACTCAGGACATACAATTTTATCATATGTAAATTTTAAAATAAAGTTTTAAAATGGAGAGTGGGTGAGAAAGGTAGTAGCGCCACACAGCAGTAAATCGAAGATGATGAAGAAAGATCAGTAAGAAAAGTTTTTTTAAAAATGAAATTCTGAACTTTTTTTCCACTCTCCAATGAATAAATTGCTGTTATATCACTACATATAACAATTGTAATGCTTTATGCTCTGCCCTCTAGAATATATAATCCTGGTAAAAGAAACTGCCTGGTTTCATATAAGTACTTCCACGTCAATATTTTCATGTCAAAAGTTGTGTTTAATGTCAGTATGCATACTAACTTATCATATGTCAAAACACTTTGTTGATTATGGGAGGTGAAAATAGGCAGTAAAAGTGATTCTCACACAAGAAAGATGACTTATAGAGGATTGGAAGGTTCAAATGAAGGTGTCCCTTTCAGCTTTTGTACTCATACTATATCTAGAATATAGCATATAGTTTATACTATATAGTAGGTTATAGTAAACTTCAGGTACTGTTATAGCACTTATTTTTTTTTTTTAAGTGTCATTTTAAGGTCAGGGACCATATTCAGTATCCCCAGTTTGTTCACTACTTTTTAATTGCCAAGTAAGTAACTTGAAAAAGTTTTCTAAAGCAATCAAATGGTTTAGTGAATTATAGATCTTGATTTTACTTATAGAATATTTGTGTCTTTGATTGCTATAGGTTTAGTTTTCTTCTTCAAAGTTTGTTTTTAACTGAGTTAAATAAGAACATCATTGGAATGAATTTTCTTGATTTTATAATGAATGTAGAAAGTTGGATTAATATACACAACAATTTCAGATCTGGTAAGCAGATTTAAAATTTTTCATAATGGTGATTAGGTCCCAGACTGATGGTGATAAACTAATAGAGAATAGTGATATCTTATATAAAATATAATTAGGTTATAGGAGTGGGCTCTGCATGCAGAAATTAGCATTAAAAGAGGTAAGCTTTTGGATTCTAGTTCTGCCAAGATATATTTTTGTTGACCTCAATTCTACTATTTGGCCCTAATTACATTAGCAGAATGTTTTGTTACCTGCTTCATGGTCTTATTCTGATTTTTTATGCAAAGCTTGTTAGGAAAGATGCCTGTCTCTTGATAAGATCCATGAAGACTTTTTATGCATTTGACCAAATTGTATTTGTCACCCCCTAGGAAAAGAAATAAAGGACAATAGATAAGAATTACCGCTCATGGAATAACTTGAAATGAAGAGAGAAAGGGAGTGCAGAAAAATGTGGCACTTTAAATACTTGACAGAATCTTGAAAAGCATCCAGATTTTATCTTGCAGCCAGAAGAACAGTTATATTTGTTTAGGACATTTACAGGGCATTGTTAACTAAAAAGAATTACACATTTGAAAGCATGCCTGTGAATAGTGTTATTTTTGTAACACTAAATGTACTTAACATTTCAGGTCTCAGTGTTTGTGTTTATAAGCAATATTAAGAGCACAAACACTGGTGGTAGGAAGGTGGGCTGAGTTGAATCCTGGCTCTATCATTTAATGTCTCTGACCTTACGCCATTTGGCCTCTTTTTCTGAGTTTTATCATCTGTAAAAATTAAAATAATATGCTACTTACTTCTTAGATTGGTTGTGAATACTAAATAAGTTAATATGTTTCAAATATTTAGAACATTGCTTGACTTTCTATGTAAGTGTTACATATGTAAGGTAACAATGATAGTTACATATTATAAGGTAACAATGATATTATCACCCCCAGAGACCAAAATCATACATGTTATTTTGAAACTTCATGGCTAAAGCCATAAAACCATTTGGCTTCATGAAAGTAACTTCAAGTAGATTTAAATATCAAATAGGAAGTATTTTGTTGTTGTTGTTGTTTGTTTTTTAAGCCTTTTTCTTCATTAAGACTTCGGGTGCTATGATAAAGTGGAGAAAAAAAATCTAACAAGCATTGACTTAAGTAGATATATGCTCATGTGCTAGCTATGCTGTGTATTTCCAGTTTGATCATAGAATTCTTTTTTTAAACTTTAGTTTTTATTTTGGTAAAATGTGACTAAGACTGATGAGGTTAGTGGAGAGACAGGGACATCTTTCTCCGCTATATCCCCAAAGTCTAGCATCATGCCTATGACAAAATAGGTGCTTGGAAAATGGTAATTCAGACTTACTCCTTCATTTTTTTTTTGGTCTGTTCGGTGTGGGAGTATGTGTGTTCATTTAGTCTGCCCATTTAATGACTTGTGTGAGGCTTGTGTTGATAGAACTTGAACTTTATCTTGCTAAAGAGTAGCTCCCCAGTCAGCCTACCCAATTTGTCCTAATTGATCTAAATCATTTTAAGAAAAACCTTTTGCCCCATTCTTATATTTTAAAAAAATATATTTTTAGTTATACATGGACATAATACCTTTATTTAATTTATTTTATTATTTTTTTTGCATGTGTAGTGCTGAGGATTGAACCAGTGCCTCATGCATGCGATGCAAGTGCTCTACCACTGAGCTCTAATCCCAGCCCCTATTCTTATATTTCTTAGAAAATTCATAACTTTTGTTCTATTTCTTATTGATAAATTATATTCAGGGTAGGTCTGTGGGTTAGTTTCTGAAACTCCATCTTCTTTTTTCACCTTTTCATTCATAAAAGCTAATTTCAGCATTCCTTCATATGCTTACTCTTCTGTGTACTTCTACTTTTCGTCTTATCAAAATTGTCTTTATAGAGTGCCAAAATAGAGAAGATTTCTATGTTCTATCCCAAGGAGTGCTTAAAATAGATCTGGAGTTCTGTAATAGATCCAGGAATCTATACATAATTACTATAGTTTGTCCCCACCAAAATTCAGATTGAAGCTGTGGTGTTGAGATGGTTGGGACATATAAGGGATAATTAGAAATGAGGGCACTACCTTCATAAATGAGTTGATGTCTTCTTTCTCAAGAGACTTGATTAGTTTTCTGCAAGAATGGGGTGTTATAAAGCAAGCCTGGCACCTTCCTGCCATCTCTTTTGTACATATGCTCCTTCAGTATGCATCCATTTTTCATTTCTGCTCTCTGCCATGGTATGAAACAGCATGAGGCTCTCACCAGAAGCCAAATACATGCTGGCATCCTGCTATTCAGAACTATGAGCCTTTTTCTTTATAAATTACCCAGTGAATAAATTAGCTTTCTAACACTGTAACAAATACCTGAAATAACTTATACTTCATCAACTTATGCACAGAAAAGGTTTATTTTGGCTCACAGTTTTAGAGGTTTCCATCTATGATCTATTGGCCCTATTGCTTTGGGCTGGATAACACAGCATGATTGGGAAGTGAAAGAGAGGAAGAGTCTAGGATCTCGGGGTCTACTTCAAGGGCATGCACCTAATGATCTAAAGACTTCTTACTACTGTGTTCTACCTCTTCAACATTTCTACCACTTCCCCGAAGCACCAAGCTGGGGACCAAATCTTTAACACATGGGCCTTTGGGACTATTCCAGATCCAAAGTATAGTACCCAGTCTTATTTGTTGTATGTTATACCACAGAAAATGAACTATGACAATGAGGCTCTGATCTTTTTTCTTTTTTCTTTTCCCTTGTGCTGGGGATTGAACTTAGACCCTTGTAAATATATGCTCCCTCATTGAGCTATATCCCCCCAGTCACTTTTTCCTATAAAACTAGTAAAATGATCTGACTTTTCTCTGAATGAGGACCTTGATAAATAAAAAATAGTGTTATCTCTTTAATGACTTGGTTAACATATTATGGTAATTAGGCACTATTTTCCCTCTAAAATATTTTAATTGTTTCAGTAGAACTTTAAGTGAGTTAAGCACCCCCTCTTTTGAGACATGTAGGTAGGTATGTTCATAGCTGTTGAAAAGATACTGTTTAATGATGGTTTGCTGTCTTGATTTGAGTTGAACAGCTTACTTCATTGATGTCAGTTTCTTTCCTGATGATTAAATAATACATTGAAAAGTACTTATATTAGTAATTTGCATGTGTGGTGCTGAGGATTGAACCAGTGCCTCATGCATGGGATGCAAGTGTTCTACCACTGAGCTGCAATCCCAGCCCCATTCTTACATTTCTTAGAACATTCATAAATTTATTTAGGTCATTTACAGGGCACACTGAACAGACTAAAGAAATGAAGGAGTAAGTCTGAATTACCATTTACCAAATATTCCTTTTAGAACTTTTATTGTAATGGAAATATGTCAAGAGTTAGTATATAAGTCATTAGAATGTGATCTGTCAGAATGGCATGCCTCTGTCAGGATTTCTAAATAGGAGGAAAAAGACTATTGTAGTTCATTAGCTTTCTTGTTTGGTCACTCCAGTTCTCTTTCCTCACTAGTAAATCCATGTGATCTGTGGAATATCTTAAGATTAAGAATTAATTAAGAATTTAAGAAGTTTTTAGAAGATGATTTAATGTATTTGAAATTAACATTTCAAAGGACATTGCTGAAAGTTCTATTGAGAACTCTATTTCTATCCTGAATAACTAGGATAGGAATATCAGATGCATTGACATTTTCTTCACTTTTGATGCTTCTGTATGCATTGTTACCATAAATGTTTAATCAGTTCTGCTGTGATTAAGAAAAAACATGTAAACAAATTTTTTAAAAGCCAAATTAAGCACGGTGATCAGTGGAAGCTGAGTTCTATGGAAGAAGGAAATGGTTAATTCTTGGAGGTGAGGAAATAACGGACTTAAGAGAATAATGTAAACAAGAACATAGAAGCCTGAAAGAAAATGCTTGGCCTGTGTGAGGGATGGTTTATCATCCAGAATGGCTAGATTCACAGAGATAATGCAAAATGAGGTTGGGAAAGTATGTTGGGGTCAGGGAGTTGAATTGGAATGGGATACTTGAGCAGGTTTCTTGTATAGAGAAATGAATACCTGGGCGTTTCGTACTAGTCCTACTCAGAGTTGACATTATTTCTCTCAGAATATATTTTTCAGCCATTCATATGATTTACATGTACAGTACACAATGTTTGATATTGCATCATCAGTTTTCATATATCAGCTATTCCGTATCTCTTAGCTAATGTACATACTGTGAATATTTGTCTAGAATAGTTTTTTCCTTCTTTTCCCTCTGGTGCATTTCTGCGTGCTCTTTAAGACCACTAGCTCTGTTGCTTTGATTTTTCTGGGCTTTTCTGGCATAATGAGAAGTGCATTTTTTTCCAGTGTTTTTATAGGTATATATACTTGTTTTTTAATTGTGTTTAATGTGTTATTTAAAATACATATTTTTCTCCTTAGCTAACACTGTACTAAAGCAGGAACTTTGTGGGATATTTTTCCCTCCCATTTATGCTCTAACACTGAGCTTAGAAAGGCATAATTTGTTTGGTATATTTATAGTGTGTTTGTTAAGTAAACAAAAGTAAAGATATCCTTGCTTTTCATTGCCCACTTCCTAAAAATTAATGTCAATTGTATTAAAACGAAAATCTCTGAAGCATTTTTAGCAGTTCTTTTCCCTGTATACATAGATTCCTGGTTTATTTTTCACTGACTTCTAATCTAAAATTAACTCCTTTGTTTTAAAAAAATCCATCTTCCTAGCTAGGCACGGTAGCGCACACCTGTAATCCCAGTAAAGTAATAGGATTGAGAGTTCAAAACTAGTCTCAGCAACTTAGTGAGGCACAAAGCAACTCAGCAAGACCCTGCCTCAGTATAAAAATGGGCTGGGGTTGTAGCTCAGTGATTAAGCCCTTTGGATTCAATCCCAGGTACCCCAAAACATAAATAAAAATTTTCCTCTTCCTTTTTTCCCTTTAGTCTTTTTTTGAGGAAACTCCTTAGTAAGAATAGTTTTATCAAGAATTGTTCAAACATGACCCTCCCTTGATATATACACACATTTGTAGCATATATCCTATATTTGGGTTGAGTAAGTTAGGGAAAACAAATATAATTTAGAGATTTAAATCCTCAGTTTAGCATTGTACTATAAAAGAGTATTACTTTGGGAGCAGTTAATTGGATTGACATTTGAAGATTTAGGTCAACTTTGAGGAAGTTATGGGGAGAATATTTTCTCCACTATCTTGATTTTACATTTTATGTAAACTATATCAAGGTCTTTCATTCTTATAAAACTTTAAAGAATCTCTTTGGGTTTTTTTGGTTGGTTGGTTTTGTGTACACGTGAGTAAAAAACTGTGAAGAACAAATTGGCATGGTGAAACTAAAAATTGGTTGAAATGTTTTGCAGACGTACTAAAAGTCTAGTATAGGTTAAAATAAAAGTAAGTAGAATGGGTTGATTAATAAATCTTATTTACTTTTCAAATCTTTTTTATTGTCAAAGAAAATTTAGGATTATAAGGCTTTATTTTTTTTTCTTTTTTTTTAATTTTTTTTATTGGTTGTTCAAAACATTACAAAGCTCTTGACATATCATATTTCATACATTAGAGTCAAGTTGGTTATGAACTCCCAATTTTACCCCATATACAGATTGCAGAATCACATCGGTTACACATCCACATTTTTACATAATGCCCTATTAGTAACTGTTGTATTCTGCTACCTTTCCTATCCTCTACTATCCCCCCTCCCCTCCCATCTTCTCTCTCTACCCCATCTACTGTAATTCATTTCTCTCCTTGTTTATTTTCCTGTTCCCCTCACAACCTCTTATGTGTAATTTTGTATAACAATGAGGGTCTCCCTCCATTTCCATGCAATTTCCCTTTTCTCTCCCTTTCCCTCCCACCTAATGTATCTGTTTAATGTTGATCTTTTCTTCCTGCTCTTCCTCTCTGCTCTGTTCTTAGTTGTTCTCATTATATCAAAGAAGACATTTGGTATTTGTTTTTTAGGGATTGGCTAGCTTCACTAAGCATAATCTGCTCTAGTGCCATCCATTTCCCTGCAAATTCCATGATTTTGTCATTTTTTAGTGCTGCGTAATACTCCATGGTGTATAAATGCCACATTTTTTTTATCCATTCATCTATTGAAGGGCATCTGGGTTGGTTCCACAGTCTAGCAATTGTGAATTGTGCTGCTATGAACATCGATGTGGCAGTATCCCCGTAGTACGCTCTTTTAAGGTCTTCAGGGAATAGTCCGAGAAGGGCAATAGCTGGGTCGAATGATGGTTCCATTCCCAGCTTTCCCAGGAATCTCCATACTGCTTTCCAAATTGGCCGCACCAGTTTGCAGCCCCACCAGCAATGTGCAAGAGTACCCTTTTCCCCACACTTCGCCAGCACTTGTTGTTGTTTGACTTCATAATAAAGGCATTTCTGTATGTGAACGACAAAACTTCTGAAATGGAAATGAGGAAAAACACTCCATTCCCAATATCCTCAAAAAAAATAAAATACTTGGGAATCAACCTAACAAAAGAGGTGAAAGATTTATACAATGAAAACTACAAAACCCTAAAAAGAGAAGTAGAAGAAGATCTTAGAAGATGGAAAAATATAAACTGTTCATGGATAGGCAGAACTAACATCATCAAAATGGCGATATTACCAAAAGTTCTCTATAGGTTTAATGCAATGCCAATCAAAATCCCAATGGCATTTCTTGTAGAAATAGAGAAAGCAATCATGAAATTCATATGGAAAAATAAAAGACCCAGAATAGCAAAAGCAATTCTAAGCAGGAAGCGTGAATCAGGCAGGCGGTATAGCGATACCATATTTCAAACTATATTACAGAGCAGTAGTAACAAAGACAGCATGGTACTGGTACCAAAACAGGCGGGTGGACCAGTGGTACAGAATAGAGGACACAGAGACTAATCCACAAAGCTACAACTATCTTATATTTGATAAAGGAGCTAAAAGCATGCAATGGAGGAAGGATAGCATCTTCAAAAAATGGTGCTGGGAAAACTGGAAATCCATATGCAACAAAATGAAACTGAATCCCCTCCTCTCGCCATGCACAAAAGTTAACTCAAAATGGATCAAGGAGCTAAATACCAAATCAGAGACTCTGCGTCTGATAGAAGAAAAAGTTGGCTCTGATCTACATATTGTGGGGTCGGGCTCCAAATTCCTTAATAGGACATCCATAGCACAAGAGTTAATAACAAGAATCAACAAATGGGACTCCTCACACTTCAGATAGAGCCCTAATATCCAGAGTATACAAAGAACTCAAAAAATTAAACAATAAGAAAACAAATAACCCAATCAACAAATGGGCCAAAGACCTGAACAGACACTTCTCAGAGGAGGACATACAATCAATCAACAAGTACATGAAAAAATGCTCACCATCTCTAGCAGTCAGAGAAATGCAAATCAAAACCACCTAAGATTATAAGGCTTTTATGGAGAAATGAAATCTAACAATGAGGGATATTACAAAGGAGACTTGTAAGGCATTTATATAGTTTTTGATATATTTATTTGGTAATAATCAATATACTTATCCTTCCAATATGTTAATGTTTCATAATGTCTTTTTCCCCCCAACTTTTTTTTAGCAAAGTGTGGGATGCTGTCTCAGGAGATGAATTGATGACCCTGGCTCATAAACACATTGTCAAAACTGTGGATTTCACACAGGTATTGGGAAATGGAAATTTGGGTTGGGGATATATGTCAGCGGTACAGTGCTTACTTAGTATGTATAAGGCTCTGGGTTCAAAACCCAGCAATGCAAAAAAGGAAAAGAAAAAAGGAAGGACGATAACATTTATTTTAGATAGTTAAATTGTTGTTATAGCACAGTGTGATAATGATTTTAGGTTTGATTGGTTTATATATTTGGCTTATGTTTTTGTGGAATATTTGGTATGTATTAATTTGTATTTGATTTGGTTATACATTAAGCTGTAGAAACTAGTTTTTTCTTAAGTTAATCCTGTGAAGTTTTTAGATACCACTGTTATCTTTAGTCTTCCAACAAAAGCAGTAAATATCTAAAAAGCTCAAGTAATGTTTCTTAGTATTCAGTAGTGAGAGGATAAATTGTAATCATCAAAGAAATGCTATGGGAGGGAGGGAAACAGGATAAGAATTTATGTGGTATAGTGTAACACATTTGAACTGGGAAGCTTAAAGGGCTTGACATTTATGAGATGGGCATTGTTCCACAGCATCTTCTCAAATAATTGGTTGTGTATTATATTTTTTTGTGATGTCTGTAGCTATATTTGGATATTATTTGGTATTGAAGAAGTTTCCAAGAGAAGTTACCATTGAAGTGGTTTATTATTAACATTTTACTTTTTTGTTTGTCTTTAGGACAGTAATTACTTGTTAACTGGGGGACAGGATAAACTGTTACGCATATATGACTTGAACAAACCTGAAGCAGGTAAGCATAATTTATGTCCAGTTTGTGGCTTTTTTTTCCTTTTTTTTTTTTAAATAACATTACTGATTTCTAGATGAGTACTCCAATTTGGAAAATATAGTCACAATTAAAACACAGTTATCCAGTATTAATTATCCAGTATTAATCACTATTAATATCTCTTAATTTTTTTTATATAACATCCCAAACCCTTCTAGATTACTATTGGATAGCCTTGCAATTTAAAATTTTTATTACAGGCAGTTTTTTCATGATGTTAAGTATTTATCAAGGTGCAGAATATTACTACCTTTTGGTAAACTGTAGAAAGTAAAGATAGTGTAAATTCTCAGTTGTTGCATGTTAGTCTTTAGGTTTATGAACCACGGGAATATGTTAACTGTTCAAAAGAATCTTTTAAAATCCATAGTAACAGTTTTATTTTTAATGTCACTAGGTGTTCTCTGAGATGTTTTTAATGACTAAGTTTTCTTTCCTGTGGAATATCCATAAGTGAATTAGCCAATTTCTTATTATGGCCTATTTGGGCTATTAATATGTTTTAAACTTTGAAAACAATATTACGTTAACTATTCTTATATTTGCCAGTATTTTCCATAAGTAACTGAGCAAAAATATAATTGTTGGAACAAAGAAGAGCAGGCTTATTGGAAACCATTGGTAGATTTCAGCAAAATATATATAGTTAATCTGTTTTAGTGTGCACTGACACCTAAATTTATCTTTGGCAATTTAATAGAAGGTAATGTTTCTGTTGCAGTAGTATGGACTTGTTTTTATTTTTGTTTTGGTACTGGGTATTGAACTCGGGTATTCTACCCACAGTTCTTTTTATTTTTTATTCTGCAATAGTACCTTGCTAAGTTGCTGAGGGTCTCTTTAAATTCCTAAGGCTGGCCTTAATTTTTGCAGTCCTCCTGCCTCAGTCTCTTGAATGGCTACAATTATAGGCATATGCCACCATGCCCAGTTTGATACAGACTTTAAAACATTATTCTGTCATTTCCTTGGTGAATTCTCTCATTGTACACAAATGTGTACATCTTTTCTAGTCCACATATTTACCTCTATTTTGTAGTACTTTAATGATTTCCTATGCACATAAAGCTATCAAAACATGATAATTTTAGAAATTGATTGCTAATTAATTGGCTGTGTGTGTTTGTGTTGCTGGTATTGAACCCATAATTTGTATCTTTCAAACGTAATCAGGGGCTTTTTATTTATTTATTCATTTTTTTATGTGGTGCTGAGGATCGAACCCAGCGCCCTGCGCATGCCAGGTGAGCGCTTTACCACTTGAGCCACATCCCCAGCCCCTTTATTTATTTTTTTTTAATGAGATGAGCATCTGGCTTATGTTGCCCAGCCTGGGCTCTAACTTGGCAGTCCTTCCTCCCCAATCTCCCAGGTGGCTGGAATTACAGGCATGCACCAACCACAATGCTCAGCTTTAGCAAGGTTATTATCCATAAGTCTATAAAATTTTTTAAAAGTAGAAAAGTTTTAAAGAGTAGTAAAAAAGTAATTTGAAAATTAAGCACTTATTTTCTTATGATACCTTCTCTTTGAAGAAGCATTTCTAAAGTGAGGAAACAAACTGCTTTTAGAGATTTCTTATTCTCCATTTGCACCTAGGAGTTTTATTTATTTTATCATTGCATTGGAATTATACATTATTTATACATTGTTAAATATTCATACATTCTACATTCTTTTTGGTAGACTTACACTAAAACACAACAAAGTACATTATCCTCAGTCAGTGAGTTTTGTTCAGTGAAACAAATTCAGGGCTTGAATGGACATTTTTCATCCTCTCTTACTGCTTTTTGGAAGTTGCTGTACTATACCAGAAATAGAAATGACAGCAATTGGTGGAGTTTTTATCATATGCCAGATGCCATATCAATGCCATATCACTTTAGATGCATATTCTTATCTGATTCTCAAAAACTGAGATATTCTATCTATTATCTTATTTTACAGGTAAAGAAATGTACTTTTCAGAAAAGTTAAGTAGTGTGCTCAAAGTCCAAGTAGTGTTGAATGGCATTGTTGTTTCCATTTGTTTTTGCCCAGAGATGATAATGAAGGGTTTTTTTTATTTGTTTGCTTGCTTGCTTGTTTTAATCTGTGGAAGTTCGTCTCCTACTGAGCCAGGTTCCCTTTTTTTTTTTTTTTTTGAATGCTTTCCTGAATTACTTGTCTTATTTTTTTTCAGTTTGCTTCTAATTTCTGCTTCCTAACAACAGTGGTTTGAATAAGAGTCCCAAAGTTAATGATAGCACTAGTCTTAGATCAGACTACCTATTTCCTGGGTCCATGTTATTAAATTATGCCTCATTAGTAATTCTTACTACCTATTTTAGCATTGTGGTATAATAATGCTTTTGAATATTATTAGTTGTATAGAAAGTGAGCTTGAGGAAATGAGTAGTACATACACTCAGTTATGTATAGCAAAGATTATCATTTTGGGGTTCCTTGTCTTACAGTTAAATAGGGTTTTTTTCCAGTACAGAAAAGCCAATGTGTTCTGGTAAACATCAAGTTTTAATTTTGCTGGGCTTTAAAAAGTTGCAGTTCAATTTCAAATGTTCTAGTTTTCTCATTACATTTTTTTTAATTGTTCCTATAGTGTTCAGTTTAAAAAGTCAAATATTAAATAATTTTAAATTGTTTCATCTTAAGAACCTAAGGAAATCAGTGGTCACACTTCTGGTATTAAAAAGGCTCTTTGGTGCAGTGAGGATAAACAGATTCTTTCAGCTGATGATAAAACCGTTCGGTAAGTAATTTTCTTTAATAATTTAAAGTTTGAAAAATTATTCTACCTTAAAGCTTGTATTTTAAATATTTTTTTGTGACTAGCATGTAGGAAAAATTGTCTGAACATTAAATTTAAATTGCACATAGGTCACATTTATTTGGAGCTATCCATTTACTATTAGATACATAGAATTCAGAAGAAATAATTTAAATTATTAAATAATATTTAATTAAAATTACTGACACCTATATAAGGAGATGTTCTTAACATAGGTCTATGGACAGGCTGCTTAAAGGGAGTTCATGAAACCCCTAAAATTCTGTTCAAAGTTTTATGTTAACGCTTGATATATTCTTCTGTGAAAAGATATATAGCTGTCATCAGATTGACAAAAAAACAGTACTAATAAGCAATTTAAAACAGTGCTGAAATTGATTAGATTAGTGGCATAGTGTTCCTGAGTTGTTTGGAAGGTGTATTTAGGTATTTGAATTATCAACAAGCTACTAAAGACTTTGACGTTTTATAGGAACTCAAAATTTCTCTAATCTGAAATTTATTGTTTGGAATGAAAGTTGTTTTTATTATAATTATGATTATCATTAGTTTATCGGCAGATGTAATTAGAATTTAAGCTTTTTTCCCCCCTTGTGAATAAATATTGCCATATTTTTCCTTTTTTTGCAGCCTTTGGGATCATGCTACAATGACAGAAGTGAAATCTCTAAATTTTAATATGTCTGTTAGCAGTATGGAATATATTCCTGAGGGAGAGATCCTGGTTATTACTTATGGACGTTCTATCGCTTTTCATAGTGCAGTAAGGTATGTCCAAGAAATCTCTTAATTTTGTTTTTTGAGTGACAGGACAATTAGCTTACTTAAAAATTGTAAAGCACTTGTGGAAGATATTTAATTCTTTTAAAGTGAATATGAGCCAGGCACAGTGGTGCACACGTTTATGCCCAAGCCTGAGGCAGGAGTATGATAAATTGGAGGCCTTTCTAGGCAGCAAGTCCCTGTCTCAAGATTAAATTGGAGGCCTGGGGATATAGCTTAGAGATAGAAAGCTCCTGGGTTATATTCCCAGTACCACACAGACATTTTAAAAAAGGGTAAATTATGACTTATATGATATGAAAAGAAATGTTTCTTCCATTAATAATGCATTTTATAAGAATTTGACATACTTTAATCAAAGAAAATAAGCAAATTCATGGTATTTAGGATATTTATTGGTAAATTCAGCACTTTTTTATATTACACTTAATGTTCAAAGACCATTGGGATATCAAGCCTCTTTTTTATTTGTCATTTCAAAGAGAGCCAGGTGTGGTGATGCACACGTGTAATCCCTGCAATGAGAGGACCACAAGTTCACACCAGCCTAAGCAACTTAGCTGGGCTAGGGATATAGCTCAGTTGGTAGATTGCTTGCCTAGTATGCACAAGGCCCTGGGTTCAAACCCCAGCACCACCAAAACAACAAAGCAACTTACCAAGGCCCTAAGCAACTTTAGTGAGACCCTATCTCAAAATAAAAAGATGCTGGGGATGCAGCTCAGTGGTTAAGTATCCCTGGGTTCAATCCCAAGTACTGAAATTTTTGTTTTCTTTTGTTTTAGAGAAATGGTAATGTTTTTTTCCCTATTTCTAATATGTGCACACCTAATGATTCTTTTAAACAGAATCATTTGTGGCTAGAATATATTAGAGTAAATGCTATTGTAGGAAATTTGGGAAATATAACAATTGAAAAACATGTATCCAGTCTTATAACCATAAATTCCAGAATGGTTATTGTTTTTTCTGCCAGTCTTTTTTTTTTTTTTTTAATTTCCTGTTAAACACATGCATACATTTGTGTGCTTTTTGTTTAATTACTAGGACCATAGTGAATATTATTATGATGTTTTATTTTTGACAAATGTTATTAGTCATCAGAATGTCCTTGAAAACATTTTCATTAGCTATATTGCATTATAAGTTGTACTAAATTATGAATCAGTTCTGTTTTAGCATTTCAGTGTGTGTTATGGAATATATCTGTTTCCTTATGATAGAATCCTGTGAGTAGAATGATTTATTCAAAGGATAGAATGAGTTTAAAGTTCTTATTTATCTGGCTGGAGATGTGCTCAAGCGGTAGCGCACTCGCCTGGCATGCGTGTGGCCCGGGTTCGATCCTCAGCACCACTTATAAACAAAGATGTTGTGTCTGCTGAAAACTGACTAACTAAATAAATATTTTAATTCTCTCTCTCTTTAAAAAAAAAAAGCATATAATCATTTAAGAAAAAAAAGTTCTTATTTATTCATGGTGCTTGATTGATTTCCATTCCACATTGCACTCTGACTGCAGTGCTATCTTTTTATCTAAAAAAGCTACTTTCAGGGCTGGGGTTGTGGCCCAGCGGTAGACCGCTCTCCTAGCACATGCAAAGTGCTGGGTTTGAGCCTCAGCACCACATAAAAATAAATAAATAAATAAAGATACTGTGTCCAACTACAACTAAAAAAAAGAAAAGAAAACTAAAAATTAACTAAATAAAAAATAAAAAGCTACTTTCATAGCTAATTACTTAATGAGAAAAAGAGAAGCCAGTAAAATTGGAAATTTTAATAATGTAAAGGAGTTCATATATATATACACACAGTAAAATTATAATCACAGGATACTTTTGCCTACAATCATCAAATTGTAAGCTACATTATTGCTTCTTTGGCAACATACAACACTGTTGTAGACTGTTAACATCAAATCCCATTTTGGTGGCAGTGATGCGAACATTTCAGCCAGTAGGTTGCTATTTAGTGATACTGCATAAATCATGACTAACTTTAATTTTCATGCTTTCTACTGTGTGTTCTTGGGAATAGGAGAGTGACCTTTAGGAGATCGAAGGTTATGTTCTGTATTTAAGGCATTTCATGATTTCAGGGTTAAACTGAAAAGGAGCCAATGTCTAAACTAATTAATTTTCAGTGATACTATCATACATTGATTTTTTTAAACTATATAATTATAATCTCAAATCTAGTTATTCTTTTATTGCCTGGTAATAAAAACAGCTGTTTATAGCTGGTTTATATTTTATGATCTTTCTTGTTATAGAAGCTTAAACCCTCAACAATTCAGAATAACCTACAGTCTTTTATATTAAAGTAATTAAATGCCTACTGTCAAGCCTTTTTTCTGTCTACTGAGATAATACCTGTTTTTTGTAGAAAAATCTAAAAGTACTGAAAGAAAAACATTTTAAGGAGAAATTCTGGGGACTAAAAGTATAGCTCAGGGATAGAGTGCTTGTCTACCGTGTTTGAGACCATGGGTTCAATCCCTAGAACCACAAGAAAAAAAAAATTTTTAAATTTAAAATTCTCAGAATATTATCCATACTATTTTAATTAGCCATCACAGTGATTTCCAGAAACTTTATTGCTAAAAATGTAGATATCTCTTCATTGAAGGGTCTTCACATTCCTGAGATGAACTCCACTTGGACATAGCATCCATCTAAACTTTTCTTTGTTTATGTAATGTGGAGATATGAAGATTTGTTTTGGGTTTTTTTATGTCACAATTCATGTTTGACTAAATGAATATTTGTCCTGTGGGTTTCAGAATTTGAGAGCAGATTAAATGTAATTTATTTCCTTGTATAATTTATACAATATTAAAACTTTGTAAACTGACTTTTTTTTTCCCCCAGTTTGGATCCGATTAAATCCTTTGAAGCCCCTGCAACTATCAATTCTGCATCTCTTCATCCTGAGAAAGAATTCCTTGTTGCAGGAGGTGAAGATTTTAAACTTTATAAGTATGATTATAATAGTGGAGAAGAATTAGGTAAGTTGTCCTTTTTCTCCTCCCTTAATATAATGTTGTTACCTTTACTAGATATTGAGTTCCACCAATTAACTCTCATTTATGTATATAACATGTTGAAAGTAAATTTTTCAGCTAACTAAAGCTTTGTGCTTATAAGTGCAAATTTTAAGTTGTTTTATCCATTTTTGGATGGAAATTGTTATAGGCCTGTGAACAAAATATGCTGAACTCAATTTTTTCTTTTCCCTTAACTTATATTCATCCTTATGCTAATGTTTGATACTATTGTTTAGTAGTTTTCAGACTTCATTGGGGGTGACAACTTTATGTCAAAGTCATAAGGAGATTTATTTTTTCTGAGACGTAGTGCATGTGTGTAGCTCCATTTATCTGACCTCCTTTTCTTTCTGCCAACTTAATTAATTGTAGAGATTCTGTAGAGGGTAATGTGGGCAGAGTCACTATGGCTTATTATAAAGGTACCTCAGGAATCTGACTTGGAGAGTTATTCTGTTCATTTTTATTCTTTTTTGGGGTCTTGAGTTTTGCTGCTTTTCATGCCAATAGTTTTTAATAAGGGAAACAAGTAGGGTTAATTTGAAGATATGTACAGTCTAACTTTATACTTAACTGATGAACCAGATAGTTCAAAAAAGGTACACGTGATATATTGAGTCTTCCCAAATAGTTTTTGCTTTTAGTTCAAAAATCTCTCTCTACACACACACACACACACACACACACGTATATATGTAGGTATGTATTTATGTATGTAGTCTGTAAGTTGTCTTTTTTATTGTTGTTGTTCCTGTTTTTGTCTGTTCTGCTTTACCACCTAAAGACCTAAGAAAGAACAAAAGACAACTTCACGTTTTGTTTCTTGGGAAAACTGATGGATTTAGGTTGTATACATTTTTAAATGTTTTGATCACATGTTACATTCTTTGTAGATGAGAGAACTCCGGCTGGAGTTGAAGCCCAGTGGTTGAATATGTGCTTAGTATTAGTGAGGAGACTATGGGTTCAATCCCTACTGCGTGCATGTGCATGTGCATGCACACACATGTATGTATAGAGTGAGAGAGAAAAAGCTGAACTGAAATATCTTCTGAGATCTGAGGCCACTATTAATGAATTTTAGACCTTGGACCCAGCCATTCTCATTCCACAATTTCATGTTCTTTCTACTCCCATAATTATTATTTTTTTTTCCAGTACTAGGGATTGAACCAGTGCCTTGCACATGCCAGGTAACTGCTATATCACTAAGCTATACCCCCAGCTCCTCTACTCTTAAAATTTTTTTATTCTCTTGTTGGACAAAGATAGAAGGAAAAAAACAGGAATATTGGTTATTATATTTTATAGATTAAAATATTTAAGGATCAGTATTGATCGTGTATCTGAATGTTTCATGTAGTGATATCATTAGTGGATTCTGCATAGAGCCTGGTCGGAAATTAAGAGGCAAAATGTGTAAAAGAGCTCCATCTGGTGGCTCTTCACAGTCATATGAATTAGTTCCTTAGTTATAGGCAGAGTTTAGGTTGTGGAAATTGGGATTACACTGATAGACTTTAGATCTACTTTCTGTAGAATTTATGTTTTTTTTTTTTTTTTTAATCAATCCTTCTGCCATCCTTAATATGACAAAAAATATACATTTTCTTTTTTGAAAGACAACATAAAACTGGTATATGTTAGATATTTCTTAAGAAGAGATGGTATGATATAGCACTTTATGATGAGAATTACTTTATTTTCAATTATGTACAGTTCTTTGTATTTGCCCTTTTGAATTTTTGCATATCTCCAGTAATAGAGAATCATCTTTAGTATATCAGTACTTAACCTAATAATTATTAAATTGTCTAATAATCCTTATCTTCTTTTTCAGAATCCTACAAAGGACACTTTGGTCCCATTCACTGTGTGAGATTTAGTCCTGATGGAGAACTCTATGCCAGTGGTTCTGAAGATGGAACATTGAGACTATGGCAAACTGTGGTAGGAAAAACCTATGGCCTTTGGAAATGTGTGCTTCCTGGTAAGAATTTTTATTCAGAGCTTTCAAATTAAAATGCATGGTTTTGTGTCATTTATTAATTCTGTTTCAGTGTTTCTGTCTCAGTAGATTTTAAATTATCCAGTACAGTTTAAGCCAAAAGAAGGCATGATTATAATAATTGGCCACTGTGTTCTTCTGTTAAAGAGTTTTTTGTTGTAAAATATATTTTACTCCTAAATTTTTAGCTCATTTGGTAAGTGGAATGAACTTAATTCAAAATTTGTTAGAAGGCAATATAAAGAATTTATAAGTAAATGTATCTAATCGTAATATTACTTAATCTTTACCCATAAGGTAGACATGTTTTTAATTAAAAACAAAAACAAAAAAACTAGTTATTTATCCCATTACAGTGATAGTATGTACCTAAATGTAATTTTTAAAGAAAGACATTATTTTAGAATCAGTTACTAAAATAAGAATTCTTTCTATTAAACATTGCTTAAAATAGGTTTATCTTGCTGTTCTTGAATATTAAATTGTAGAAATTATTTGTGTTATCCTAATTCTCAAAAACATTTGCTCTTTTGTAGAAGAAGATAGTGGTGAGCTGGCAAAGCCAAAAATCAGTTTTCCAGAGACAACTGAAGAGGAATTAGGTAAGAGCAAATTAATTGACTTATTTTTATAAGAGTCCTGGCGGATTTGAAACTGAAGTACTATAGATGAGTTTTGCTCACTGATAAAAGAAATTTTAAAATGAACATATTTAATATGAACATATTTAATAATTGGAAGCTTAAATTTTTATAAACTAAATATTTAAATACCTACTGCATAATGGTGGGCACTGAGGTACAGTGTGGACATGACCAATGTGGTTAGTCTTATAGAATGTAAGAGTCTGACTTAGATGTTTTAGCAAATTAGTTAAATAAATTGCTAAAATTATAAGAAGAGTCATAACACTCAGAAACAAAAAGAAGCACAGCATATGAGGAACCAGAAGAACTTCAGTATGTGTCCCAGTTAAAACCCAAGGCAAAAGAGACTGGACAGGTTAGGACCTCATTTGCTTTTTTAGAACTTGGAGAGTTTTAGATGAAGGTAATGAGAAACCTTTGAATTTCAAGCAGAGGAATACTAAATTTAGATTTTAAGTTTCTAAAGATTCCCTTGACTATAGTATGGAAAGAAAATTAGGGAACAAAGTGAACCAATTAAGTGGATGAGCAATTATGTGGTTTTGAATGAGAGAATGTCAATAAGAACAGAGAAGGTTACATGGAATAGTCTTTTGTGGTAGAATTGATAAGTCATAATTTTATTAAGTTGGAAGGTGGAGGTGTATTAAGTCAAATTTCAGATTGTTGGCATGTGAAGCTGGGTATTATATTTGGGGGCAGTTGGGAAGGGGTTTGCCATTTACTCAGTTTTCTTTAAATTTAATTTTTTCCTGTTAAGCATCTTTTTGCTGAAAACTTAATGTTTTCAGCAAAAACTTAGTGTTCTTATATTAATAACATTAAGTATTAGGATTTGAATCACTAACGGAGAGAACCAGTACTTTGAAATATATGACTTTAGTGTTTATTGGATAGCTGGAGTTTTAAAGGAAATTCAGCTTG